>NC_087372.1:12880814-13184482 GCF_031761385.1 Necator americanus | reverse complement strand
TGGAATATTTTGTTAAACGACCACAACATGCATTCGACGATTCTGACTCAATCGAATTCGAGTCCTTGCCGATCGGTTGAAGAATTTCAGCACTGTACACACATATATGTACGTCACCCACACAGGAAAAAAAGAAAGAAAACATGTTCCGTTCAGCTTTATTTTTTTTATCTCTCGTTGAATATGTGCCAAGATTTTTCCATGAAATGATCTGGTAGGCTACTTGAGGTGTTCCACACGAAGGATATAGAAATGACGTGAAACCTTAAGATTCCATCGGACCAAGGCTTTGAATATGCTGTCGGTCTTGTTATTATGATATTAAAGCTGATTTCTTGGGAAGGGAAAATTTCTTGGGAAGGTGGGGGTAGCCAAGTTGGAACGAAGTATAGCCGTGACCGCGCGATCGATGGTTCGAAACCGCCGTTAGCCAACATCGTGCCTCATTCATCCGGGGTCGATATATTAGTACCAGAGTTGTCTGGGAGGATAGAACCAGTGACAAATTGATGGATTGATAAACCGGTTAACCCCCTCGTTAACGAAAAACTTGAACTGCTTGTATAAGTCTTTTTGGTGAGAAAACGCAAAAAGAAAATGTTTGGATGCATCTAGATGGAGGGGCGGATGTAATGCAGTCGGTAGAAGGTTCCGTTGTGTCTGCAATAAGGAGGTTCGAATCTGCCCAGGGTCAATCAAGCCTTTTATTCCTTCGAGATGGGGTACCAAACTTGTCTGGGAGGACAAAAACACTACATGGACATATCGGCTAGCCCCCGCAAGTCATTGTATAAGCCAGTTACACGTTCGTAAATCACAACCGATTCTGAATTGAAGTGAACGTGGGGGCGCATCCCAAGCAGATTGATTAACACCAGACAATTTATCCACTTTATCCTCGACAAGAAGTCAGGGACCGTACCTTGCTAACCTATTATTCACACAAAGTTGACAACTAAAAAAAAACCAAAAAATAATCATAATTAGTTATAAGGACGGTTCTTAGCCTTAAATGTAATTGAACAAAGAAATTGCAATAAGATATGTATTCATGTGTTCAGTAATGCAAGGATTGGGCCATTTCCAGATGCAACAGCCTTCTCGTGCAATGTATTTCGTCCCGTCTTAAAAAAAAAATCATATGTGATTTTTGTTTCACTGCTCCTCCAAAATCTCACGTTCACTCTCGGAAACAATTTGATTTCGCCTTAACTAATGTTGGACTACAATAAAGTTCTTCTCACAGTGTTCATAGCTTTTTGTTGAATTTACGAACAGGACTCCAGAAAATTGTACAATTAGTGATCTGACTTTTAAATTACTTTCTTTATTATTTTTCTTTTAAATAAAGAAATTTTAAAAGATGCTCTAATTGCAGTGTTGGCAGTGTGGTAAATTTAATTAACGTGGATTTTTTTACATGTGTATATTAGTTCAGAAATCCTGAGTGTAGTATGAGTTATAAAGTTACAGTACAGTATGAATATATGAAATCTATGCGAAACTTTGTAGATTACTTATGAACTGGAGAAAACACTAGTACATTTCTTATAGTATACAGCGAATAAGGTATGAATTTCTTCATTAGTAACTGTGGTATTCATTGAAAAATCAGTTCTCCCATTTCTACCCTATTTATGTACTCTTTTTCCGCAGTGAAAATTACCTATTAAGTTTCCTATATTCAACTTTTTCCAAAGCAAAGTAGCAAATGGAACACTGCTCCTTGATGTAGCTACGATATGTAGCTGTCCAGTGTCAGCGTATCACAAAATTGACGCAGTTGAGAAACCTTTGGGAAAATATGGAGTTAAGGGGTCAAGATTGGCCATGGCCTCGCTCAGTTTCCCTGATCGTCGTGAAAAACGACGTTGGAAATGGCGTTTGTTCCTACTAGGTACGTGAAAACATTCCGTCTTTCTGTAAAATCATCGAATAAGCTGCTGAATCTGAGCGTGTACAAGGAGGTGCGTTCTAACGTACTCCATAGGGACGAACGTCCTTTTCCTAATACTCTGCCTTTAAAAGTGCACGGCGTTGATCAATCCTTAGAGGGATACGCCTGCGCGTTCCATTCAGGATCGTATGGGGTTTAGGAATGAGTGTCTGGCCAATACAGTGAGCTGCACAGGCTAGCGGAAATGTCAAGCCAGTACTTTATCCTCCAACACAAGTTCGTACCAATTTATCGACCCCGGGGGGATGAATGACTTGCCTAGCTCGTTTAGAACCAGCCAGGGTCGTTTAGAACCATCGACAACGCGACCAGAGCCGAACCTCTTATATGATTCTTGATTAGTAGCGTGGTCCTTGATTCTCTCTCCCAACCCCGTCTTTCGGAAATCTACTCAATGCCTGACCCAGTGATCTAACCCCGTGCCTGAAATATGACAGAAGAATGAAACTGAATACTATGGATCAACGAGCGGAGGTAATCCTGCTTCTTGCACCTGCCAACTTGACATCTGTCATTTCAAAACTTTTACTTTCCCATCCTTCTTCTGATACTAGGCTCAGAACCCATTTCTAGTTTTTTTCTTTACATTTGGTACTTGTTTGGATCGTCGTTCATGAAATATGTCCTGGCTTTTTGTGCTGAGAAGAAATAAGTGCTTAAAATACGTCCAGTTAACTCTGATCGCCGAAAAAGGGCACAGAAAACAACTAAAAACTTAATTCAATTACTGACAAAAAGAGTCCAGAGCCTCTGTAGAATTAGAAAAGTTTCATGTTCAGCCAAAAGTGTTTAATCGGTTGTTAGATAGTAATGCCTTCTAGGTTCGAACTGTAAAAACTTCCGAAAAATCTTATTTCCCTCTGTTCTTAGGTTTTCACCCCTATCCACGAACTGCATCTGTACGCACTGGTAACTGGCCGCAATTCTATCGCTGGAATGTGTAGGTGGATATTCCAGTTTCCGCTTTGTAGAGCTTCCATGATCATGAACAACCATCGATTAGCGCCCTTTTTCTCCATTCTCCAGCAATCAGATTATCCGGTTGATATTTATTTGTTGCCGGTAGGATAAGGATCGGCTAGTAGAAAAAGATCCAGAATGCACTATCTATTCTGTTTTGCTTCGGAAGTGAACCGTTCTCCATTCCTAAAGACCTTGTGCCATCAAATTCTAGGTGTTTTTGATGAGAATTCTATATCGGACGAATCCTTTCCCTCTACAGTGACACCTGTGTGCAGCGGTTCTTATCAAAAACATTAGGTGTGATTCCTTGCAGATTATTTGCTCGCGTCTTATCTAGAATCTGTAAAATAATCACTTTTCATTTCGTTTTCTCGTCCAAAACAACAAATGGCCGCACTGTGTTAACCGGTGGCACTTGTCTAGTGATGTGTTTGCGTACCGACGTACTTTTTGTTTGTCAACTTATCTCCGTCGAAATTTCTATGGGTCCATGGTTTTGTTTACATTTATTTTTATTTATCCAGAAAAGCAAAGAAAAGTTTATTACGTGAGGACGATGTCAACCTATTATTGACGAAAATCAGTAATTTGATAGTTATTCGCGTGGTGTACATATGTTTATCGCATTCATCTTTCGCGTATTGATTGAGTCAGTGTCCTAAACATGTCACTTGTGGCCGATTGCAATTGATTTCTCATTAATCTCTGTCCACAAAGTTTCTTACCAAGGAAAATTAGCTTATTATTGTTATTGATATAAGAAGATCAGAGGATATTTGTTCGCTTCTAGCAATTTCGAGACATTCAGTGCGCGGACGAGTTTCTTTATGTCAGTCGCAGTAATTTCTGCTGTAATGATCTCTTCTTTGCGAACAAAAAGATAATCCGTTAAATGCAAAGTCTCCCGAGAAAATTCGGAGACTAATCTAAGCACTCCCTTTAAATATACAATCATCTCTATCTCTTCCTTTGATCACTTCCTTTTTGCGGTCATTTTCTCTCTACCCAAATTAAGTACATAGATCAGCCATCCTCAGCACCATATCCTCACTGAGACTCAAAACGATAATGTTGACTCGGAGAATTTTTTCCCTGAAAAAATCTATCCTTCGCTTCTATGGCGGTACGGAAGGTACTCCCAGTTTCCTCTGATCTGCAATAATTTTTGAAAAGTTGCATTATGTGTGAAAATTCTTTGACTCGTTTTTGATTCACACTGACTCTTGATTTTTTATTCATTCACTTCCCATTAAATCTCATTAAATCAAAGTACACGAACCTCTTTGTTTCACGTCTGATTTTGAGGTTGATACCTCAGTAGTGAACTCGACTCTGTATAATGCTCCAACACTTCAACCAGCTTTTTTCGTCGCAATTCCTTTCAAAACGGGTGATCTAAAAAAACATAGCAACAATTCGCAATCACCTCCATCATCCGATTCCAGATCTAATACGATTTTTGTTCCCATATTAAGGAATTGTTGTTAATGATAAGTTCTTCTCGACTGTATTCAATGTTGCGGCCGATGAAACGTACCAGAAAGCGTGTCGCAAAAGGGCGGCAGGCACAATAACACGTCAGAGTAAACAAAAGTGCTGCACATCGCAATCCGTGCAGAACTCGATATGTACGTTGCGGCCGCCGCAACGTTACGCTGCCAGTAGTGACCGAGGAGTGTGTCTCGCGTAGGGCTAAGTTATACATATGTCGCATAACTCTTATACAACATAGGTGGAAATTTATTCAAAAAAATTCCTGGAAATTATTTTTGGAATTAAATAAACACAACACTACGATTATAATAATAACAATAATAATAGTATATTAGAAATCCTTGGAAGAAATTTATTTATTATATTTACAATAGAAAGAAGAATGTAAAATTTACTAATTTTATCTAAAATTACCAGTCTTATTGCTAGAATCGAAGAAAAAAAGAAATTTTAGTCCTTTCATGGTCGTTGAAAAATGACACTGTTTTAGGTTTTTTTTGGAGAAAGACAGAAAAACCTGATGATTTCATTGACTGAATGCTTTCCATTACGTGGGAGTTTCGGTCCCTAAAGTTAGCGGTGAATTTCCTTTATTTCCATCTCTGATGGTGTCATAATCATTCTCGCCTTGTCTTGGACATTTGGCCAATCCACAGCAATTCCAAATAGCTGTAGGTCTCGTCATCATAATTAGGACGGTCGCGATGGTGCATAAGTTGGCCGAAAAATGTTTTGGTAATTGCAATCGTCCATCAGCTATTAATCATAAACTTAATTCAAAATTCTTGCAGCGCATTTCCTTGAAAACGTCAGGAGTTACGTTTGAAATCATTGGTCAAAGATAGATTCGCTTGAAATCACTATAAACATTTGATAGCAGTAATAATTAATCAAACAGCAGTCAATTATTATTGCTGTCAAGCATTTAATTATTAGCATTATTAATTATTATTTAAATGTTATCAGTTATTTCATACGATCGAAAACATATGCAACTCTTATCTCGATCCAATTTCTCTCTACAAAAATCTAAATAATCCTGTGATCTTCTCTTTTCCTTCCAGAATATATCATTAGGATTTAGTACCACTGTCACCACTTCGCACCGTACTATACGTAAAGCGTGCACAATTTCTGCTACTATATGTCTATGTCGGAATGTCATCTATTTATGGACATATTTATGTGTTATTCCAGATAAATCGCAAAATAAAGGAATGGAAATTATTTATGCTGAGCACGTGCAACATATTTTCTCTATTGTATGCTAACGCTGCATTTGTTCGTGTCCGTTATGCATTGGACCTTAAGAGATGCTATAGGAACGATTCTGGATGTTTAGAGCGGTTCGACATGCAGTAAATTTCCGTAAGCGCATCAACGTCGATCCAACACATCTGAAATTGCAAATTATGGGGAAGATCAGTCGAACTGAGAAGAACTACCGGTTCGGATGGCAAGTGATCGCGAATCTCGCCAAGCTAACACCTTTGCTCTACTCGAAACTTCGTTACACGCTTTGCTTCACCGTCCTGACACTTGCGACCGCTATTTCAAGTAAGAAATTTCTGGATGATTATTCCAAACGGAGAGCGAAAGATATTTTTCTAAATTGCACCACAATTCCGTCAAGGACCAGCGATGCTAATGAAAAAAATGGGTATAAATAGGGGGAGATTTACCACAACTATCACTTACTACTTACTACTACATATGTAGCACCGTACTGAAGGTCTTTCTCATAGTTTATTTACATTGTTTAAAACCAATACCAACAACAAATTTCAAATGATGATTTTTGTCGGTTATTTTCTACATCTTTTTTTCATACGTTCCTTTCTTTGCTACTGTCCCGCTCAACCTAAAATTCCTTAGTCGTTTTGTATCAAAATCTCCTTCTTGATAGAGCTGAGACAGCTGATTTCGGGATTTCTAGAAAATGTTCTGTATTTCTACTGCCTGCCATTCATATAAAGTTTGCCACTAATCCTATACAGCTACAATCAGGTCAAAGCGACATTGAGCACGGTGCATTTGCCTACGCGCTCGAAACGGTGCGGTAGAGGCAGCAGTCGGAACCGAGGTGGGACCAACGCAAACTGCAGCGATGGATGGTGCTAGCAAGGGTCCCAGTATGCTCCTAACCGCTATGTTCCACCGCATCGCATCAAGAGAAGTCGCGTACGCATTTGCACCGTTCTTCATGTCGTTCTGATCCTGCTATAACGAGGGAAACAACCAACTAGCGCTTAAAGGCAGCATACCACGAATCTGACGTAGTGAGGGGAACCGCTGTACAGGCTAGAGATAAGGTTGTAAATTGCGGGATCGTTAGTGGTTTCACAAATCTCTTCCTAATCGTTATAAAAAAATGGCGTCAAAGTCTCCGTCCGCTTTTCACGACGATTTCATTTGCAACGCGTCACTCTTGTGCACGCGCGCATCCAGCTGCGCAGCGGTCCTACACTGTCTGTTCACGTGAAACCAGTGAATAGGTTACTGAGGGAACAGAAACCTATACATAGAGGACGGTTCTAAGGTTCCCGTGAACTAGAGCGGTTTCCACGCAGTTTTTTTTTAGGACGATTAGGGAGAAGTGGGCAGAACCACTCCTGATCCCGCAGTCTTAACCCCTATCTCTAGATTTCGCCGTGGATTCCCTCACCACACCAGATTCGTGGTATGCTGCCTTTAAATGAGGTTGCCGCCACGAAGCCGAACGAGGAAATGGAGGACGACTTCCTGTGTGTCACACGCAATGCATTTATGAGGCAACTGAGGAACGAATATTCGTGTTGGAATTTTTCACTTGAATAGACCGCTTAAAACAAGGTCCAAGATTAAACTAAACATCGAAAGCTCAAAATCCAATCATGTTTGGTTGATATTTCGGCGCCGTTGAAACCGATACTTACGTCAATTTTGGCATACACTATGCGTGGGGCGACGGCGAGTGCGATCGACTGATTAAAGGCATCACCCCACGAATCTGAGGTGGTGCAGATTTTAGGTGAAGTATTCGTATACGGGATGGGAGACTACGGAGAGGGGGGTGATTCCGTCCATTTCTTCCTTTTTGCCGTAAAAAAGGCTTCAGGCATTTTGGCGCACTACTTTCTACAAGGAGTTCGACTGGAGCGCGCAAGCCTTGTGCGGCGCCGTATCTTCCGGGCCGTTTTTTTACTGCAATAAGGAAGAAATGGACGGAATCATCCTCCCCCCCTCCTCCTCTCCGTAGTCTCCCATCTCGTATACGAATACTCCACCTGAAATCTGCACCACCTCAGATTCGTGTGGTGACGCCTTTAATTTCGAACTCAATACAGATCGAGTACAGCTGATCAGGCTGCAGTGATCACTCATCAGCCCACACTCAGACAATAGAACACTTAGAATTTCCCAAAGTGTTTTTTAGAATTTGAGGGAAAACAGAAATATTTACAACGGAGGAGGATTTATGTACTTACTATTTTATAGAGTTTATTGTGAAGTGTAGAACATAATTGTAAAGCACTATTCCAGATGAAATAATGGCCCAAAAATCTGGTACTTTGATGGGTCGATTCTACAAGAACTTGCTTCAAAAGGATGAATCCGCATTCTGGCACACTTTCACGTTAGCCACACTCATATGCGTAGGACAATGTTTGGTCAGTCATCTTCAATCCCGGAGACTTCGTCTTCCGCTTCAGATATTCAATACTTCTATAATTGTCGGCTATAATTCAGTTACTCGGTGGTATCGCGTTCTTTTCATGGAGTTTATACCTTTGCTTCCGTCCAAATTTGGTTAAATCACTTCATGACCTCTACTTTAGTAACAATCTTTACTATACTCTGAACAGTGTAGACGACAAAGGGATCGACAATCCGTGAGTGTCATTTTGAATCGAATTCGACCAAAAACTCAAGAATTTTGCGCAACCATTCGTTGTGACTCCGAAGGATCTGCGCATATCAATGGTATTTTTGCGCCAGGACCACCGTTAGCTCCTTCTTAAAGACATCACCCCACGAATCTAGGGTGGTACGGATTTCAGGTGGGCAATGCCTACACGGGGTCGTACATTATGGAGAGAAGGGCGATTCCGTCCATTTCTTCCTAATTGCCGTAAAAAACGACCCGGAAGTTGCGGCTTCGAGCGTTTCGGCGCGCTATTTCCTACAACGAGTTCAGTTGGAGCGCGCCAGCCTTGTGCACGCGCCGCATCTTCCGGGCCGTTTTTTTACGGCAATTAGGAAGAAATGGACGGAATCATCCTCCTGGCCATTATCTACGTATAGGCATTGCCCACCTGAAATCCGTACCACCCCAGATTCATGGGGTGATGCCTTTAAGGCTTGGAGCCACCCACCATACGCGATACGGTTGGGACAAAACGACCTGACTTGCGGTGGCATTGCGCAACCAGTTGCGCTCGTGTTGGAAGCCATGATAGCTTCAGTTGGACAGCTGAACTGAGGGAGGTACCACCGCGCTACTTTCACAGCAACCGCTTACGAAGTTGCACTACAAGATAACCCCTCCTGACACAAATGTACAATGTAAAGTTTGCAGCCAGAGACTGCGAGAGACTGAAAACCGTGCCACTTCGTACGTGACCGCTTACGCAATGTTGCACTATACACCAAAAGTTCTGACCATACTCTACTTTTAAAAAGCTTAAAGTTGTTATAAAATGAACGGCTACCGCTCCTGTGATATTTCTGCTTCCTAAATCGATCACTTCCAGAGATCAACGTATAACTCAGGATGTAGAGAAATTATGCAGATTATTGGCAACCAAGATAACACCATCGCTATTGGTAGCACCTTTTGTGATTGGATACTATACATTCAAAACCTGGCAAACGTAAGTTCGGAAATTTTGAATACGATATGTCCAACAAATATTATATTCTAATTGAAATAATAGATGAAGATGACGAAATTTAATTATTTTATTTCAATGCACATGTCCGTAACTCCATCAAACATTTCAGATCCCTGTCAATCTCAAACCAGATGCAGTGCAGAGATTAGCGCTCATTGCACAATTGTTGTTTTTAGACCGACATTCAAAAAAATTGCTGAAAAAATGAGGTCGATGCCATTGACTTCCTGTAAACTACCGGAAATTAAAATGAGAAGAAAAAGTTGACTGTGAAGTGTACATTGAATTTGTGACCCTGGAAAAAAGTAGGTCTACAGCCAGAAATGTTCAACAACAGTAATAGCAATAGCAACAACAACAGTAATATTAACAATAGCAATAAAGAAGAAGGTCCTTGCGAGACATTGTTGCAGTTGCTCACAAAGTTATGACGATTGAAATAGATAGTAATGTTTTTTCATAACATTTGCGCAGTTTTTCGAGCTAATTGGGTACGAATGTTGGCATCAATCCAACCAATGCTTAAAATGCACATAAAAGTGGCACTGCACATCCGTTGCTCTAATATTTAGACTTCAAAAACCCTTAAAAATATGTTTATTAACGGAGATCGTCAGGTTCCAAGTGCTTCTAAGAACATGGTTCACTAAGAGACAAAGGATAAATGCACAGAGTCGACCAATCCCTTAGGCCACTACGCGCTCAACCTCAAGCCAGAATCGTTTGCCGCCTGCAAAGCAATCTGCGTAAGCGTCTGAGAATAGTTGTCAGCACGGAAGCGAGTAGTAGCAACTATTGAAGGCCACATACCACAAATCTGGGGTGGTACGGATTTCAGGTGGAGTATTGGTATACGGGATCGTAGATTATGAAAAGGTGGGTGATTCCGTCCATTTCTTGCTAATTGCCGTAAAAAACGGCCCGGAAGATGCGGCGCGTGCACACGGCTGGTGCGCTCCAATCGGACTCGTTGTAGAAAATAGCTCGCCGGAACGCTCGAAACCGTATCTTCCGGGCCGTTTTTTTTTACGGCAATTAGGAAGAAATGGACGAAATCACCTTCCTCTCTATAACCTACGATTCCGTATGCGAATACTCCACCTGAAATCCGTACAACCTCAGATTCTTGGGGTGATACCTTTAAGGGATTTTTCTTTCAGCTTTTCTCCTATATTCTTCTTTTGAAATCACGGTCCGTTAACTTCCAAAAAATTTGTTGAGTTTGGAAATGGAATGAAAAAATCAAATGACGACAAGTTAGAAGTGAAATTCGAGAAAAAAGCGATAATCCAAACTAAATCCTGTTCTCGTTTGCAGTCTGCAATTTCGAATAATTGAGAAGTTTTTTGAAAACAGATGCACTCATTTCACTAACTTTATATATAAAGATGAGAAAGAAGTCAGAAGACAATTTAACTGATTAAAATCAATCAACTATATTAATTTAATTACAATAATAAAACATCTGGACTTTATACCCATAGAAAAACATCCAAAACAACATAGAATTACGTGTAACTGTAGCTTGTTTCTGGAAACACTCTGCGTTCTGGGAAACCTTTTTTCCTGTTCTCAAGTCATCCGTAAAGTGATAGAAGAAATGGAAATGAAACTACAGCAAATTATTTCCAGAGCCGGTGGATTTGGTGTTGGCATAATTTACGGGTATTTTGTGGTCGGAGCTATACTTAATCGAATCATGATCTCACCAGTCACAAAATGGGCAGCTAAGGTAGAAAAAGCGGAAGGTGATTTTCGGTAGGTTTCTGGACGTTTTCTGCCCAGCTGTCCATATTTTGAGATCGTGATTCGTTCAGATTTAAGCACGTTTCAATACGAAACTATGCCGAAGAAAGTGCTTTTTATCGAGCAGCAGATTTTGAGAAAGCGTCTTGTGATGAAGCATTTTCTGTGCTTTGGAACAGGCAGCTGAGATTTGTTCTCTGGCAGTTTCCTACCCAAGGTCAGCACGCTGTTTCAGAATTAACAAACTTTAACACCTTTGTTCGCAGAAAAAAAGGAGGAAGAAGAGATTTGTTGCAGTTTTCCAGTATTTTTTCAACTACTATGGCGGAGTGTTATCCTACGCTATTCAAATCTTTCCAATCTTTATCTTCAAAACTTATGCGGATCTTGACGACGCCTCGCTAGGCGAGAAAATCAGCAATGTAAGCATTCCCAGGATTATTGGTAGATTTTTCTAATCTGTAAAGAAAAAAAGCGTTTTCGGGGTGCAAATAATTTGCATCTTTGTTTCCGACGCTGTTATAGGATACTGCGCAGTACCCTCTGTGTTTTACGAACGCAGCAGCTAACATAACTTAGCTTTCAAAGGTTTCTGACGATGTATAAAGGGTAGTGGGTGGATCCGGACTCTAATCCGGATTCATCGTTTCTTCTTCATCCACGGGAATTGGTTTGAGGCTACTGTTTTATCTGTGAATCAAGATATCCTCGTTCTAATCCAGGTTTTTAAGGTAAGTTTTTACCACACTTTTCTAGAATGTCAGGAACTAGAAAACATAAAACTTAGGGGGTTTCCAAGGGTTTGTGCTAGCATTATCCCAGAGTATAGAAACTCCTCTCCTTATCATTGAACTGAGCATTTTTCACTCTCAACCACTTCAGAACGCTTTCTACTACATTTACTTGATCAACAGTTTCACGCGTCTCACTGACCTGGCTTTGAGCATCGGAGAACTCGGAGGTTATGTGCTGAGGTTTGTTTTGAACGTTTCTGAGAAAGGCCCGCAACAATATTAATAATTCAACTCCTACCTCAATCAGTTACACAAATACAAGAATTGTGCACATTTAGCTACTTTATTACCACACTTTTCTAGAATGTCACGAAGGGGAACGGTCAAGAGGTACCCGTATGATGTGCCGCCGCGTATCCAGGAGGCTAATGAGCGTCGTTAATTGCACCGCGCGTCTCCTGATACCGTCATGATCGCTACAGTAGCCTGGTTGCTCCTCTTGTGCTACGTCTTCAAGACGCCCCGCCCACGCCACCCTCCCCACCCATTTCGTCGCGTCTGCCACTCTTACGACGATTTTTTTCCGCCGCGCTTTTCTTATGATGCGCTTTTAAAGTCGAACGGAAAGGAAAGTACCTGGTATTAGATGTTGTTTGAAGGTCTACATAAAGTGTGCTTGTGACTTAATATAAAACAAAGGAAGAATGAAATAGGTTTGTATAAGTGATATGCCATTTAGAAATGCGAGTGAAAATGAAATTATCCTGTCTCGACTTGTTAGGTGGAAAACACTCATCCATTTCTGGGAATGCGAGATATCTTTCAAAAAATGTCTCACTGATCGGTGTTATGCTATCTTTTTTTTACTTTTTTTCCCTCTAATGATTTCTTTTTGTTTATCTAGCTGGGTAAAACTGGCATCCAACGATTAACGAGACGCGAATAATGCCTCGCAGACATACACTGTACCTAAAGGTATATCTCGAAGATACAAAGGTCTCTGTTCGCCACTAATACAGCTAACCTGTCATATTGATTTTATGCAGAGAATAGATAGAAATGGAGCGATAAAACGAAAGAAGTTTGAAGAACCATACAAAGGTCTGTTATATAAAACTGTATAAGACGTACAAGCAAGTATTGAAATATGTCAAATATTGGTATATTTCAATACTTGCTATACATAAACATTATATCTATGTAAAATTTTGAAAAGGTAAAATGTAGAAAGGAGTTAAAGAATGTATACAAAGTAATAAGCGCATAATGTTGCTGTTATTATAACTGCCGCAGTTGAAAGTTGAACACGAATTCGTTGAATGGCATCGTGACAAACACATACTTATGCACTGCTAGTTTATATAGAAAACTTAGGGCATGAAATGTGTTAAATTATGAGATGTTTGAAAATATATGCGTGTTATTCTTTCCCCTGCAGCATCTTTTTGAAATAATTTTTACTTATTCTTCTCCTTTATTCCCAATAATATGCGCTTAGTTTACTATATCCGTACATCAGAATTCGCCTCGGCAATTCCTTCTTCAATCCCTCCCCCCTTCAAAATTCGCACTATCCACCGCTTCGTCGCGGCGCGAACGTCGCGCGCGGCGTTGATTAGAGCAATAAGGAGGCGGGGTGTAGGTGATCTCAGGCGGTCGTGAAGAATGTCTAGCTGGTGGAGCGGCAGCCGTAATTACGCGGAGGCGCGCGGTGCCGAAGGGAGGACAGAGCGGTCAGCCGGTTTTCACGGGTACCTCTTGTCCCGCACCCTGTCAGGAACTTTTCCATGTATTGACATCAAAGTCACTGTTACAGTTCCACATTTATGAAACGATTTGACGAGACAAAACATACAAACAAAAACAAACAACAACATGACACATAATGCACTCATTCTACTTGCAGAGTTTCTGAAATTGTGAACTGCACAACTGAGAAAGATGGTCTCGACAATGAAGGATTCACAGAATTCGACGACAACGACAATACTCAGGATGATTTCCTATTCGATAATGACAGCGCGGGATTTGATCTGTCATTCAGCGTGCGAGGACTATCCTACGGAAAGCCCTGTGACGATGATGATATCCTCGTGTCTGATGAGTATTCATGTGTTATGGAAAAATGCACGTAGAAGCCAATAGGATTTGTTGTCATTTCAGACTTGACTGTAGACGTTCCTGTCAATAAAAACCTGATCATAACGGGACCTAGTGGAGCTGGAAAGTCGTCACTTCTACGAGTACTCGCGAATTTGTGGCCCAGCAAAGCAGGTAAATCCATCCAAGCTTCGAACGTTTTCCAGAGGGAACTTAAACGATCCTCCCAAACTTGGCTCCACAAGTCATTTTCTGATGAATCAACTGAAAATCGAGGCATGACTTATCTGCAGCCTTTTATTTCCATAGCTGCTAAGAAAAACAAACATTTGTGGAGTTTAACTTCGTCATCTGTTTCTTTTTCTAAATTTCTGAAAATATTTTCCTACTTCTTCTACTTTCCATGACTGCCACTGATGAACACGATACAGAAGCACTTAGCTATTTGGGAAATCATTAGATGCACTTCAACCGTCGATGGAAACCAAACTTTCTTACTAGTTAATAGCAGTTTTTCGGGAAACTTCTTTGCATATTCTGGGCGGATATGCCCAACTTGTTGCTGCTCACCAATCAATGACATTTATGTTCCGAAGTATTAGTCTTTATAGTCGGGTAGAAACGACCTGAAGCCGGGTGCAGTTGCGTAAGCGAGCGAGCAAGACAGCGTTCGAACTGACGGGTGTGACCGACTGGGAGTACGGAGCTGAGTGGATCTAACGACGGTCCCACCTCGATCGAGCACAGCCGCTTCCGTAACTACATCGAACTTCAAGTCATTTCCATCCGACTGTAGAATTGCTCTTTTTTCTGATTTTGAAGAAACACTTTGTTTCGGAAGTTTCTGTTCATTAACGATGGGCCTTCTAGGAACGATTCGCCGTTGTCTGCCTGAAAGTGCCTATTTCTTCCTACCGCAAAGGCCTTATCTCCCTGTGGGGCGTCTTTGTTTACGAAAACAAATGTGCTTCCCACACACTTCAGCGTACACGATAGATGATGAGAAGGATGCAGGTAGTGAATCATCGATTGGAAAATAGTTCCACTTTAAGAACATATTTGTATTTCTTCATGTGAAGAGTGAAAGAATTTGACCTTATTCCCTCCTCAATTTACAATACCAAAACTTCGTTTTGCATGAGAGTGAGAGTGAACGAAAAGTGTTTCCGGAATGTTCTCACTCAATTCGACGAAATCATTTTTCAGAGTCAAGGAGATTAGTGCAAATTCTTTGCGATCTGCGGTTAACTTCACTAATCGAAACCTGCGGCGGTTTAGACATGGATGTTGACTTCGAGTGGTGAGTTGCTACGGTACCAACCATTCATTATTTATTTTAATACGTTTTGCTTGTTTATTATCTACTAATAAGTAAAAAGCACAGGTTTACCGCCCACCGAATACAAATTTCAGGCAGGACACCCTCTCTCCTGGTGAACAACAACGTCTTTCATTCGCCAGGGTATTGTTTCACAGTCCAAAAGTAGCGGTATTGGATGAAGCTACAAGCAGCATCGATGTCGAAGATGAAAGGAATTTATATGAGCTCCTTAAAGAGGTTTCTTCAACACCTTATTCATCCAAGACGGCAGTAATTTTCAGCGCTTCTGATTTAGAACAAGATATCTTACATATCGACAGGACATCGCGAAACACTTCCTCACTTCCATGACATTGAATTGAAGTTAGGAAGATACTTTTCCTCCACAGCCCTGTGTGCGCATGGACAACCGCCTGCTCTGTCGTCCCCCGAAGAACGATCCGACACGGAATTAACTTTGATGGGCAGAATGTAAATTATTAAAACTAAAAGCAAATAATATAATACCGAATCACTCAAGTAATAACATACAACAAAACATCAATACAAAAATTACTATGCAAAATGGAAAGAATTATGAACTTGAAAGCATCACAACTTAAAGAATAAAATAGTTGGCTCAATAAGTAAGAGATATAAAAGAGGTGAATGCATCATGAGAAGAATAGGTATGATATGCGTAAAAAGAGATGGTGTATGGCAAGTAGAGGTTGTTTTTGTAGTAGTTACTAGCTTTAGCTGGCTAGACTGGATTTGTGCCAGAAGGCGTCGTTGCAGGGCTGAACTGTGGTGCTGATCCTTCCATTCTGGAAATGAAGGATAAGTGCGAAGAAAGAATAGCCGAAATGTAGCTACATCTACACACGATAGTGTAATACAAAATTTCGTAACTTAAAAAGAAACTTGATGCATAAATCATGAGTTTTCTTTTTTATTCTTCTCTGCTAAGTTATTTGTAAAACGAACTATAGTTAATGTTATCGGATTCAACTGTATTATAGTTCGCGCAAATATCTAGTCGCATTCATACGACGTACATTTTAAAATTTTAAAAACATCCACGCTATTCACATCAAAAACAGGATTTCTACGAATTGGCCAAAATGTTAGAAAAAACTAACTAACAATTGTGGTGAATCTAGTGAAAGAAAATTATGAATAAAAAAATGATGACTTCCAAAAAGAAAGAAAGCTTCGGCTTTTGATATTTATGTTATGTTCTATTCTTTATAACTTTGAACGAGTTGATCAATTTTTCGAAGTAACAATCCTAGCGCCTACTCAGCATTCCCGTGCATCTCAAGTTGACAATGCCCTAAAGCAAGGTATGGTGAATTATATTATATATGCCGAAGATGACTGTCATTCTCAATGCGAAATCGCACAGCGAAAAAGTATTCATTTCTGCTTCATTTTTAAATAGCTTTTATTCTTGGCGAGATTTTGATTGATATTCATTTTTTTTGTTCATTCTTATTTGTTATAGGCACCAAGCTAGCAGCAGTCCTGCGGATTCTTATTTTCACTGCTTGAAATTAATATTTTCACTTAGTTTCAGAACTACAAAGAAACGTTGCTGTGATATGCACATTGTGTGTTCCGAAGATACTACCTAATAAGAGTTCAAGTTTCTTTTATATGGAAAGAAGAGAACGAAACCGTTATGACAACGGTCCACAGTCACAGTTGTCTGTGCGTAATTGACAATGAACGATACTGCAATCAATGCAAGAAAAGAGAACATCTGCAACTCGAAAAATAATTCCGAATTTTCTGGAGACGACTTAAAATGAGAATACAAACATAGACCAAATACGAAGCACGTATGTAGTGATGATGTATTTCCTACTTCGTTATGAGCAAGTTATTTTTTTTTCGCACAAAAAGGCCTTATTGGGTTATCGACCTAAGCTTTATGTACAGCCGCCTAAAAAATCTTTAGAGTAGATCACTTCACCAAGTCATTTCGGTCATTTTACACTTTTCGATATACCCTCTTAGCATGGTCTCAATCTGAGTCTTTTGGCAATTAATACGAACGGCCAGAATCTAATTCGGAGCAAATAATTATGTCGACAACTGACCTTGAAGTCTTATCACCATCTATAATTACAGTAGTTAGGGCTAACAGTTGACTGTTCGGTGCTGCTCGGAATAACAACACACCAAGACGAAGGCAAATAAATGCTTGCAAGGCGGACGCTAACTAAAAAGAGGTCTCTTTCACAAAGTCAAAGCTGCAAATGTACCAGATGCCGAACGGCTATTAGGAAAATGAGAAGTGATTTAGTCTTCAAGTATTATATAAGCAGCAACGATCAACTTACGGAAAGGAAGAAGTAGGTTATAATAAGGCGAACTGTGAACCGGAACGAATCGAAGAAACCCACTAAGCAGATCAGGGTACCGAACGTAAAAAGGAAAAAGAATATCACCGATGAACCGAATACCTTGAAAATGAATTAACAGAAATAATTCGCACTATCAGCAACAAACAAGAGTAACTCACCCATAGAGTACATGGTACAAAAAGATTAATGCCACCGGGAAGTTGCAACACCTAATAAGTTGAAGATTTCAAAATGAGCAATAAAATTTACCTATTCATAGAATAGTTAGAACACTACAAGATTCACTTCTACCTAGTTTAGTAAAATTGAAAAAAAGAGTCTTACCTTCCTATTCCAACCCATAATGTGGAACAAGTTATATACCGAAGAACAGAATAGTAAAGTGAGTGCGCAACCAGTGACAAATGAAACGCCTTCGAAGATGAATGGTGCGAATATGACGACAACAACAATAAATAAGCTAACGACCTGAAAGTTACTCCCTAAAAAAACTAACATAAATTTAACATAATCTTGCTAGCAGCAGTCGTACATAACATAATAATAAAGTCAGTTAATAATCAATATATGCCGGTATATAGTAGATCCAAAACGACGTGAAGCACTGTGCAATTCCGTAAGCGGTTGCGCTCGAAGCCGTGCTGTGTAGCGTAGCGATTAGAATTGAGAGAGGATCCTTACTATGATCCTATCCTTACCAATTCCTCGCTGTGTTCGCGATGATGTCCCTCCTTGATTTCAACCGCTTTCTTCATCGCGCCACTTCGAGCGCAGCCGCTTACGCAACTGCACCGATGCTTAAAGGCATCACTCCACGAAACTGGGGTGGTACGGATTTCAGGTGGAGCATTCGTATACGGGATAGTAGATTATGGAGAGGGGGGTGATTCCGTCCATTTCTTCCTAATTGCCATAGAAAACGGTCAGGAAGATGCGGCGCGTGCACAAGGCTGGCGCGCTCCAATCGAACTCCTTGTAAAAAATAGAGCGCCGGAACGCCCGAAACCGTATCTTCCGTATCGTTTTTTTACGGCAATTAAGAATAAATGGACGGGATCATCCTTCTCTCCATAATCTACGATCCCGTATACGAATACTCCACCTGAAAATCTGTACCACCTCAGATTTGTGGGATGATGCCTTTAATGTCGTTTTGACCCTACAATATGTACCATCGCATGGGGTTTACGCACTCACACAGTCGCGTCGCCCCGCCCCATACGATAGTACACATACCGGCATTCGCAGTCGGTAACAGGATCCGCTGAGGCTGCTCGAAGATTGATCGGAGGTACGATTCTGTCCTGGCGCCAACCAAGCCTTTCATCCGAGTTCGACAAATAGGCACCAGACTTGTGGGAGAAAACAAAAACACTTGATAAAGTCGGGTCAAAACGACATAAAACACGGCATTTGCGAACGCGCTCAAAACGACGCGGTCGAGGCAGCAGTTAGAACCGAAGTGGGATAATCGCGAAATACAGCGATGGATGGTGCCAGCAAGGGTCTTAGTATGCTTCTAACCGCTACGCTCCACCGCAGCGCCTAGAGAGAAGCCGCGTACGCAATTGCCCCATGCTTCATGTCGTTTTGACCCCGCTATACATCGGCTAGCGCCCGCACATCACTGTGCACGTGCTCGAAAATTTCAAAACTTTATCCTTCCACTATGGTTGCTCCAGAATTACATAGAACTGCGTGCTTTTAAATGTTCGTTAGAAAACACTCACTGTCTGTCCTGCCATTAGAAAGCCGAATGGTTTCTTTTTCAAGAAACTCCAATCCGCGTTAGCTCGTGCTGCTTCCATCTAAGTATTTGAAAGTTCAAAAAACACGCCTCGGAAGCATAGGTGCGATAGGGGGGAGCCGGAACCTCCTCAGGTGAAGCGAGTCCAGCTCATGAAGTGCAGTGAGGATCCCTTCGCCAACTGTCCAAAAGTGAATGGGATCCTTTCGCCAATCCTCAAAAAGTGTAGGGCTGGGAGCACCGGCTCCGACTATCGCATCTATGCTCGGAAGTCTAACTGTTGAAAAATGTGAAAATACTACAACGATAGGCAAAGAAATGAACATGAACTGCTGCTCTCCAAATCAGTAATCAGAAGTCGCATGCAGCACTTTATACAATATCAAAAGCGGTCGTGACGAGTATTCGTTTGTTTCGCACATAAAAACTAGAGAAATCGAGCGTAGCAGCAACGATGAACGAATAATAAAGAAAGTCTGTTGTTTCTACCAAAATTTTGTGGTTAGATGATGTGCAAAAAGAAGCATATGATACGGTACACAGCTTTGGGTGGAATGATACACGGGTAGATATAACAACTCACTTCCAAAACACTATCTAAACTTGTCACGACTGATCACAAGTTCCAATATACGAGAACGTTCGGTCAGTCGCAAGATTCTAAAAATTGGTGTACGACTCAATGAAGTGAAACCTTCGATGAACAGGATACCGCGTGATCGAATATCATCCTGAGCATTTTTAAGCTCGAAATGGCGCGGTTGGACGAGCGGTTATGATCGAGATGGAACCGACTCTAACTTCAGTTTGATTTAAAAAAATGAGTGAAACGAGCGAGAGTCCCACTTTGATCTCATCAACTTGCTCTACCGCGCTGTTTCAGCCGTTTAAGCGACTGCACTGAGCTTCAGGTCGTTTTGATCCGACTGTGATGCAGCAGGAGTGACATTATAAATTAGAAAGACTTGCACACATTTATAATTTATGAGTAGTAAAAAAAATACTACCAAGCTAATGTGATGAGAAAAATAATATGTAGAAGGCTTGTTTTTCTAAAGCTTTCGGTTCATTCATGAGCGAAAGTGACAGTGCAACAGATCACATGCTACGATGTAACTATACGATAGTGGCTGTTCTGCATATACTGCATATCGAAAAGCGCCGTATGGCGTAAATTCCGCGTACGATGCCCTTTCGTCTTTCTTGAATAGGAAAAGTCTTTCACGCACGACGATTGTAACATTCACTACAACGCGATCGCAATGCAATTTCGATTCATAGCATATACAATAAATGATTGCGTTCATAGAATCCATCTAATAAATGCCAGTTGTCACGTTTTTGCTGGTGAGTTTAATATACATATCGCCAACGTCGATTCCTTCTATCTACCTCCTCATCATCAGTTTTTTTTCATCTCAGTCGCAGCCCATCTATAACGTTGAGCTCGTAGCTACCCATGGTGCGCGCTGCGCTTGTGATGAACAAGACGAGTGCTTGCCAGGGATGTCAGATTCGATCACTTACTATCATCGCACCCAACGTTGATAAATTAATCCAAAATGAACTATAACTAATAACCGCCTTTTTGCACAACCTTCGTTGATCGGAATAATGAAGCATACGACATGTAAAGTAGCACAACACTGCAAAAATAATCCACGAAATATTATATATCCTAAATACGAGATCCTCTATATGAATGTGCGAACGCAAGTGGACACATCATGGGTCATTTTTATAACAGCTCCGCCTCTCACATCTGGTACTACCCGACACCTTCGCTGTAAAAGACAGCATATGTCAACACTCTTTCACCACATGATATTCTATTATATTCTTATTAAGAAGTCCAGACACATTGCAGAAATCAGTCGTTATTTTAGCCAAAAGCCAAAGGTGAGGACCGAGTGGTTCGGAAAGGTAATAGAAAGAGAAATTCCAAAAAGCACACCTCCATTGAGAGAAAAAAAAAACTTCCCCAGGCACCAGCAGTCATTGTCAATACACCTTGCGATTATGCATGGGAATGAGGAGAAAGAACGCAGCCAAAAACGAGCATAATGATTCAAAAAAAAAAGCACACACTAAGGTTTCTGGTTAATGTTCTGCGAGCGAACCACTCCTCTTCAATTTAAAAATGCAAGAAATATTGCATCGCCCTGAGCTACGACGTAGTGCAACAATATCCTTTGTTACAATCAGATGTTCATTAAACTTTAATATTGAGACACATAGTCAACGATCAGGGTGACTCTCTCTAGGAAGAAAACTCCGTGAAGGTAGCCACTACCGCTTAAAGCAGACTGGTAACTACAAAGAACAAAACTGGAACATCGTTTAACTGAGTCAGACAGAAACAAGATAATGACTCATGAAATCTTATCACAACCAACACGTGAAATTGAATACGGGATGAGAGATATGGACATAATATGAGTAGGACAAAGATTTGTCAAAAAGAAGTGAACTCCTATGTACATTATTACTTTACAAGCGACAGCACGATATAACCAATGAGTATCACAGACAGATCAATGACAGTACATAAACAAACAGTGGTGAATCGTCATCGATTGGGCATAAACAAATTACACGCACACTATAGTATTTGCAGTAGGGAGGTTAAACGTATGATGAGAAATAAATTACAAGTTAATGAAACGTGAGAGAATAGCAAGTTGACAGCAACTGCTCACAGTGACTAGAGCAGCATCTATTCCTCTCGCTGCGGTTCTTGCAAAAGATCCGCCCCCATCATCACCATCTGCAGTCGGAGGCGTCTTAGTTCTATACTGTGCAACTCTTTTGCTCTCTTCTCTTGATTTATTAAAGATTGAATTTCCCTTTCCAGCTTCTCATTTTCCAGCTCCATTTTCCTCAATTCTAGCTCTCTTTTCTTGCGAATAAATGTAGTATTCTCATCGATATTGCATTCTGTTCCACTGCAATGTTCGATGTTACTTTCAGTGAGTCATCGGGTGGTTAAGCGCACTCAA
This sequence comes from Necator americanus, assembly GCF_031761385.1. Lineage (NCBI taxonomy): Eukaryota > Metazoa > Nematoda > Chromadorea > Rhabditida > Ancylostomatidae > Necator > Necator americanus. The sequence continues at coordinate 13,162,196 of NC_087372.1, read as the reverse complement.
CATTTTATTTTATTCGAAGGTACACCTCTTAAAGTATCTACCTGCTCTGTTCCGCTGTCCTTGGACGTTTGATTGCGACATGTGGTGAACAACATACATTTTCAGCAGGAGAGATTGGCACACCGTTGAGAGCTAGTCTTTTGGTAGACTCGCATTCGTGAGTTAATGAGCTGAACATCTATGATTGTTGCACAAACTAAATAATTATGGTCTGGAAGTTAACAAAAAATTAAATATCTGTATGCAGTGGAAACGTGGGCCTTTATGAATTGTAAAGCTGCGCACTTTTAGGAGATGAACACATGAAAGGCTGTTTCACACGCTTTTTTGATAAGAAAAGGGAACTCGCGCGTTCGTGACTTACACTCATATCCATACTTAATCTTGGAGAGATCCCAACATTGTCGATTTGATAAGTTGTTTTTAATGTCATCGTTGGATATTTTTTATAGAAAACAAATAGGAAGCAATGTTAATATGTGTAAATCTTTGGAATTCTTCTTATTCGTTACTCTAGACTGGGAGAAGAATAGAGACTAAGTTTTCGTAGCGCAGAAGCTAACTTCAACTCCTACAAATAGAGGATAAATTTGTGGGAGAAGCCTTAAGTTCTTACACATTTTTACCCTTTCCAATTTGAATAAAGCAGCGGTTGTAAATAACTACAAAGAAGCTTTAGGAAATCCCAGCCCATTCCAAGCACAATTGGAGTAAGGTAGCAACTACGTTTCATAGATTTTGTGCTCTCATAAACAGAATTAATTAAGCTGACGACATGATAACTGAGATTAATTGTTTGCACACAAATATTACAGGTTCTGAGAAGAGGTAAGGGAACTTACGGAACTCAAACAGAGAAGAGCTTATATCAGTGAAAATAAGTAGCTGGTGCTTCACATGAGATAAAAAATAATGCATGACTTTGACAGGACCATAAATGCAGAAGAATACTAACTTAATTATGAAATATCTGCGCAACTAAAATTGCAACAAATGACTTTCTAAACCATTGCATTAGAAGCCACAGAATGTAAGACCATGAGAAAATGCAATAACTTCTACCGTTAGGCTGCCCGCAGAGTTCACAGCCGCGCGGGCGGCGCCGCCTGCACGGGTCTGCACTTAATGGTTATTGAGCGTCCCCAATCGCGCGCGTCAATAATCACTAAACAGCCGGCCGAGCGGGCGGCGCTGCCCGCGCGGCTGTGAACTCTGCGGGCAGCCTTAGGTAAAAAAAAATTGGCCATCGTAAACGTAGCAACCCAACCTTACGCAATGGAGAAGCGGTATAAAACAAGATAAAAGATATTCTAGCATAATCGAAGAACCTTGAAGAGCTGGATCTAACCTTTCCGTTGAATCCCCTGTTGTGGGAAGAACCATGCATGCTTCCACGGCTTTGTTCTTCAGAGTAGTGTTAGGGCAACTGTTTTGTGGAGCATCTGGTCTAAGTGGCTGAGCTACAACTGTTGATGAGGGAGGTAATGCGACCAGCTGAGAGAGTGGAGACACCACAAGAGAGGCAACTGATGCCTCTGAACCCGTCGAAGGTGGAGGTTCCACTTTTATTTCATGCTAAAAGCATTTCCCAAAGCTTAAACAATCAAATCACCGTTAGAAAAATACATCAAATGAGGGAAGGACGTTTTAATGACAACTGTGTCACATTCCAACAATTGAAACCATGCAACACACCAAATGACATTATTATATTTATATACCTGTGGATGGGTGTTCACTTCTACAAGTTCGGAATCTTCAGTTATCATGTCGAACAGCATTTGTTCCACGTGATAGTCGGTCGACAACCGAACATTGTATTTGTTTACAATACCCAAAACCAGCTGATCCAACTCCCTAGAAAAACGAAAATATTGTTCGAAAATTTACAGCTTGTAATGACAGACCCCAATTTTCCAGAAGGTTTATGGCTGTTCTCGCTACGGGCAAGGGCATGTCGACGCACGTACTGCCAATCATGATCTCGCATCCTCATCCATGTTTTTCCTTAAAGTAGAAACGACTGACATCTAAAAAGGAATTTAGAAGGTGTAATAATTTACCCGCAAAAGACTTCAGACCTAGATCCTCAACTTCTTTCGCCACTTCTCTCCAGGCTTCCTCTTTTGTTTTTGAGTTTACCTGCGCAAAGGCTACGTTTCATACCAACGTTCACCACGTAGTTTACTGACCCGATACAAAATGTCGTTAAACTTACAGCATCACAAAAAATAATATCCTGTCTTTTGGCAATAGCACGAACGAACGCTATTTTATCTCGCAATTTGGCGTCTCGGGAATCTGTAAGCGTGCTTGCAATGGTCACCGTCGAGTCGGCGACATCGATACTGTAATATATGGAAAAATCGCAGGCAACACAAAGACGTCTCCAAGCCATACCTGTCAGCATCAATCGAGCGCCCTGGAGAAGTTTGTTCCCAGCCTTTAGTACATCTCTTGCTACATAACGAATCTAAACCAAAAGCTGCAACATAAAAACGGATGCACCTGTACAAGAAAAACAGGAGCACGTGCGGATAATTTCCTTTAAAAAAAACATTACTAAGAGCTGTTATAGCAATTTATTGCAGCTGGTGAAGGAAATTAAACCTCTGGAGCTAGCATAGACATCGACATCAACATCCGAACCTGCTTCAACTCCAAAGAGTCAAAGGATGATGGATTGCTCATTCCTACACTAACCATATCACACACGATAACTCTTTTTTCACAATTCTCTTATCTTCTTGTAGTTGTTAATCTATATCAATCTCCACAAAAACACTTCCACATCCAACACTTACTGTACTTTTTGGTACATTCACTAACACTCGCTGAAAGGTCTCAAAAGCGTCCACTAATGTAAGTGTCAGTTGTCAATTATTTTAATTATGACAGTAAAAAGTAGTACCACGAAACCTTTCTTCCATCTCAAAGAACATAAATAACACCGAACAAGAACAAAACTTGAATATTCATGAAGTTAGTCAGGGTAGTCTCAACTAAATTTACATTCAGTATTTCTCTGAGAGTCCGCGTTGTCCAAACACGAGCTAGAGTAGCGCAACTATAATATAAAACAATAGATAAGATTCACCTTATGAAGGCCACATTTCCAGGTACATTTTACAAACAACTCAATAACTTTTTGATCTTTGATGATTTTAAACAACTAGATACTAACTAAACTGATTTCCTGAAAATTCAAAATTCCTACATTATTCCTCAGTTCTTTCTTTCATTAGGCGCAAAACCCACTTATTCGCCTTACCTTCGTTAAGTATTTTGTGAAGTTATCAATTGATATGGTAGGTTTAGTGCAGTCGGTAAGAGGCTTGACTGCGGCTCTACGACCGAAATACGATCAAAACCGCCCTAGAGCCAAATAAGCGTTTCATCTATTCAGAGTCTAAATTGGGAACAGACTTATATGGGGATAAGAACGCCGACTTGATACATCAAGTGAAACCTGCAAGTCATTCATTACAAAGGCTAACACGGATTCATAAAGCTCAACGATTTCTAATTGCAGCCATGCATTGGCGAAATCCAAGCAGTTTGATGATCCAGGCTTTATCCTTTTCATAAATTGAAAGTCAACTGCGATGATCTTGGATCTGATCGATCCTAAGGGGAAATACAGAGCGAAGGGAAAATTTAATTGGGATGAGAACGACACACAATTGCGTTTTTATTTCTGGAAGCTCTATCTCCGTTTTTTCTCTTAGTAGCTTTAGCCTACATGTGGCAGATCTTCTAAGAGTCTTAGAAAATTAGAATTAGCCTTTAGATTTTAGGGTCCGACTAACTTAGTCATTTGTTTCCAGAAGTAAGAGCGTGGTAAAGTTTCCCAACCCCCACAACCACACCTTACCCCAAAGCGAACCAAGCAAACAAACCATCTGATACGAACTTCCATGTTTACCCATGGAATTTTGAAGAAATTTGTCTTACAGAGTTGTGAACACTGTAAAGTAAGTATCAAATTTGAACTTGACCTACCACTTTTTGCTTCAAAATACCAGCAAAACAGTGGGGATGAAGAATTTCCATTGTTCCGCTGGTATTCTGAAGCAAAGTTTCTAATCTTATTCTGATTAGATGATAACGTTATCAAATATGATCAAATCTGAAATAGGACATAGGTGACGTAGACAGATCAAAATTCCACTCGAAAATAATTTAAACGACTGGTGTCTATACTGCGACTCTAGTTTTATTAATTTTCACGTAAGAATTTGCTCACCCTTCTTCTTCCATCCAGCTGCAGTCTCAAAATTGAGAATTGTCTGCACAAGATCCATTAATTTGAACCAACTCACACCCTTCTTGCTAGCTCCAAATTGTATGCTCACACCTTACAAGAAATGAATCTCACCAACATAACAAACCTCGAAGTCAGCACATAAACAGCGAGGTACAAGAAGTAGGTTTGGGTACACAACCTTTACAAAAAAGTAGCAAAGATTTTCAATAATGAGATTTATTCTCAATGAGAATAGCAACAATAGCGGTATATGTTTGACATAGACATCAATAATATCCTTAAGTGCAAAAATCTAAGCATTATTGAAAGACGCTCTCAGTGATTTTTCTTTTCAATCTATAAGTTAGTCATAAAGCTTGTACCTAACTTAAAGATAAAGATAAGCTTAAAGATGATAAAGGTGCCTGAAGAAGCACAAAGTGTTCTGGCAGTTGTGAGTAAACGGTCTACCACTAGAGAGACTACTCGAAGTCCACAATAATGAATTCGTTGATTACAACTAGTACAATACATCCTGAAATAACATTAAAACGATACAAATATGTACATCATAGATTAGTATTGATTAAACTGTCAGCGGATGGTCATTGAACTGAACATCTTGCTACGTTGTGCCAGTTGGTGCGTACTTTTGTCAACCTGAACGGAATTTTTAAAGAAATTAAGAATCAGTGCAGACAGTCGTTTTTACTACAGATTATAAAACCAAGGAAGAAACCTTTTTATGATAAGTGTTGACTAAATTTCCCGATGAATTCAAAACACTCTAAACACAAGATCCCATCTTTCAAAGTAGCATGAAAATGTATCATGACACAGGCACTACAGAGCGCTAGATTTGTAAAGATGTAGGATTGTTTATCCATTATTTGGCTATCTACACTGCCTCCTTACATCTCGAGGGGGACACACTCTTCATCGTGTAAACTAGGCATCCGATACTGAAGCATGAAAGAAGCACGAACTTCCAGTAATAGTTTCATGGATAGGATATTGTCGACCCTACCTTGAAAGGATGCCAAGTGCGGAGTGCTTCATCTCCACCTGCAGTCATGACGAACTGACCGCATGGAGACTGAACTATTGAGATTGCCCGTTCCGGAGCATGTCCTGAAAAGATGCATTAAAAAACTTTCGCAATTGTAGAGAACAACAGAACGAAGGTGCCGTATGTAGTAGTCTGCTTGCAGCTTGTTCTCAGTGATCCTGCTAGTATTAAACGCAATCTAACATCTTAATATATGCCTTGGGTACGAGCTGGATAACTAGGGCAGTTATATTTCGGGAGCTACTCAAATGTTCGGTAAATGTGATGTCCCTCCGCCCTTCCCCTGATAGTTCGAATACTTAGAGAGAGTAAGAAATCTGAAGCAACAATTCTCCGCTTCGTCATGCTGAATTCCCGAACTTTGTCAATAGCCGAGGACATTCGACATCGAGTTCAGACGAAACTTGAAGAGTAGAACAAAATCGAAAGTGACAAGTGGATGGATTCAGACACACTGCGGCGAATGAGAGCAACTGCACAATATCAGCACGATAATTAATTCAAGTCGAACAAAAGGAATCAAAAGCACACAAGTAATACCTGATAACTTGGCAATCTCGTTATAATTCGGATGCTTCCAAATCACCAGCTTACCGCAAGCATGCGCTGACATCATCTCTTTGTAATCACTGTTGAAGATTATGCCGTTTACCTTAACACGCACCAAATATGCACGAAGTAATTGACATCAGTAGTCGATCTAATGCATACCAATGATCTAGGCTAACTTTGCAAGGTGAAAAGAAAAGTCTTTGTGGGAAACATCACAGTTTCACAAAAAAAAAAAATAAAAAAAAATTTGTGACCCTCTACATTTTTTTGTGAATACATTGAGTAATAATTGCCCATTTATGGCTCTAACTATATATCAAATTACTGCACACTCACAGCAGCTCCTGTGTCTATGCTCTTCAACAGCTCTCCACTGTTAACGTTCCACAGCTTGATCGCTTTGCATTGCATGCCTCCACCAGTAGCTAAGATACTTGTTTTGTAGTTACAGAACTGGACAGCACGAACGGAACCAACATGATCATCTAGCACAAACAAGCTCTCCTGAAAGAGAAATTACCAATACTTCACGAAAGTTCAGAGGAAAAAAATCAAAATTTGAGATATCAACGTCGTTGAGTGGGAACAGGATAATACATGCAGAATTAGTACCGTAGTGTTACTTCCAAGGCGGCTGTCATCCCAGATGCGAACGGTGTTGTCGCCACTTCCAGTAGCTAGTTTTGTTTGATTTGGTGACCAGTGAAGACCAACTACTTCACGCTCATGACCATCCCAGATTCTATGAGAATATGATTTGCTTGGATAATCAAAAACTGCTGTATAAGGGAAGGTTACGGCAAAATGGAGCAAAAACTATTCGTTAATTACAAGAGATAAGAAAAGTAGGCTGCTGGCTACTGGCATGAAAGAGAGGTAGTGAGTGTTCAACAAAAAATGTATTGTTGATGAAAAGACGATTTACGTATGTTGTGTTACGTATATTTTACGAATATCAAACAAATATCATGGAAGAATTACTGGCGCCCGCTCGACCAGTTCGAAGAGCAACGGCAGTCAAGGTGATGAATTTGATGAAACAAACCACCCTGCTAGATCATTGATAAAATTTACGTTTTGAGAATGTACGCCGCAATATACGAGTAGAGCACTACGCCTCTTTCCTATGAACCACTTTGGAAATTGGACTAGGTATCAAGAGATTTTTTCAAGATTATTCATATTTTCACATGGTACAGACACGGAAATGGACTTTCACAAGAGCAGAAAGAAGCAAATCGAAGAAAAAAGTGTACGAACCCAGTGATGTGATTCGCAATTCGAACGTCGTGATGAATTATTTGTCCAGATTGATACCCAGCAGAAATAACAGCACCTCGCCATCCCAGAACGCCTCAAATTCCATATCAAAAGCACTATTGGTTGAGGTTCACAAAACTTTTTAATTTCTCTAAAAGTACCATTGCGAGATAACCGCGGTGGTTTCATTGTCCTTAATTCCAACTTCCCATTCGGAGGAGGAGTGCGCTGTGGATCGTACAACTGAACAAATTAAATTTGCCAAGTTTTTTTTTTGAGAACACACAGAGTCACAAACCTTCAATGACCCGTCTTTAAATCCCACAGCCAAAAATTTGCCATCTGCTGACCATTTCACCGATGTAATTAAATGCATCTCGTTGCTTTCGTCCAATTCAAACAGTACCTAGACTCAAAGTTTCCTAGGAAATAAATGAACTAATAAAAACACAGTCAAGTAAAGTAACTTAAGTGAGATCATTTTAAACAACTACCTGTATTTCACCACTGTCCGCATTCCAAAGATATAGCGTACATGAAAGGGCGACAGCAACTATTCCGCAGCTACTCCAGTCAATAACATTCATGTAATAATCATCTGAATAGATAACCTTCACAGATAACCTAAGATGTATCACCTATTCTACTGTACTGAATTTCGAAACTGTTCTTATGTTATCATTAGCTACGCACAAGAGCGATTTGGATGGCTACTTCGGATTACTCATGTTTTTTTTTCGTAGTAATAACAGTATATTAGGAAGATTTATCACCGTCTAAAATCTTTACGAGTTTAAAGTGAATGAGAAATTCTAAATGGTATGTACCAGCAGCCCTTGACAACGTGAGTTGTGGATATGCTAAGAACGCTTATGATTACTGTTCTTTTTCTCCTTTTTTTACACGTCGAAAATTGCCAGAAACCACCATGACGTTATAGTTATCGCTGTTACCTATTGATCTCCTCACAAAAAAGGGAGAAAACAGTACATGTGGATCGCCTCTACTCTCCTCTAAATAATGTGTGAATTATGTAATTCTAACTACATAATCATCCTTAGTATTTCCTAATTGAGAAATGGTGTCGCAATGACATGTACGGTATCAACGCTAAAACCTACAAAACTATCGGAAACGAGAAGTGTCGAATCCGTAACTCTTCACTTTGCAATCGCTAAATCGACGACACGTTTCCTCACAGAAACTCCACACAATGTTGGAGGTGACCGTCTTCAAACGGAAGAAAACATGGCTACCTATTAGCCACACTGATTAACAGTGCTACCTACCTTTGAATTCTGGAGCATCGAGAACACGTTCTGGGTGTTGTGGAATAAATCTTGTCGATTTTTTCACGGCAGATGAAGGCTGAACACATGCAGAATACAGCACCTGTAAAACGTATCTTCAGATAAATGAAACACAATTTTCTCACAACTGGGAGGAAGAATCTTGAAAATAACAAATAAATTATACCCTCTGGTCTGAAAAGGAGGCGATTCAGAATTGAAAAGGTTACTGTTTGCCCGGTGCTCAAAAGGCAATGCTACGACGCGGGCTTACGATCGATTGACAGTTGGCTGTTGTCAATGACAGCCGGGCCGCACGCCAGCGCCACTCGCAGGCTACCCAATGCACATGAACGAAAGCACGCGAAATAGACTAAAACTAGCCTTTGCTTGGTTCAAGTGCCCAATTGCCGGAAGCGGTGCCATGTTCTTTTTGTAACATAGGATGCGATCTTCCTCACCAGCATCCGTCAGATTTCCCGTTGATTTCACTGAAGATGGCAGTTAGCACAGCTAATTATGATGAGAAAACAACTCCATCATAAAGATTAAAAGTTAATATCTACCTCTCATCATTCGCTTCATTTGCTCTTGTTCGTAGTTCTTGACTGGACTATTAGGTGCCGAATTCGATGTGTTAAATGTTGAGTCAGGAGGCTAAAATCTTCTGTCTTGTTTTACAGCTTGAATATCCTACAAATAGAGTGATGTCCTAGCTCTCATACTGAACTGCTCTTAATCGACAATAGACGATAGACATCTAGGGACATGTCAACAACAATTAGCCCATGAAGAGTGTCATGATATGCGATAGAAGCTCAGAGACTATTGATTCATGAGCAACAAACTGCCATTTTTAGCAGCTGTTCACAAACCACACTTGACAGATCAGATTTATTGGTGAAACGATTCGGCAAAACTATGCAAATCGCAATATATTCGTATTAGAATGCGTGAGGTGAGGATTACATGTCTTGATCCAACTTCTTTGTTTAGCTGTAATATGTCAAATGATGGGGGTTTCGAAAGCAAAGACCTCATCCGATTTCCTATTTCTAAAAGCGAAAGCACTGTATATAAAATGAAAGATGACACGACCTGGTGCATTAGATAATTAGTAAGTTCCAAATCGTGTTCGCTTTTCCTCATAGCAACATAACGATCTCCACCTAAACCAGTGGTGACAGATCCTGTGCCGAAAGCTCGCGACGGTGTAAGATCGCGTCTTCGCAAACCTCTCTGGCTCTGAAAAGACGTATATTGAGACGTATGTCGCCGCCATTGGTATTCGAAGTGCCGCATATTAAGTACATATTACGGTTATTATCGCAGTGGGACCATTATGTGTCTGCCGCGGCCCATTGTTGTCCTGCTACTTGTAGATATAGCTAGTTGGTCAAGTCGATGATGCAACTTGGAGACGATAAAATTGTGGGTACATGTATTCATATTGGAAAGAAATCTTTAACTGGACATCCATATTATCAAAATTTCGAGTTCTTACTCCCACCTCGAATTCTCAAGTATTTCGACAATTCTCTAACAATGTAAAATAAAAGTATAGTTTTCATTTTGAGGACTCGAATAGCATTCGATTTCGTCAACAACCTATCATTTTTACATCCCATCCATTGATTTTTGTCCAGTAAGCTGACGAAAGTTTGCAAAATGGTCAAATTAGAAAAGAAAGCGAAATAAGACGAGTCACCTTCGCCCTCTCACATACGCCAAAAACTGTAACATTGTAAAATTACTGGACTTGCTATGTAGATTACAACTCTCGGATGTCTTAAGCCCAAACTCAGGTCTTGGGGCCCCCAGCTTGGTAGTCATTTTTCTGGTAGCTCTAACCATGGTCTGGGTTAAAGCTAGCGCAGTCTTTACAAAAAAAGCTAGCACCGCCATCTGTATTCTATCGTTTCCGTCTGCTTTTACTCTGACGAAAACAAAGTCGAAAGTGTAATAGTTGGTAGAAAAAAAAAAGAAATCTATAAAAAGTGGGAAAAACAGGAAGCTCCCCGACTTTACTTCGCTGGCCATTGCGATATGACTAACAAGAAAAGAAGAAATAAGCACCTAGTGTCTCAAAAGGTGCGTCAGGTTCACCACAAAAGAAAAAAAGAGGACCCACGCACCTCCTGGTTCCACAATCTAAACGAATGCCAACGAAAAAGTGATCTGAGAGGTGGGTACTTTCTGTTGGGAGCCACCTAACGTCAGTCGGTCGCTACCTTCAACGTACAAAAAATGATACGAGTTCTTTGGGAACATGGGCACTGACTTTATAACTCGTCTGAACAGGCAAGTAACTGTATCACCTGCATGCGCGTTCGCCAACCTCAAACGATTCTGAATTGATGTCTAACGCGTTGGCGCACTCCAAGGGTACTATAGTCGGGTCAAAACACACGAACCATTGCGAAGTGTAGCAATGAGTGATGCTTGCAAGCACCACTGATCGCCGCTGGCGCAAATTCACCGAGCTTCAGGTCGTCCTGATCCGAATATATCGACTACAAATCCTTTGCCCTTCATACTCTTTTCAGTGAACTGTGAAGAAGTGAATTAGCGGGTGCAGCGGACACAGCTCAGAAGGATAGCAAAACTAGATAATTTATTCTTTACTTTTAACTACATTACTTCTGAAGGAAATCCAGTAACTACTAATACATCTTATGTTACACTTTGACAGTACAATTCATATGATTGCTTATGACACAGCTCAGAAGACAGCGCTTCTAACGAAAGGTATCTTATTCAGGTGATATCTGGACGAATATGGACGCTTACACTTATTAAATCTTTGTCGAAAACAAAACTCTGCCTCTCTTTTTAAGCTTTGCTGTGCGTGACTTGGAACTAACGAGGGAACTAACGAGTTCTAATATCTCTCATTTTTCTATCCTTTGCTGAATCACCATTTCCATTCCAAAAAATAAGGAGTCAGAACAGCATTTCCCTGTACTTAGTAAACCGGATTATGAGCAGAAACGGTATCGCCGCGACTGTATGCTTCAGAAAGTGCTCTGCTCGGATGTAAAAAGAACTGTTGGGGAACTTTTGTTCCAGTTGGTAATTTTGTTCCAATTAAAGGTATTTCTTCTTTTTAGTTTTTTGGTTTCTCATTGTTTAATACAGAATCGAACCAACTGAGAGCAAAAATAAGGAAAGCATCGAAGTGGTGCATTGGAGAGAGCGGTTGCGACCAAGGTAGAACCCTCACCTTCTCAATCGTACTGTAGATATGAGTAAGCCGCCACCTCAAAGGTACCCTAAAGGTCCACTTCGCCATTTCGAGCGCAGGCGCTTGCACAACTGCGTCAGGCTTCGCGTCATTTTGACCCGACTACGAATACAAGAAGCTAGAGGTCAAGCTAGAGGAAGAAGGAGGTAATTTTTCTTCGGAAAATAGAGGAAAGGTGAATCAAGAGAAGGTAGGGTAAGCGTTTAGTGAAATTTAAATAAGCACTTATGTAAATTTCAAAGCATTACATATGACTAGCTAGTAATTATTGGGTTTCCTTTGTTAATAGACGATTTTTTAGTTGCACCATGTAGTTTTTTTCATTTCTGTCAGCTTTATTCAACTCATTATCAGCTTCACAAATGTACTTCCCTATTGGAGATAAGAATTCACTCCGTTTTCCATATATACTGAAACAGATCACATTGGATAGTATCTCCGTTTTTGGAATTCCACTTTCAGACTTAACTGCAGAGTTTCCAATTTCTCTGCTCCGTCTACCTAACCCTCACACACTAATATTAGCTTTTCGGCATCTGTGAAAGAAACTACGACATTGAGATCCTTTGTACCACTCTCGCCTCCACTTGCGTTTAACTCAGGATAATTTTGGGGATTTCCAATCTAGTTTGGTTCTTATAACGCCGTTACCTTCTCGAGAAACTTCACTGCGAAGCGAAAGATTCCCATTATGCTGAATTATATCTTTAACTCTCACAAGTAATATTCAATATAGGTTTGCAATGCCTAGCATTTTGTGGAGGGAACGAAAGTGGACGGATTCGATGCGCCAAGGAATAGCATAAAACACACCTTTGACGTTCCATTCACACCGAAGCATGACTGATTTGATGGAGCATTTTGCGAAAACTTTCGGCCTGCACTGGCAGAATTCTTTCGTATCGCCAGATCCCTCATCATACTGACGGGTGTCTTGTTCGTAGAATCGCGAAACACTTGAGACATATTGCGTGGACTAAAAATTGTGTATAGACGCTCATTCAACGGAATTGCATGGTCCTCATCAATTTTTAGCAAAGAATCAGTGAGATTGTGCATGAAACGTGCAAGGAAATGCAAACGGTACTCATAAATCCATTATCAAATGATGCCTACATGCTTGAATATTTACTTCGGAGCTGCTCGGAAACATAAAAAAGGACAAGTTCGCGATATCTATGTTGGGCTGGACGGTTGACTTATAAATGAATAAATGTTGCAGTAAAGTTCCACGCTGCAAGGTTGGCTTCCCATGCACGGCAAGAATTATTCGAAATGGAACACATAAACAACGACACAACAGCGACTAACAAGGACAAAAACAAATAGAAGTCGCGAAGACTTGAATTCAAATTCCTTACTTTCGCGCTAAGGATTGTTACTGGAGCACGATGGCCGGAGTACCTGACATGACCGCTCAGCTTTTAGTGACGAAGTCACGTCCGTTGTATGGGATCGTTCCGTAAATGACTCGGTTTTTCCAGCGGAGATGGAGGACTATTCTTCCTCAGAAACAAGTGGATTACGTATCAGTGGCAAAGTCTCCCAGAAAGATAGAGGATTGTAGGGAATTGAGAAAGAAGAAAAGAAAGATAGTGTATTCCAAATAAGAATGAAGTTTTGTTCACCTAAATCTTAAGATAAGGAGGGACCATAGAATAGAGCATTACTTGTGCGGTGAGTCTTTCCATAATCCTGTTTACAAAAGAACAAGTGGAGGAATATTCGTCAAACGATGTAGCAATATGTTGTCCTTGCGTTGCGTTGCGCGCGTTGTATACACTATGAGCGCAGTTCGAAAGTTCACAATATTTGGTATTTTTTTAGAGGCATCACCCCACCAATCTGGTATGGTACGGGTTCCAGGTGGGTTATGCCTTTACGGGGTCGTAGGTTGTGGGGAAGAGGGTGATTCCGTTCACCTCTTCCTGTATCAGTGTTAACGGACTACCCCTGAACTGTTTCTTAGGACGGCTTCTGTTGCAATGCGCACCTTTGCGCCCCGCCTCTCCTGCGATTCGTCGAAAACCCGTTCTGTTGAGCATTGCAACATTCGTCAAGTAATGTCTTTAAGGAAGGAAAGTAATGGAAGAACAACTGGAGCAACGAGAAGCAGGCTGGCAAGAGGAAGAAGACAAGACATCAGAACTCATGCAGTTATCTTACGTAATCGTCGTTAGCTGCAAGATAAGAATCAAAAAGCCCATATTCGGGTTCCATCCCCTGGTAAAATGTAGTGGTGGGGGCACCCAGTGGCGGCCTTATTTCTCGAAATAAGTAATTAAATCAATCGGAGCCCGAGGGAGGGCCTATAGTCGGGTCAGAACGACATGAATCACGAGTGTAGTTGCGGTTCATTTACGTACGCGCTAGAAACGGCGCAGTGGAGGCAGCAGTTGGAACCGAGGTGGAACCGTCGCAAACTGCAGCGATGGGTGGTGCCAGCAAGGGTTTTGCCACGCTCCTAGCCGTTACGCTCCACCGAAGCGCCTCGAGAGAAGCTGCAATTGCGTATGTGCTTCATGTCGCTTCGACTCTCTAATAAGCGTTAATCTTAGAGAATCTATGTAAGCTAATTTTACGAAGAGAAAGAAGTAAGCTAGAGCGTCGAGAAATAAGGGGACCACTAAGTGTCCCCCCCCCCAAAAAAAAAAGGAACAAAAAAAAAACTTCCTTTTCCGCTCATCCCCTACTTCAAAATCCGATTATCGTAATCCCTTTTCTTTTCTTTCAAATTCAATTTGCTGCGATACTCTGCTTGTCTGTTTTATGTTAAAAATTCGTGAATAACCGAATAGCATCCATCTACTACCTTTCCCTCTATTTCTCTCAAACATCGGAGGAAGTAATTAACTACTTTGAAACTCCTTCGCACTGGCTCAAGAAGAGGGGCTTTTCGCAGCCGAGTGTTAGTATAGATACAAGTGTTTTTTCTCCATATCTAAAATAAGCAAAGAACCAAGTGGTTAAGTTAAGAGATGGCAAGCATAGTAGAGAGAACACACAGCTCCCTGCAGCCGCGTCTCGAAAGTCCTAGATTCAAACTTGGCGCCGTTCCCATAGAACTGCGCCAAACTGGCTGTTTAAACTACAGCTCCGTAGCGGACATTTCGTGGTGCAATCGCTCATTTAGCGATTACATTCGTCGAATCCACGGATTTCTAATCAAAAAGTACTTACTTGGTTGTTAATGTTGTTGGCTGATATGGTGTTGCATCACTTACTGACTCGACACCTCGATAGCGTCGTTTGTAGTCTTGATATACTTGTGTATTACTTATACATAGCGTTAGGTGAATTTTCTCTAATGTGATTGAATTAATGACACCTAGGGATCCACGTCATGTACATCAAACGTCTTGAAATTGATGGTTTCAAGTCATATTCAAAGCTCCAAGTCATCGATGGATTCGACACACAGTTTAACGCAATCACTGGTTAGTTTGTCTTCTTTGTACTATTGGTTCTTATTACTTGTCTTCTCATTATACTAGTGTACTAATTACTTTTGGTCTACTTATTTACTCATTTATTTATTGGTTTCAAATTGGTGCAGTGATGTGTTCACAACGATTCAGCATTTGGGTCTGCTACGACATTTTCATTCTTAGGAGCTTTTCCTTTTTTCATTTTTCTCTCCGTCTTTCTGTTCTAGGGGAACGTGCAGCGCAGTCAGCAAGTGATCCGTTGCTGCCGTACGGTCTTCTTCTTCTTCTTAGCGTTTGTCCCGCATTGTTGCAGGGTCCGTCTTTCTGCTTCTTGTATTCCATTCGGTTCTGTCCATTGCATCAGTCGTACACAAACGCGCATCTATCATATCCAGCTTCATACGGTCTTACCAGCGAATCTTTGGCCTCCCAAGCGGCCTCACTCCTGAAACGTCGAGCTTCAGTGCGGTTTTGGCCAAAGAATCTTCCTCTCGCCGCAAGACATGACCGAACCATCTCATTCGGGCCTCCTTCATCTTCTCAGTTATCAGGATGACGCCGAAGATGGAGCGCACAGTGTCGTTGGATACTTTCTCTTTTAGCGTTACACCTATTGTCCACCTTAACATCCGCATCTCCATAGTGTGTAACACTCTTTACAAGGCTTTCGTCGTCGGCTAACACCCGCGTCCGTAAAGGGCAACAGGACGCACAGCTGTCCTGTAGATCTTCGACTTCAGTCGAACAGGGACTTTCCTGTCGCACAGTACGCCATTTTCCATTTCATCCATGTCGCATTAACACGTGCTCGACCTTCTTGATCAATGTCGCCTGTGGAAGTCACTTTGGATCCAAGGTACTTGAAACAGTTCACCTTGTTTAATTCGGTGCCATCGACACGAATTGAACCATCCTTGGTCCTCTATCCTTGGTCCGCACTCCATGTACTCAGTTTTTGATGTGTTGAGGCGCAATCCATATTTGTGCAGCCGATCCTTCCAATACTGTACTTGTTTCTGAAGATCACCTCGAGACTCCGACGCGAGCATGACATCATCGGCAAAGAGTAGAGTCCACAGGTGCTGCTTCTGAATTTCCTTCGTTATCGTGTCCATGCACAGTATGAGCAGCAGGGGTGAGAGGGATGAACCCTGGTGAACCCCTACTTCTGCAGGGAATGACCTGCTTGTTCCAGTCCGTTGCTGCCGTACGGTCGATAGCTCGAAATTAACCTAGTGATAATCACCCTGTCGCATCCCAAATGGATTGATACCCCCAGGAACTTTGTCCTTTCAGACTTTCTGTTTTAAATCATCTTCTAGTGTTTTTTTTCCTGTCCGTTCCGTAAGCGATGAACGAGATATTGCAGCACTTTCGGACACTGGGTGTTGGTGTGGCATTTGTGTGGTTAAAAAAAAATAGTGTTGAGTGCTAATTGGGATTTGAGGAGAACGCGGACGGTCAATCCGACTGTAGTCGATCGGGCGACGACGTGCTCTGTGTTACTGCAGCTTTTCTGTCGAGGGCGCAACACGTTAGACTTACGCAACATACTAGGCGGTAAATTTATGACAATCTGAACCTTGTAGAACAGTTTCTGTTCCTCTTTCCCATCATAGATGCGATGGTCGGAGCCGGTGCTCTGACACCCTTCGCTTTTGGACGGTTGGTGAAAGGACCCCCTTCATTTGAACTGATCCCATGAGCTAAACCCTTCATTTGCGGAGGGTCCGGCTTCTCTCTATTGCACCTATGTTTCCCATCATACTCAGCCATTTTCTTAGTGACATTTGTCTATTGTTAGCGGATTTCTTGAATAAAATGTTGAATTAAATGTAGTTGGGGGGAGGGGGGGAAGGCAGTGGTGTCCTATGTTTCGAGGTAAATAAATTAATCGGGGCCCTAAGAACTAAGCATTAGTCCTAGATCCTTACATGTCGTAGAGGATCTACGTCATGTAAGGAGCGTCGAGAAGTAAGGGCACCACTGAGTGCACCCCCCAACTACATTTTCCCCAATCTTTTCCTGTGAATACTTCTCACATCTACAGTGATTTTTTTAGGTCTCAATGGGACGGGAAAATCAAATATTCTAGATTCGATTTGTTTTGTGCTAGGAATAACTAATCTAACTCATATTCGGGCAGGTATGTCTTCTGTTTCATGACATATGATCTAACTTCTCATTGTTCCGCTTTGTTTTTGATAGTTACGAATGGAAACTGAGTGGTGTGTCGTTCTTTTTGTGATATTTAGTAATCATCACTACATAATACCTTGTTATTTAAAAGTGTTCAAATCAATTTTGCATTGGGTTTAGCGTTTCCTTATGTAAGCATCCCATACCATTGGAACTTCAGGACAACTTCATGATCTTGTGTACAAACAAGGACAAGCAGGTATTAACAAAGCAACAGTTACTATAACATTTGACAACAGGGACAAAAAGCATGGCCCTATCGGATACCATCAATGTGATGAAATCACTATACGACGGCAGGTAAGATTGTTCCCATTGTATTGTCCTTGCGTTTTCAATATACATCCGGACTCTGAGCATATAAGCACTGCTCGTTGTAGCAGCGTTCCCGAAATGTGTCTGTTCATAATGAGACCAATCGGTATACAGAGGAACTTTTTCTTCGTTTATTCTATGTTACACTCAAGCATTTTCCGTTGCTTCGAAAACTGCTTCTCTTTGTTTATTTCTATTGTCACATCAAATGTGAAAGTTTGAATAATACTACCAACTTTAGATTATCGTAAATGGACGTAACTCTTACACTATCAATGGCAGCACGGCAACGAATTCAAAGGTATGATTTTCTCAATTTCTTAACTTGTTTCTCCTTTGAAATGCAACGTTATTTGCTTTTTGCTTATTGCTAACATTGAAGGTCTCGGATTTTTTTCGAAGTGTTGGTCTAAACGTCAACAATCCTCACTTTCTGATTATGCAAGGGCGTATCACTAAAGTACTTAACATGAAGCCACATGAAGTTAGTTTCACTTCTCATTTGTAAGATCACCTCCCAATAACGGAGTTTCGAAACCTCTTGTAAAATGAACACTCTCTCAGATTCTGGGGATGATTGAAGAAGCTGCTGGTACGAAACTATATGAAGCAAAAAGGAATTTTGCTTTAAACACTATCAACAAGAAGCAGGCAAAAGTTGATGAGATTGAGAAAGTACGTGTGTGCATATAACCTTACAGCAAGTATCTAATGTTACAACTTTCTAAATTAATGTTTCAGCTGATTTCTGAAGACATACTACCTCAGCTTAACCAGCTTCAAAAAGACAAACAAAATTTCCTCGAGTACAATAACTGCGACCGCGAAATAGAGCGTCGCGAACGAAAACTCACAGCCTATACCTACTACGCTTCTCTGGTAATTCACACGTAACACGCTATAAATGTGGTGCGTACATTCATTCTTTTTTCTATCTAACAGTTTGTTGTCGATTTCAGCTGAGCTCCGAAGAATGCGAGAAACAAGCGACCGAGAAAGAGAAGGAGGTGGAAGCTTTGGGGGGAGAACTGCAAGAAATAGAGGCGGTATTAGAACAACAGCAGGCTGATCTAACTGGTGCTGAAGAGGCGAAAAAGAGGGTAGGCGTTATTAATCTGTCACAATTATGTTCACTATACTCCATAGATGAGGTGAACGGAGCCAACACTCTAATCCTTTTCTTTTTTGAAGAGTTGTCAAAGTGACCCTATTCTCCCTTGTCTCTCTCCCCTCTCCGTGTTGCTTTTAGTCTAAGTTGAGTATTTCGAATGATTAATTTGGCATAAAGGTCGGTGCGTTGTCATTTCAAAGATCTTAACATCATTACAAGAAAGGAAAGCAATCTACACCTCGAACTTGGTGTTTGCGCACATAGAACCCAACATCGTCTGTTTCCTAGTACGTTGCCTTTAGGAGTACACGTACTTTGTAGTAATAAAAGCATCACGCTTGGAAGCTAGGACACGGCTTTTTTCCTGGGGTTCAGACAGAAGCTCAATGCGGTGCCATACGGGCAGCCGCAAAGATTAACGAGGGACTAGGCAAGGGACCAGTACCGACGCTAACGTCAACAGCTAGCTCTGCCGCTCCGAATTCCGAGGGGAACTTCTTTTTTGTCGGTTTGCCACAGATGGAACATCCGCGCGCCAACATCGACGACAATTTGCGGTTCGAGCGGTTCCCGGACCTCATGACGCGTACGATGGCTGCACAGCTCGGAGTTGCAAAGCGCAGCATCGGTGTTCACCTACACCCGTCCTAGGCTACCATATCGCTCTGTCGATATGGGTGGTCCTCGCGATGACCGAGACCAACTATTTACTCCGAATTAGCGTTTGTCAGACATTGCTGTTTCGCTGGCGCTGACAGCAGCTTCTGCGTGTTATTGTCACGAGAGGCGAGTGGTGGGTCCTCTATTACAGCGATAGTCGGGGTGTCTACTGGCTCTACGGAGACCTTTTGCCACAGCAGCCAAACCGATTCAACACCAACGGAAGGTTTTCATCTACTGCTTAGGGCCCGCGTAAATTGCTGTAGTGGGAGCTGCTGCTCGACCATGCAGCAGCAAAGTTTACATTCAGCAGCTCAGCAAGTTGTCCGCCGCAATCGGAGAACAGCGACCGAGACGTGCCGCTTTTCACCTTCTCCACGACAACACGCGACCGCGTGCAGCTTCGACCACTCACCTCCGACTCGAGGCCCTGGATTAGCAAACGGTCTCCCAGTCACGCTATTTCTTATACTTCGTTCCACCCTACTACCCCTCGTGAGTCCTTAGCAGTCCCTGAAGCAAAAGCTGTCCAATCCTTTCAATTCTTTCATTGACCTCAAATCCACTGTTCTTTGAGTCTTAGCCCCCCAAACTCTCCCCACCCCTCTCCCGCCCCCTCCAGCTTTCAAGCTTCCAGTCGCAGGGAATCTTTCCAGAAAGATGGAACAATGATAGGCAGTCATGGTGAACACGTCAACTGATGTTCAGTAACGTGTGGTTGGTAAAGTGTGAAATTGTAAAGATTATGTTCTTGTAAAAGAATTATCTGACCTTCCAATTTCTTCAAGTTTGAACGTGTTTAGGTCTGAATTTTTTTGACTTCGATTGTTGCGAATTCCTTTTACGCTATACTGTAATTAATTCACACACATTGGATTGGCCTCTGGTACCTTTGGAATAACACGTTACTCAAACACACCACGTTATAGCTCATCCCTCTTCATTTGGACATGTATGAAATTGGAAGTGACTTCCTTCAATTTGAAAGAGTCCGGCTCCACCGTACCGCACCTATGCTACCTTATCTATTTACCCACCTGCTGAGCACCACATATTTTAGCGACACGCAGAAGCCTTCGCTAAACTTGAAGAAGGAATCGCCGTAGAACTGGCGAAGATTGAGGCGTGTGACGAGGAGAAACGAGAATGTAAAGAATCTTTTGGTGAGACATTGACCGAATACGAAGAAAAGCGGAAATCACTTGATGCTGTAAGTTTTACTAACATTGTTTGTGGTTCTGATTCAGGTGTAAAGAAACAAGTGGTTTTCGCAGTTGCAGTGCCAGAACAAATCAATTTTCCTTATAGGATTCTGTTCTTTCTACATTACAGTTGTTTTCAAATCCTCGCAAATTTCATATCAATGTTGGCCAACTGTTTATTTCACATTGGTAGTAGAGCATCTAGGTCATTTACGTCTCCGGAGGGTAGTGAGTGCCGAGAAGTCAAAACGGCTTATTGAATAACTCTTCTACATTAGCTGTTTGTAAGAAATAGAAAGATAAGAAGCAGACAATATTCATCGTTTAATTTAAGAAAAACCCATTTTCATGACCTCAGTACGAGTGGTTTGGGAACATGTTTTGACTGTTCCATAGTATTTGTATCGAAATTATGATTTTCTTGAATTGACCATGTACAAAGTGTTTGAAACATACTTCTCTTTATCGACATTGAGTTTCTGTTCTAACTAGATACCGGAACGTGTAATATTACTTTTTTCCTTCCGAAGTGCGTTACGTGCATCCACAGAAGCAGGGCAGTGTGAGACCGATCATCCAACGAGGCTGCAAATCATTTTTTTTTAAATGAAATGAAGTTCCGAAAAGGTTTTGATTCACTATAATGGAAACGAACCAATGCAAAAAAGCCGTAGTTTACGTGCTCGGTAAGGGTTTTCATTCCTCAGAATTTAAACTAGCTTGAATAGTTAGTAGGCAGAGTTTGAGATTTTGAGAACATGTATTCCCTTTTTTTTTTAAAGATTTTCTTCACCTTTTCATAAACTTCCAGCCTTTTTTGGTGAACAGGACACCAAAGAGCGAAAAATTTTGTAAAGGCTTCTCTGAGGCTTTTACAGCAACTCCCTCCAAATCTTTTTTTCGCTAACCAACCTTCTTATAGGAGAAATTTAGAAGAAAATCGCTTCGCTTTGGATTTTCTTGAAGGGTTTTTTTGAGTTTATGTGCATGGTGATAAGGCTAAACGTTTTTATTCTGGCGGAAAAAGCAATTTTATAAGCATGGGTGGGATAGTCGGAGCAGGTGCTTTGTACGATTGGCGTTTTGTACGATTGGCGAAGGGATCCTCGTCACTTGCGCTGCACCCCATGAAGGAGTTCCCCTTCACGTAAGGAACGTGCGGCATCTCCCTATCGCACCTAGTTTAGATCTAAGAGGTGTGAAGTGTAACGTTGTTTCAGGAAATAAAGGAGATGAAGAAAAAGGAGGCTGCTCTTGCTAAGTGGGAGAACGAAATAGGTTCAAAGGAGCAGACGTTCAAAACTGCTGAGGAGGTTAGTGTGTAAAAACATTCCGGTTTTTCTGAAATATTTTGTTTGTTTATTTTCTGTGATTTACATTTACATTCAGTTGGCCGTAAAAGCAAGAGAGAAACTTAATGCAGTAGCTCAAGGTATGACTACGGATGATAGTGGAAATGCCATTAGCGTTGAGGAACAGATAACAGGTTAGTGCATATGATTTCTGGATATTGTGATTGCTTCTTCGCACTCTTATTCTATCCATAAATATTCGCTTCTAAGCTTTCTCTTGTAGTGGATTGGGGTCAAGAAGCTGTCATGAATTTTTTCTCCTTATGAAAACGATGTAGAAAGTGCGCTCTATCGAAAATAGACTCATCACCTATTGAGAGAGAACAGCTAGAGGTTAGATTTTTAGTGTGAAGATGGTTCCATTACAGGATATGGTAGTGTCAGATGGGTATCTTAGTTTCGAGAGTGATTTTTGAAACTGTCTAAATCAACTTATTCCCGGGGTCCCGGTAGCTCTGTTGTTGCAATTTTTTTTGTAGCAATCACTACAGTTGCCTTTTCCATAAATTGTGAGGTAGTTTGAAGAGGGGGTTTTCTGGACTGATAAGCTCACATTTGTTAGAACAGGGTTTCTAGACTGATAAGCTCACATTTGTTGTTAGAACAAAAGGTTATTCTCATTTTTCTCCAGCAAGTGATTCCATCTAAAATGGAGAATAATTAATTTCAGCTTTTTCAGCAATTTCAAATCTATTTCAACAATAGTCTTCGTCGAAGAAAATCTTTTCTAAGTTGGTTCTGTTCACAGTTATCATGAATGGCCTCTAAAACGGCTTTTCGCTGCGTTGTATAATATTTCGTTTAATTGCCGCGCTTACTGCTGCAACAGAATTACCTCCGCGCACTTATTGCATATAAAATTTGTTTCTTTGTTTAAAAATAAGTATAGAATTCAAGGGAGTTAAAGTTGAAGAGATGTATCCCTAAGCTACCTAACACTTGTGTTTTGAGTGTTATTCAACGTGACCTTTTTAAAACGAGTGCAGTTCTTTACACGTTTTTTGAAAGGCTCACATTTGTTGTTAGAACAAAAGGTTATTCTCATTTTTCTCCAGCATTTGTGTTGGCGCTGGTACTCTTTCTCCTTTTTAATTGATAATTTCCTGAATTTGACTTTCAACGATCCCAGCTAACGCTTCGAAGAATATTTCCGAAGAAACTGGATTGTGTTTAAATTGTGTAGACAGTACGCAATTGCTTAAAAGAAACTTTATTTGACCACAACAACCTAGCCACCCCGATTTGGATGTTACTGATACAAGATATCGTGAAAGAAATCAAGGACCACCACTACCTTCGCTCACATATGTCCTATGAGGGGAGCGACTGATGGTGTGATATTCGCTTGGTTTTTCTTACCAGGTTGGTGTCTGAATAGCATGCTACGATAAATTCTTTAAAAACGCAAATGGTTATTGCAGTTCAGTTGCTGGCTACCTATAAAATGCGCGGTGGGAACATCTTGAAAGGATCGCTTTAGCTGGGAAAACTGCAAAGTGCTGAGATCTTCAAAGAAGTTGATGAAATTGAAAAGACTGGCACTGGTCGCGTGGATGTGCATGTTCACCACTGACTGCACATCTTCGTGAGTGAATATACAAAGATGACCATCAAATTGTAAACCGTTGGTCTTTCATCCAGTAGCTCCGTTATGTTCTAGAGTGGGCAATCCTGGAATATGAGTCTTGCGCGAAGCATCTTTCAGAACTCATATTAAGTGACATCTGACTTTGGAAATTCAGGATTATCTGTATATGGAATGCCTTTGAAACCGCGCCTTTGAAATGATTGCCGTGAATAATGTGTCATGGTGGCTGTAATTTATATCTTCTGTTATATGCAAATTTGTACATTGTTTGATATAAGGTTTTTATTGAAATTGCAGACTTAATCATATGAGATTGCGATCTGAAAGATGCTAGATCATTTTGTCGTGAATGTCTTGAATGTTTTTAGTTAAACGAAGAATTTTTTCAAGTTTCCCACGCGTTATTATATTTCAGGATATCGTTCCAAGCTTAGAGAGATTGCTGCTGAAGTGTCCACTGCGGAGGAGAAGTAAGTTTCTCATTGCAGTTATCGAAGTTGCCCTCAGACATACGTCATTTAAGGAAGAAACGAATCGTGCCGGAATTGAAAAAGAAGAAGGCTGAATATGAACAAATGACGAAGAAAAACAGCGCTGAGTCTTCTGAGTTGAAAGCTAGGGAAGTGGAAGTGAAGAACTATCGGGTTAGATTAAGATCAGAATAACATATGTCTGGATTTTTTTCTTGTTATAGCAACAATCAAAGGGCGATGCCTCAGAATTTCATTCTCAAAAAGAGTTACGCCTATGCTAGATTAACCGCTCTTCTTCACGGTTAGCTAAAACGCTCCAGTAGTTTTGCTTTCCTGTTTCTGAGAATTCACGGAAAATAAGTTGTAGAATGCTCCTTTTTTTGCACCGTGCCCTAATCGTTCTAACGCTGTGTGGTTATCAAGATATCCTTATTTGTGCATAAATGATGCACCGCACTTGCACTTTAAGCTTGAGTTGTCATCCATAACTTATGACGAAGAAGCGGATACGAAAAATAGGGAAACTCTCGCGACATACCAGCAAGAAGTCCACCAAATGCAAATCAAGCTGAATATCCTGCATCAGAAGTATGTTTTATAGGATTTTCCCGCAACATTGTCTTCCGCTTAGCTTTTAGAAGGCATGGTCTTTATAGGCTACAGATAATTTCAAAGGTTGTGATCAGTTGATTTTTCAAATCATTTTTCAGAAATCCTCGTATACATTTCACCTACAAAGACCCTTTTGTTGGCTTCAACCGAGATGATGTGCGAGGCTGTATCGCTACCTTGTTTCGCATCAAAGATCCTAAGTATGCCTTAGCCCTTGAAATTGCTGCGGGCTCGTTTGTAAGTGCTTTTTTGTCTATTACAGACTCGTTCTTTCATTTTCACACCACAGTTATAGAACAGAATATTATAGTTTTCTTGAACTTTGAAATCAATCCTATTGGTTTGTGTTTCAGTCGAACACTCTTCCCTTTGTAAACGTTGTGAGCATTCGCTTCAACACATCCATTTTTCTCTATTTGTTGAATTTCTGTCGGACCATTCATGCTAATTTAAACGGGAAAGTGGTGACAATTATTTCTGAATTCAGAGTCATTACCATTTTTTCGTTTGAGGAAGTGAGTTTTTTTTTTTGTTGTCTGACGTGAATAGAAACTCTTGTTCTTATCAAACACCATACTTTCCATTCATTTCTACCTAGAAATTGCAGAATATTAGGGATAATTTTGTTTCTCACACCCCTTTTCTATCCACCATTCTGTTCTTGCCTTTCATCTAGTGGGGCTTTTTCCTTGGTTTGATTTATTGTGGACATCACTGAGGGTACCTTCTGTCTAGTTGCTGACATTTATTCTGAATTTATCTCCCACTGAACCTCTTGGAAATCTCATTGAACATCGTTTATTAGCTCGTCTCAAATGGAAGATTGAGAGGTTAAGGTGAAACTGCCGTATTATACAAGTGTAAAGAAGTCGCAAAAGAGTCTAACACGTACTAAATGCTCGTGGATTATTTCACACGATTCTCACATCACATGATTAGAGATCTCTTGGAGATGGCGTTAATGTTCCGCCTTGATTTTCTCTGTAAAACACGTACTCGGTGTAATGCGCCCATCGCTGCTCCTCGAAGTCGCCGCAGTTTCGGTGGTTCATCAAATCCTGTAAGTTAGTAGTTATTTGCTTAGTACACTTCATAAGCTCTCCATGCCCTCAAGCATAGGATACGGGTGAGGGAAAAATGAAACGGGATATTCTTCTAGCATTATCTAGAGCGGACGAAAATGATGAAAGGAGAAAAGCTACGTGCTGTTAACAAAGCGGAAAAATAGGCATAGGACACCTCAACATTATCTCTGTCCACGGAGGATAATCGTTTTACGATGCTCATTGCACGTCCTCTCTAAAACTCGGTTCAATTACAAAGACGCGGTAGGGAAGTTGTGATGTTGGTGTAAAACACAATCGAATAATTGAATCTTATCGTCCTCTTCCGCCGTGGACGTTTTTATTGTTTAATTCCGGTGTTCTGGATTAGCGCATTCCTTCAACAAAACGTTGTGCGGTAAGTGTAGCATTAAGGGTAATCTTTCATTCTATTAGAAGAGAGCATAGTTGACGAGAAAAGAAATTGAACTCATATGCGCCGGGTTCAGCGCCTAACATTCCGTCACCTCTGCTTCCTGATAAAAAAAAAACTCTTTTTCTCACTTCTTTCGTTAAAGTGTGGAAGTTATGACATGGAAGGCAATTTATTGCTAACAGATATAACGTCAATGTCGTTTTCTCTGTAGCCATTTTTGCCATTTACAGTTCGTTGTCAAAAGATTAAATGTTTACATCTTAGCGTTCTGCAGTCGACTAATTTCGAGTGCACTTTTTTGTTAGCTTTCGGCTCACAGAAGCTAAATGTCTTGTGTGGTGCAAACGGTAATATTTACAAAGAAGATATTAATATTCTATGAGAGTGATGAGATGGTCTAAAACTTTGAAGAGGTTCTGAATTTCTAGGGGCACATATTTAGTAGAGGCAGAAGCGACATTCGCTTTCATATTTGCGAACTGTGACGTACATTTTTGGAGAGTGATATCGTAGACTAGAGGGAATACTCGCTCAATTTGGAAAAAAGGAAATGCATTCTGGGTAGAAGAAGGGGTGTATACGTAACGAATTATATTTTTCTTTGGTTTGTGCAGCGATACATTTTCTTCTGTTAGTGATGTGTCTGTCGTAGAATCGTCGCCACTTTTTAACTGTAGCTTTAGACGAAAAGGACTGTCTTCGAAGTGATTGCGTATTGCGAAGATGCAATGGCCTCCCCTAAGGGGCTGCGGAAGCGAGCGATTTCGCATAGGCTTGTTTGATTTGCTTCATTAACTATAATATGGCCAAATTTTGCTTGATTGAGCGTGCACTTTGTCAAAACTAGGCGTTGCTGCCGCGACTAATTTCTTTTCGAATAGCTCTGCGAATCGTTCGCGAGAGGCTGAGAATGTTCAACGCTCAATCTTTTTTTTATTGTGAAGACAGTCCCCTATCAAATGAAAAGACAAAAAGAGTAAAAATAATAGCGAACAACCATTCTGGGTCCTCACAATCAAAAATCATAAATAAAATAAAAAATACGACAAAAATCGTAACGGGGATTCAGTCGGCCAAAACTATCCGGTAAAATATAATATATACATAACCTTAACACAAAATCTTTTTTTTGAAAACTTGCATCGGGCTAAGCGATGGTCTCTTTTTTTTATCATTTCAGAGCAAAATGTTTCTAAATTCGTACTGATAAGGATGAAGAAAAACCATAGTAGAGTGAGAGATTAAATTTGTAGAAAATGTCTAAATGAAACGTGTGAGATATAACCGAGTTTTTTTTTTCTAAATTTACCGATTGGCTCGCACCGCTTAGTGCGCCGGAGACGACAGGATGATTTGCAGCAAGTCCGTTTGCTCCACTACAACATGTTGCAACCAACTTGAAACCTTTTTCCGCCATAACATCGCATGCCTGAATTTCTATATTTTAAGTGAGCAATGTGAAATATCTATGAGCATCTTAGGAAAATGAGCAAAGTTGAGATCGGAAATGCAGCTTGAAGCTTTTTCGGAAATTGCTCCAAGTGTCACGTCCATCACTCATTTTTTTCCGTAATGCGTCACGATGCCCGAGGGCAGAACGAAAGCGTTTCTCAGAATCACCACAATTTTGTTGTTTTTATGTGAGCGGGAATGGAGGTTTTTCCAAGTTATTTGGCTCGTGCCGCCAGCCACTGCCATTCTGGCATTGATCACAGCATCCCAAAAGCAGCGGCGAAAGTGCTCTGCTAGGCGCAGCTTTTGAAATCTCATACTTTCACTCATGCAAAACATGTTAAAGCGAGTGGGATTGAATCAAAAAAGTACAAGATAACGTGACTGAGAGAAAGTGAAGAAAATGGTAGCTGTTGCTGTGTAATTATGCTAAGAAATATTTCGGCCATTTTGTGTAGACCAGTGATAAGGAAAGCCGATTAGGTCTTTGAATTTATAGACACTCGAAAAGTAAAATCAGAGTATTTGAAGGTGGACCGCTGTACAAATGGTATCTAACGTCGAAACATGTGTTTAAACAAAGCGTCAAATAACTGAGTAATTGAAAAAAATAAATGTAGTGAATTTATTTTTTGCCATCACATTGGTTTTTAGCATAGCGCTCAACGTTATGCATGCTATGCTAAAATTGTTGTTTGGTGTTAATTCGCGCTCGGTTACATGTCCCTACTTTCGCTCTCTCATTTATCCCCGGGGTAAATTATTCAAAATCGTATGTGGGAAACAGATGTTCTCTATGCATTTGCAAATGCTCCCGATGCTCTATTCTATCAATCATTTGTATG
Organism: Necator americanus; assembly: GCF_031761385.1. Taxonomy (NCBI): domain Eukaryota; kingdom Metazoa; phylum Nematoda; class Chromadorea; order Rhabditida; family Ancylostomatidae; genus Necator; species Necator americanus. The sequence continues at coordinate 13,133,820 of NC_087372.1, read as the reverse complement.
TGTCCGCGCTCCGCAAGAAACTATTCGAGAATGCGTACATTTGCTGTTAACCTATGAATGGAAACTTTTTCACTTACACGTTCAAGGCATTGATGCTTGAGATACAGACGTGAGGTGTAACGTTCACCATCATCTCCGCCAGGGTCTCGACTTTCATTCAACGTTTCTCCGAACACTTCACGGCAAAGTGATGCTCGTCCACAAACGAGGATTCTGTGCAATTTCCGGAACTTGACATCGGCCTGTCCGTCTCTTCCAAATGCGAAAGTGCCTCGGTAACCGAGAGTGATATAACCTCCTGCAATGTTTTTTCTTCAGTTGAAGCACTATAGAGAGCATCTGCTATCAGATTTCTAAATGCGCCGTTATGCAAAACGAATATGCTCTGTGCATATAATGCGTAATTGAGAATGTTGACATTCATCTTACTATGTTTTGACACCATACATTTTTATGTTTTTTGCTTTCTTCTGGTTATTGGTACTTTTCTCTCGAACAACTTGCTACAATGATCAAGGAGTACGAACGTGGAGGGCGAGAGGTACACACATATCATGCTTATTCTTTAGCACAGTTTTATTCGCAAGAAAATACTTTATCCCTTTAGCGATTGTCACATACTAAGTTACCGAATAAGCCTTATGTTTGCGATGCAAAAGGTCAGATACGTCGGTAGTGTCTAGTTCGATGCCAAGAACGTATGCAGGAACAAATTTGAATGTATTCACCATGTCTCTGCACCAACAACGTTCGTTTGTTTCGAATCGAAACTCGTTATTTTCCTCTGCTGTACCAAAACATTTGAATTGGCAGCTTTTTACATGGGAAAGGAGTATGGGCAATGTTCTCGGACATTTTCAATGATTTAGTCCGTCCATAGCACTGAAAACTTGAAAGGGTTCTACTAAGGCCCCACTCAACCTTTTGGCGGGAGTGCATTGTGTGGGTTTAATGAAGCTAGTTTGCTGCAGTGTCGAAAAACGACAATATTGCCTCCAATATTGTGAAAATAACTTACCAGTGTCACCAGTATACAAACCGCCATTGGACAGCTTTGGTTTTAGAGAGTTCGGCGATGATAGGTGTGGGATGAGTGCCTCCCGTAGCTTCTCGACCTCGTAGTATTCGATTTCGTCTCGTAAACGGCTCGTCTCTTTGAAGCCATCAGGCAAAATTAGCTTTTCTGTCCTCAGATAGTTTAGAATATGTGAAAACAGAATTCCATCTCGATCGATGAAATATTTGTTGTTGTCGAGCCTAATTACTCCCTTCGGAAGCGATGATGAAGAGTTTGCTATTCTGAAAAGTAGCGTTTCCGGTTCCTTCATCAAAGTTTGACGGGTGGTGCTATAATGCGTTCCGCCGACATTCAGCTCAATAACATCATCAGCCATTAGCCTGAAATTGACATTGTCTGCATAGTCAAGAAAGATGTTTAGCAATGATTGATTCGACTGCTGAATCTTCAAACGAACGTTATACTTCCACATAGAAATCGTGAAAATTTAATGGCAGAAATCACGAATTTCAGCCGACGAACTAACGGAACAACGAAAACTGCAGAAGAAAAGACAAGAAAAACAATTTCATTTCGAGTTTCGCGTGCAAAAAGCATGAATTCCTTAGGATTATGGACTCAAATCAAAACACATATTGGAATTTTCTTAGGAAGATAAATGCGCTATTTTCTGTGAAGGCCAGTGATCCAAGAAGCAAGAGAAAAAACATGGCGAACAGGACTTTGTTGTTACCATATGCATAGGGCGTGGTCTGCTACTCTGCCTTCGTTCCAGTGGGAGTGTGGATAACGAAAACACACCTATTTTCTGTCGTTGTTTGGAGTTAAACTTTTTTCAGTGAAGAGGCGACTAGAGTGGTTGGTGAAGGAGAGGCCCAGATCGGGTATGGTCGAGTACTACGTTCTCATGGTAATGGGTAGACATGCAGATACGCAACATCTAACATGCAGAAATGCATTAATTCCATTCCTATTTTGTATGCCAAGAAAACAGGAACATGCGGGTGTGCATAGAGCACATGTGGCTGGCTACAAGGCGGATCCTGAATCTCGCCATAGTTGACTGGAGGAAGGTTTTTCCTCTTCCATCTGCCCGCCCACCGATAGCTCGACTCGCCTATTGCTATCGCTGGGCAATCATGCACGAGGAAGGCTCTCTTTCATAAATTGCCTTATCTTGGACATCTTCGATTGCGTGGGAAAAAGTGGAGTCTCATAGACACATTTGTTTCTTCGTGAACCGTGCGCATGGAATGCATTCGCCTTGAAAATACTAGATAGTAACATTCTAATGACGAATAATGACGAATACAAGTAGCGAACACATTGAATACAACTCGGATTCATTCCAACATTCTTGGTGAATTTTTCCAACATTTCATATTTAATTGTCATTTTATTGGAGTGCTTGCACTTGATTCTTTCAGAGTTAAACCTAACCACGACAAATCGATTAAAACACGCAAATGTTCTAGAAACTTGCATTTCTATTGTTTTCTGAACAAAGTTTTATTAGAGAAGTTTTGACAGAGTAAATAAATGTTGGGTATATTTCTGTTCGAAAGATGACGTGAATCAAAATTATTATTATGGATCTGGAAATTCGGAATATGTCTAGTATTTTTTTTGGCGGAAAAGGAGAGTATCACTGTATTTTATACTACGAGTAGCGATACTCAGACAGTACCGGGACGTGATGTCTCTTCACATGGGTGAATATCACTCTTACTGGTTGCACATCTATGGCAATGGGTTTAGTGGAGTTGTTGATCGCAGGACAATCCTAATCAAAATCAAAAGACATTTTTTCTCAGCGCTGTGCTTAGTCTCACAATCATATTATCCAGAGTTTCATTAAAGGTATCGTCAGCAAAATGAATATGTTCCACATGTTGATTTTAGAACACTAATTCCGAAGATTCCGAAAATGGAGATCAGATTAAATGAAATGAGCGCTGTTAAAATAGTGGAGTTTTAATGAAAAAGCCGAATGAGAGTAGAAGCCAAAGGTCTTGCTGAGAATTTTCTATTATATATATATATATATATATATATATTTCCTCGGAAAGGCGTTAATTTCTACTAACATCTTTTCATGTATACCATTACTATTACTATTACTGCTATTATTACTAATATACTTAGCATCCAAGCTGTAGATTACTACCCATAGTTCTCTGGAGAAAAAGTTTTTGTTTATTTTCAGCTCTACCATGTAGTGGTAAAAGACAAGCATACAGCTCGATTAATCGTAGAAACTGGGCTCCCTCATCGCCGAACATTTGTGCCATGGACTGAAGTAGTGCCTCGTCACTACCATGACATCGGTCAACGCTTCCGTCGAGCCCAAGAGCTGGTGAGTTTCTGTTATTAGATCGCAGGCGGTGCATGCAACAAAGTGATATGATAAGGTACTCCGCTTGGGATTTTCTGAATTCCGGTAATGGGTTTCGAAGAGGACCTATATTTCTGTCAGTTCTCGCTGCTCTGCTCGTTCTCTGTTGCTTATTAACGAGAATTACTGAATACACTGGGCAGCATCCCTCCGAAAATAAGCATGTATCGGACAACTAAAGGAAATTATTCTGTCCGGCAAAAAAATTATTAAATGACAATCAGCTTATTCCAAAATATAGCCTCAAGTTTTCTAATGCAGTGCATTCGAACTTTTTCTAAAGTGAGTTTCTTACCAAGAAATTAACGATAACAACGATTGTGTATCGAGTTTCAAAATCAGAATAAATTCGACGGAGAGAATGAAAGGGCAAACGTTAACTACAAGAAGAACTCATAGCACTGGCATTTATTTTTGTCGGGGTTCAGTCATAGAAATACTTCTCGAACATACCATTTTTTCAATCTAGGAAATTGTTAGGTCAAATAAACAAAGAATCAATGAGGTAGTATAATTAGTGGATCATTTGGAGAAGTTCGAAAATAAACGGGTTATCCAGTGTGAGACGATGTGACGCGTAATGTTAGTAAACTGAGGTGATGTGTTTTTTTCAAAACCTACTTCTAAGACGGAAAGATGTTTCTGTAGCGGATAATTATTCGAGCGAAGGCAAAATGTCATTCACGCAGTACTACAGCTGCAGCTAAGATGCTTAGATGAAATTAGGGAACCTGATATTTCTTTTCTGAACTTTCATCTCATCTATGCTAATCATATATTGCTTCTATCTTGTAATGCTTTGACTATGAAATGATGTCGTTGTAGCCCGTAATTCCTCCGAATGGTCACCGTTCTTAGCGGGGTCTGCTGTCGTCATAATCCGGCGCCCTCTCTTTGAACAGTAAGGGATACTTTTGGTGCATGGTAGTTTTTGAAATTCCCGCTCAGCTCTTGAATAGGAGCCTTTCCAGCGGAAGTTTTAACGAGACGCGTCTCGAGAAACAATGGCCGTCACAATGTTGCTGTAATTTGTGGCTGCTTAGGCCTTGGCAAACATTATTACTCGAATGACAATATGAATAATGGATGATGGTGAAGTTTACCCAACGTAGAGTACATAAAATGCCTTCAATTAAGGTTGATGTCCAGCGTTTGAAGTGCACAAAGTGCACCTCTTTATGATTAATTTACGTCCCGTCAACGAACTCTAGGGCTCTGTAGCGATAGACGAACATTTCTTTGAATATTTCCGATCATTGTGAACACATGAGCAATTATCCCATCAGTTTGGCTTATGCTGAACTGGAAAGATTATGTTCAGTTAGAACGGTGAGAAACGTGAGTTATCAGCATCTGTCATCCGCTCATTCTGCCATTAATGCCAGTTATGTTAAGCAGTTAAGTGTTGTCCTATTATATACGTGCTAGAAAGGTGCCATTTTTTTTTTTTGCTTGCTTCAATAAGTTCTTTCTTTATTTCAAGCAAATCCTTCCTTTTCCAATGACAACAGTGCGAAACGAATAAGAATAATGCGAAGTCTCCAATTCACCATGCAACATTTAAGTTCTAGCTAGCTATTCATGGTCTCAGAGTGAGTGCTATAAGGATTACCCGTGACTGAACAAAACAATTGTGCGAGTTGTTTTTATGTGCTTTCGGAAATGTAATGGATATTCTTGCATAGTTCGATAGGTCTATCAAAGTAAAATGCTGCTCAAACAAGCAAACGGGATGATGATTTCTGGAGAGAAAACCGGTCACATTAGGCTTGGATTCGCCACCATTTGAAACATATTCATATTGAAATATAGGAAGTTATTAGATTCTGTTCAAGAATAGTCTTTAGTTCAGTTGTTTTGAAGAGAAATCTGAAGTACATCTACGAGTACGTATAACTTTTCTTTTCTGTGTTATCGAATGCTAGAAGTATGCAGTTGAAAAGTTCAGTTTTCTTCATACATCTCTTATAAACAACGACTCATATCTTTCGAATATACGGAAAGGGTAATTGGACTAAAAGCAGGCAGCAACGGAAAGAGTAATGGGACTAAAGACACGCAACAGAAGTGCGTTTTAACGATAAGCGTTTGCTGAAGGTCGAATATAAAAAAGAACCCCTTCAAGCGTTCACTATTTCGGATTATATTTTGAGATGAAGTGTGCGTTTTTCGCACTGTTTGGTTTATGGATATTTTCCATGTTCGTAAGAGCTGTGGGGCTTAACCTGTGAAGTTCAAAATTCTGTTACAGGCGAAAAGATTTGCGAAGAAAAATTTTATGCGATTGAATAAAGTTTAAAAACATTTTTTCCCAGGGTATTGCTATGCTTACCTCGTCCTGATTTATTCATTCAGTTCTCCAATTCTCCATCATGGGAATATTTCATTTCCTCATAATCCTTTAAATATTTTTTTAAAGCAAGGCCTCACTTTTGCCACTTCAATTTTGAGCTGAACTAAAAATAAACTATACATCTTAACTTTCGGTACTAATTCAAGCACAATGACGTACAAGCGTTAAGTCACATCCGCGTTTTTGGTGTTCAAACGTTGTGAACGGTTCAAAGAATCAAGTAGTGGTCGTTCTCAGTTTTGATCACAACAAAAAAAGGGTGAACTGTGAAGTAGAAATTGTTAACGCGTGAGTTGCGACTAGCTCTGGTTTGAAGAAAAAAATAGACAGAAAGAAAAACTATTCTATTGTATTAAAACTAACATAGCTGTTTCAGGCGAGAAAATTCAAAGGAGAAAACATGATGCTGGCGTTGGATCTAATCGAGTATGATCCAATATATCAGAAGGTTTTCGAACTAGTCTTCGGAGGGGTTTGTTTCTTCTTGAGATTACAACCAGTTTTCGAGGTTTATAAGTTGATTTAGTTTCCTTTATTTTCAATTTGGAGCGGTACACAGTATAGAAAATAATAGGAATGTAAACTTTTATATTTGTACTTATTACTAGTAAGATAATTAAAAGCATTTCGAATTCTGTGAAGCGCTATTGTTGTATATTAGTGTCAAAAAAGCGAGTAAAGCTAGGCGCTGATAGTAGAAATAAAGGGTGTGGTAGATTAGGTATTCCGTCTTGGCTTCGCCAGAGTTGAAGCACTCCAAAAACCACGAAACTGAGTAAATACAGAGACAATGTAGTACTTACTGCGCTCTACATATAGATGAGGACTGAAACTCTATCTCTTCGTTAACCTCACGAAGCATTAATTTCCGGGTGTGGTTGGGAGAACATGGGTGTTGCAGCCTTTCGCAAAGAAAAATCTGGATTTACTTCTACAGAACTTTTCTTGCTTCCTGCTCATCTTGAGTCTTAGCCTTAAGCCACTCGTGCTTTGAGGATGGGCTCATGCCGGCCTCAAAGTCGCTATCGATGCTAAAATTCTCTTCTGAGTGCAGTGGTAGGGATTAAATGAAAGTGAACGGGACCAACGTTCTCCATTGAAAATAGGATGGATATTATAAAAAATGGTGCGAAAAACAGGAGAGACTCCTGTGAAAATAACAGCAATGAGAAATCTATACATTACTACCATGTCTCAATTAGTTCCAAATATGTCGTATTCGCGTGTCAGGCCAATCCGAATAATTTTCTCTCGCGTGTCAACTTTTTTCACTTTTGGTGGCAACGTTTCATAAAGCTGCAAAATTACAAGCTTGTTTAGTGTCAGGTAAAATTGGGCTGGTGAAGAAGAACATCTTGTTCAATTTTCACTTCTTCATTTCGTCTTTCCTACACATTTCGTTCGATCTCTTGTCGCTGATGAACAATAAATTCATAGTCATTCATGTATTTCTCTGTTGTGATGGTGCGTGAAGAAGTTTTTTCTCACAAATAATGCATACATTGAATGCATTTCAGATACGTAGATTAGTATTGAAGACCTGCTATTTTCATCCTTCAGTTGAATTTATTCAAAAAGCGTGCAGCAAAAATTTTTGAGCTCTAGGGCCCTTCTGTTTGCTGATAAAGATGTACTGCTGTGGTTTGGCTCATGCACTGCACGATCGCCTGCTTCGGCTTTGCGTGATGATGAATGTATTTTCGAAAACGTCAAGCTTGCGCAAAAAGCGATGCTCATCGAAATCACGTCCACGTATACGTGAGAAACGTCATGACCAAGCTTGTTTATTTAGTTTTATGAAATATGGATGTTCTTTCGGGGATATCTGATGGATTGGGCGTTTGTGAGCAGCTAGATTGAGCAACATCTTCCTCGAAATGTTATTTCGCTCTGATTAGCTGCTCACAACAATAGAGCTTGTTTGTCGAGCGCTAACATCAAACTCAAGACGACGATGCGTTCTGCGATAAGAGTTCAGAGTTTTCGAGAGTTGTTTTGATGAGAGACGACTTCTAAGGAGATACTTGCGATTTCTGTTTAGATTTTGGTATGCGATACCATTCACTGCGCAAAAGAAGTGGTTTACGACAGTCAGGTGAAACTACGTGCTGTAACTGCAAGAGGAGATGATCTGAAACCCACCGGAACAATGAGTGGAGGCAAGTTATCAGTCGAATAATTTGATTACAACTATTACAATTACATGTACTTTGTACGATTTGTTTTTTGTTTCCGAGTAGTTTTTTATGTCTTTTTTTAAGGGGAAAATTCGCATAAAATTAATTGGAAACTTAAAAGGCTAGTTGTGAGCTTTAGTAAGCACACTTTAAGGATTCATATGTTCTCTAACCATCATTCCCTCTTTTCACAGACGTTTTTTGAGAAAGCTGTACTCTAAACATGTGAACACAAGTACCTCATCGACAAAATTTGTGGAATATTCTATTCGGCGTTCTTCTTATATTCCTTTGATTGAAGAGCTTTTTCTATGCTATCTATCTTTTCTTAGATGTTTCTTCCGCCCTTGAGCGATGATGGATAACAAATAATGTAAAATCATGAAGCACATATACAGAAATGAAAAATAATTCCTATCAAGTGACATTAGTCTCCCTATGCCCTCTCGCTAGATTTACTTGTAAAAATCCCACTAGAGCAACTTGTTAGATACGAACCAGCTGTGTTTGTTATTTTCACTGATTATTATCGTGATAGTGTGCCGTATGTGAAAGAAATGACCATTCTGTATCCTAGAAAAGAATTGTTTTCACTTATGGCGAAGGAAAAAATATCCCTCGGGACTTTCTCTTAATCATGGAAATCGCCGCTGGATCGCATCCACATGAAACTAAAATAATAGTTTTACTTTTTGGTCAATTTATTATTAAGAGATGGTGTCAAATTTGAATAGTGTCAAAAACGTAATGTCTTTTTGGGATATACTCTAGACTATGAAATATGTGAGAAGGATGGGATGAACTCCAAGAATAAGCGAAAGTTTCATGACAGGCAGGAAACGTGATGGGATGACAGAAAGAAATATAGTTGAAAGCTTAATCCAATTAGCCGTTGAGTAAAGACCTGATCGTAATGTTTTCGTGACGGCATCCTAGAATCTTTAAAGATTAATCCGCATGAATGCAATATTAATCTCAATGAGAAGTTGTTTAGGCGCTCCTGACCGACGGGGACCAATCCTTTTGGATTTGATTGATTACACAACTTTCAAGACGGAAATTGCTTGGAAACAAGCAGAAGTTGAGAAACTCGGAAGTGAGTAATAGGAGAAGTCAAAGCTTGAAAAAGTTTGTCAAAGGGGTAGTATCATATCTTCATCGAGATATCTTTATGATTTTTTTTTCAGAGGAAGTTGCAAAATACGACAAAGTACGTGGACGTTATTCTGAGCTGAAGGATAAATTGGAACGTGCATCTGCTCGTTTAGAGGCGTTAAAAGAATCGTTTAAAGACGGCCCTTTGCAGCAGCTGAGCGAAGAAATAAAAGTGCTGGAAAAGGTTCAGAGTTTTTGTTGACGTTTATTGGAATTGTGAAAACGCTTTTCCACCACAGGAAAAGAGTGTGATTTCATTGGCATTTCAAATTTGATTTGGGCAGTTGTCGATTCAACCATATTCTCCTTTAGGATCTACCGGAATGTGATGCACTTCTGCGTGAAATGACGAAGCAAGCCAAGGAGTTAAACGACCGTATAAACGCTTACGAAGAACGGAAACGGAATGAACAAGCATTTATTGTAAGTTCACTAATCTTCACTAATCTTAATCATTTATAATTCACTTAAAACAGCAGTTTTCGTTTTTTCCCACGAGTGAGTACTGTTCAGAACAAATTTTGCAATTTACACTTTGAATATCGTTAATACATATAGGAATCAAAAGAATCAGGAGCACCCGAAGAGACAGTTGAGCTATTAATGCATTTCTATACATGCGAGGGATTTGCGAAATGAGGCAGCGCAAATGGATTACTAATAAGATTATCAGATAAGAGGATCATTTTGACCCTTACGAGTAATGAAATCTTCCTCATGAAATTTAATTAAATGCCAGTTTTTTGGGTGAAGTGAATGTGAAGAGATGCCTCGTATGATAAACTGACTCCTCGAATGCTGTTGATGCTTCTGATTTTTGGATGTTTAGGCAGTGCTTCATGTTTTCGCTGTGATGCTTGCGAACTAGACACTGAACTTTGCTTTTTAGTGGATAAAAATCTATCATTGAGAATTTCTCCGAAATCAGCAATGTATTATTTGACGAGCAGAAACGGATTCTGTACATTTCACAATCTGCAAGAGATCTTAGCTCTGGAAATTAACTTGCCTCGAGGGCAGTAAAAAGAGCGAGCGAAGTGCCGATGCTTGCTGATATTAATTTGCAATTTCCTCAAGAGAGACGTCTGCTGGAATGTGCAGCTTTTTCTGCACTGCAGAGCCTTTGCATGGACACAGCAATTTGATGAAGGGTTTGCAAAATCTTGGAGTGTTCAAGGTTTAATGAGGTTTTCAGCTTCGGAGTTTGGATAGTGGGGCAACAAAACTACAAGACAAAAAGAGTCGTATAAATAAGAAAAGTTGAAATCACAACAACAGAATTTCAAGTTTTGAGGGATGCTTATTATTTAAATAATGGCTGAGGTGACCTTCAAGTGCGATAACTGCGCAAGCATCAGAGCTCAGTTGTTAAAGTTGTGTTGGGCCTCAAATATTAAATTAGGATCAAAATCTTTTTTTTTTTCTGAAATCACTGCTCCTCCAGTTTTGAGCTTTTAATGACACTTGAATGATGAAGATCTCTTTCATTGTCACGAGTTGTCGTTTTCAGCTATAGCCTAATATTTTACTGCAACTTTTTCAAGATCGGCGTCGTTACCTTTACCTAGTCTCGTTAGCTGCAAAATCGTCCAAACTTATAGTTGGAAGATTTCAGGACCGCGTGTGTTTTTTCTTTTGTTTCTATTTTCTGTACAGCCCCCAGGGCATGACAAAAAATAAACATAGAATTAGAAATATATCAAATCTTCGAGAATTGTTTTGCGCGAAGCTACGGCGAAGATGGGAACAAAGAGAAAATTTTCGAGAGAATATGCAGGGATTGGGTTTGTTTCGAAAGACCCGAGTGTAGGATGTTGAAGGCGGTTAATGTAATGTAATATGCACCTCTTCACGGCTTGGGATGCATATTATATCGTATGTTTGCACATGTCACAATACCCACTATTATTCCAGGAGAAGGCGAAGAAAACGGCACAAAAAGAATCGGATGCAGCCGAGAAGCGACTAGAGCTGGCAAAGCGTGATTTCGAGAAGCTAAGTGATTCGCTAACGAGCACTCGGTGTGTGGCGCATTTTATTCCGTGGCGAGGGGAGAAGGCCTAAGCGGAGCGACGACAACATTCGTATATGGCTATTCTGGCCTTGTTTTTAGGGGAACGTTAGCGACGATGAAAGAACAAATTGCCAAAGAAGAGGAGGTTTTGTCGAATTCAAAGAAGCTTGTCGAGGAATTCAACGATATGATTGCAACGATCGAGGAGAGACGGAAAGTAGCCGAGGCGAGTTCAAAGAAAGCAGCTTTCATGTGTTCCGTGTGCTCGAAAATGCGATAAGTGGCTGTTTACTTCAAATGGGACTTTTCTGATTTCGAAATTTTATTTCTCTCAGAGCTGGGTCTGTCAGCGGTGCTCCGTAGAATTGCAGCCAAAAGTGTATTAATTGAAAGGGGATCGAGAATTTCGATTCGAGACGAATTTGAAGAGGTTGTCGATCTTATTAGTGCAACAATGGAGGATTGAACAAAAAGAGTATTAGCTACTGTTATTCGAACCTGTGCAAGGTGTATTATCCGGGAGTAAGGAAATCTCGATTCTGCACAATTCGTCTTTTGAATATTGACTACTTAGGAGTTTTTAAGTTTTCGTTTTTTTCGAAAACATCCCAGGTCAAAAGAAATGCCTTTTAATCAATTAATCAATTAATAATAATTGTAGTTGATTATACATATTCATAAATTCCGCGCATGTAATAGCAAAAGAGGAAATACTGAAATTCTTCTCGACTTAAATGTATTCTATAGATTTTCGAATGAAACGTAACGAATTGAGAATGACAAGCTTCCTTTAATTATAGGTTATTTTCGGTTTATATTCAGAGAGCATACGAAAATAGAAACCCATAAACAAACGCATTGACACCCCATTGTTTTTAGTTTTAATTCTGTAGACGTTACTTATAGAGAAAGTTATTATACTTGAAATAGGGATTAGTGTTAGATGCCGTATTATTGAAATTGGAATAAAACTTTAAAAAAAGTTTAAAAACATGGAGTTCAAAGAAAATATCTCGGGAGACTTTCCTCCCTTAGTGTTTTGGTTCTATCGCAAGTATTAAGTCGAGAGACAAGAAAGTTGCACGAAAGAATACATTGATTCGAATTCTGGGATGTCAGAGTAGAAATGCATGTTTGTTGTGACTTTGGAACTATGAGATTTCATTTGTGCATAATTCACTTGCTTGCGAGTTTTTATTCAAAAGATTGACGCTATCTCTATCTCTCTCTAGGTCCTTGCATTTATAGGTTTTTTTTACAGCTTTTCCCTTTTCAATCTATTTCACTAGTTTTCAATCGAGATTGCACAGACCATGATTGAGAAAAGTGTTGGGTTCTTTGCGAGGAATGATGTCCATAGGAAAGACTAGAAGAAGAGCTGGGATGTGCCGTACACAGCAGAAAGATCTATGCTCTTTCCGTTGAATACAAGGCAATTTCGGTATTGGTATTGGTAGTGTAGTGCAAGACGTTGCGGAGGAAAACAGTAGATAACAGTGGATAAATAGATAACACTGCTTAAATTCCGGTTGATGTTTTGAGCTAGGCAACATGTAGGAGATTGCCGACAGATTTACAAGAAGAACCAGACTAATTCGTCACTGGAATACTGACCTGTTTAGGTGACTGTTAGTCATTTTTAGTATCATTTTCATAAACTACTTCAAACCGTCATTTGGCTTCATGGATGAATGAAACGCCGAAATCCTCATTAGCAGTGTCTCCGTTGAAGAAGACAGTATTATAGCATTATCAAATTGCTGTATACCTCCTCGGTTACTGTGAGACTCACGAAATGGCACACCCGAAATGAATTGACTGTTATGTTATGCCATTTGTTGTTGTATTTAGGCTTAACGGATGATTTGTTTGAAACATGCGGTTTGAATCAAGAGAAAAACCGAGTTGGACTCCTTTTCACAGCGTTTGTTCTGCATTTCGCTGAAGCGTTGTTGTATGGCGAGAGTCCCAGTGGGGTACTAAATGTGAGATTGTGGCAGCCTCTTTGCATCTTTTGAAGATGTTACGAGGAACACATGGGAACGACTTGGGTAACTTTATAAATAGCAGCCATCATGTGCAAACTGCAGCACCTGATCCTTATGCAAACGCCATCATCCTCGTTGGGGTTTGTGTTGGGTTATGCAGACACTTAAGGGTAGTTTATATGCGGTGTATATATTAATACTGTTGAAGAATCATCTATAAAAAATTATTGGAAGGATTATTATGTTCCTTTGAATGTTGTTACGACCCCACTGCTGCAATTGCAAAAGACTCCTAAACTTTGCTCACAATATTAGCACCTAGTTTACACTTTTCTAAAGCTCTCAGTCAATCGTATTTATTGCGGATTGACAAAAAAGGAGCATGATTGACTTTGCTTTGCATTATATTGAATAAGTAACCATAAGGGATGAAGTGTCTGGCGTTAATCAATTCGCTTAGGATGCGCCTGCACATTCACTTCAATTCAGAATCGTTTGAGGCTTACGAACGTGAAACTAGCCTACACGGTGACCTGCGAGGTCAGTCGACGATTAAATCAGTATTTTATCCTCCCAGACAAGTTTGAAACCAATTTGTTGGTCCTGAACGGATGAAAGGTTTGGTTGGCACTAGTACAGATTCGAACCTCCGATCGATCGTGTAGGAAGCGGAACCTCTAACCGCTACACTACACCCGCCTTCTTACAATATGAGTGCATTAATATAAATGTGATTGCATAAATAAATAAACTGCACAAATATTCGACCTCCTGTCGTGCAGGCACAGCGGGACTTCTTACTGACTGCGCTACATCCACACCACGCGACAATAAACTCACGGAAACTTCGCAATTTTCCAGAAATGTCCTGGAAGTTTGTCAACCAATAAGCTCCTTCTATCTTTTTGATGTCATTCAATCTCGTTCCAGTCACTTACGCATTTTTAGGCACTAATGCCTAAAGAGAGTTGGTACATGGTTTTTTCTATTCGCTAGCATCTACCAGATGTTCTCCATGGAGGCACACAGGTACACTCAAACGCCGAGAGCGATATGTGGGAATTTTAATTATTACTACTTAGTTTTAAGGATTTGGATTTCTATGTTCTCCCAGACGGGTTTTCCAAGTTCTTTTTCGGAGAACTTGGAAGCTCATGCGAAATTGAGTTCAAAAATTGAGCAACAGGAATACCGTCCATGCTACCTAATAAAAGAAGATAGGTTATTCTTGGCGCACATTTTAGAGGTTTGCGCCAGTTGGCGCTATCTTGGGCCGTTTTTACGCAATTAGGAAGAGTGGACGGAATCACCCCTCGTAGTCTCATCCCGTATACGAATACAAATCCACACCAGATTGGGTGATGCCTTTAAATCTTTCACATAAGAGTTCTGATTGACCATCTAGATAGGAATGCTCTAGGTGCCATAACGCATTAACGCACAAATAACTCAGCAAAGGGAAGCGTCGCTATGAAATACCTTCAACAAACAATTTTTGTTTTATTTTTTTCTCTTGCCTCCTCCGAAAATGTCCAACAAGGAATAAGTCGTAGATTTTTTGACAGTCGTTGGACGTACCAGAGTGTAATTTTGGAATGTGCAGTTGTAGGAAAGCTAGACATAATAGTGAATCAGTATTTCAATACATCAGGAATAGATTTTAAGCTTTCAAGAACCCATCATCTCAACGGGGAAAAATTTCTCGACATGTCTTTGAGACATGACGGAACGATATTTCAAATTCTTCTCGTGGCCTTGACGAAAGAAGAAAGTAATTGAAGCGAATCACATGCCACGAAGCAGTGTTATTATAGTATGTATAGACGACAATAGACAGTCAAAAAATTTATGTCCTCTTGAAAAATATGTTGATTCCATGTGAAAGACATTAGACATTAGACAGACACCAAGACGACCGAAGTAGCTCAGGATAAAAACACTGACTTGATCGTCGGATGGCCTCCTCAAGTCATTGTATAGGCACGCGTTCCAAAAACGTTCAACGATCACGATTTGCAGCAAACAGGTTGGCGCATAACAAGTGGATTGCTGCGTAAGTGACTTTATCGTTTATTTTAATGAGTTCCTTCTGCCTCATATTTGATGTGTGCATCTTAAACATAGTCTCTGGGATGACTGACAGCTTTTGCACAGATGGTTGTTCTTTTTCCGAATGTGTTCAGCATGTATGCTTCACATGATGAAACCATCAATGTTCGCCAGTAGCACTTCGGTAAAGGAGGTGAATGGTCTTACCGCCATTGCTGTGTGCCCTCAGAAGTGTGTTTTAGGTTTGGGAGAAGACTTGAGCGTAAACACTCAATAGGACAGAGGTCATTAGTCGACACCTATGACGTATGCAATACTTTTTCGAAGCATCGCAAAACTTAGTGAAGATGCGTGCTCTTCTTTGACTTCATTTACGATGTCAGTTTCCAAAGACCAAGTGAGAATTTCGGACCTCGAAAATGGAGCTCTGGACATCCGTATCTGGGAATTGTGGCCAATGCTTTGTTTTGAGTTGCTCCCGCAACGGCACAGACCTTTTCTGTCATCGTCGCCACCGAATAGAATAGCGCCCGAGACGTGCTTCGGTAAATCTCCCTTCTGACTTATTCTCCTCTGTTTACTAGTTATACGACTAAAGTTTGTTGTAACGAAATCCTTCCGTAACCTCTGAAACATTTTTCGGGCGCTCGCCAAATTCCTCGACTAAGAGCCTCGCTATTTCTGCGAGGAAGGGATTGTAGGCCTCCCACTATGTGAACCGCTGAGTGACCAATTCCTCAATGCTTTTTCTTCAACGTTATATGCAGCGATTACGACAGTCCATTAGTCTTATAAATCTAGACATCATCTTAACCGCTCTATATGATCTTTCGGGGCCATTGTGCCGGACGTCATCAGAATCAGAGAACGCACGACATCACGTCAAGCAACAAGAGATTCCTTTTTCAACTCATAACCAACAATTTATCGAGGAGTGAGGCTTTTTGTTGTTGAAAGGAATAAGAGTACAAATCTGAATTTTTTCCCTTTTTGCGGTGAAACGCGATTCCGAATTGATGCCAAACGATATCACCAACAATTATTCACCTTGTATTGGTTAAATGGGAACTATGGTTGAGTTAATCCCAGCGCTTTCAGACTCTGGTCAATCAACATACAATGTATAGGTGGAATTGTGTTGGTCTAAAAATTGAAAAAAAAATTATTGTATAGATGTTGCCTCTAATGGTCTTTTATTGTGTGAATAAGCTTCGTCTATTGTCATGGATGAACTTACTGCCATTAGCTCTGGTTTTCTTCCAAGAAAGCATAGGTTTTCAATTATCTGCCGACATACAAACCGTCAAGGCTTCCGCGTATTGGATATGAGAACTAATTCGTCAAAGATGACATACAAGGCATTTAAATAAGGAATGCGCTTAAAGTTAGCGCTTCTTGGGTCCGGGGAGTAGCTTGCAATTATCTCAGTGAAAAGGAAAACACCTGTGACTCTAGAAATCAGAAGCAGTAGAAGTACTTGAGGAATCACTTTATCAAATGCTGCAACTCTTGACAACATAAAATTGACGAAGCAAAACTGTTTGGAGTAGGTTATTGATGAAATTACTTCACCGGGCAATTTGTTGTGCTTTAGATCGAAGTTCTAAGATCCATCTAAGATTTTAAGATCCACAAGATCCATTTTTCGAGACCTTTAACACTTGAAAACTAAAGTACCGTTTATTACAAGAGAACAGTAAAAATGCTTGAACTCTGCCATCGACCCCGCCATTCAGATACCGTCTTCCCAAGAAGCGAATATATAGCCAAGAATGGAAAGTCAATATTACGAAGACACTGCAGAAGATCAGAAATGTAGTGAAAACAGTTCTCCTCTTTGGATGATAGTCTATAGTATAGGGGTGTACGGAGTTCGTTGGTCGATCGCTTGATTGGTTTCTACTTCGGATTCAAGTCGATTTGACGTTTAGTTCTGTTGTGTTATTTTGGAAGAATGGTAGTATCTGCATCGAGCTTAAGCAGCCGCTACCACTTCTATTAGCTTTTCAAGATATTTTGGAGCACATGTATAAGCGTAGCTTACCTAGTAGAACCTGAACTGCACGGATCTCATTTGCCAAAACGAACACAGGACACAAAGGATTGATTAGTCGGGAAAAGTTTGCACTAATTTTCAATGAAGTACAGGAAGGACACAAGGCCGCCAATGTTGCGTTGAAAAAGTTCGAGAAGGAGCTTAAGGAGTACGACAAAGACATTAAGATGCATCAAGACAAGGTGGATGCGACGAATAAGAAGATTGTCAAACTGGTATGTGTATTCTTGCGGCATGCAACGATTTGGGGAGACTGAGAAATCCATTTTAGAAGTCGCAGCAATCGTCAATGGAAGCGGACATCCAGAAATTCAAAGAGGACGCAGTTGCTTACAAAAAATTGGTAAGTGGCTGGTCGTTATTTTACAATACTTTATGGGAACATCTGACATACAACATTTCACTTTTATTATTTTCAATTGTTTTCGTCTGAGTCTCCTATGTTTAAGGATTTTTTTTTAAGGCGCACCAAAAAATCAAGGCTCATCCGTGGATAAACGACGACAAGTCTCATTTCGGCAGAAAAAACACGGAGTATGATTTTTCAGGGTATGTGTGTAGTTCCATTTTTGTTATAATTCCTGAGAGTGGATGCTAGTTCATATGTACAAGGAGAAGTCAATTTTTGCATTTTCGTATAATGTTAAATACCGCGATTCGCTCCGACTGACTAGAGGGAATAAAATTCTGGTACATGCCAGGTGTTTATTGTCAGTTCTAAATGACTTCGAAGAGGTTTTTTTAAGCTGAATGGCAGTGGAGCTACACTCTGGATAAAACAACGACCTTTCCATTGGTTTTCCTTTAATCAAACATTTATAGTGAGGACATTTGCTCAGAGACAGCTATATTCATGGTGATAGAAAAGTTTGCTCATGTTCATCAGCGACAATTTTGTTGCATGCCGATTCTTCATGAAAATCAAAATCGTTCGTAAATAGCTTCAAAAGCGTTTGTCATGAATGTAAAATAAAGATGAAAGAAAAGTTGGACATTACTGGAAAGTGATAAAGCGAGTGAAATGTACGCGAGCGCTCAGATTCGTTTCTTAAAAGCATCACCCCACGAATCTAAGGTGGTACGGATTTCAAGTGGAGTATTCTTATAGGGGATAGTAGACTATGGAGAGGGGAGTGATTCCGTTCGTTTCTTCCTGATTTCCGTCCGGAAGATGCGGCGCGTGCACAAGGTTGGCGCGCTCCAATCGAACTCGTTGCGGAAAATAGCGCGCCGGATTCCTCGAAGCCGCATCGTCCGGACCGTTTTTCACTTGAATTAGGAAGAAATGGACGGAATCACCCCCCCTCCTCATAATCTACGATCCCGTATACGAATACTCCACCTGAAATCCATACCACCTCAGATTCGTGGGGTGATGCCTTTAAGATTATCCTTCCAGCGGGATTTTCTCTTTGAATGAAGGATACGTCGAATACAGCAAAAACTTGCTGTATTCAAAAAAAAAAAAAAAAACTTCAAAAAACGAGAGCGAATGGTTCGAATGTCTCACTCGGATCGGAAGAATCATTCGAGATATGGCGCGAGTTCCAGCGTTATCGACAGACATTCGCCCTTGCGGTTTGAAAGCTTGAAAGTATCTATCTGTCCAAGTTAGCAAGAATAGACTCCGGAAGAATACGATTCTGTGTAAATGGCTGGAACAGTATTCGTTGGTCTGGAATTGAACTCGTACACTCAATGCATTCATCTAATATGTTTTCATGCGTACATTTCAAAAAGGAACAGGGTTCAGTTTATAAGATTTTTATCCGAATTTTTTATAGTCCAGTTGAAGGAAAAAGAATGACTAATAAGTAATTCTGCATCAGATTACCGTGTAGACATCTAGCTTGAACTTTTGACTTGTTTTGTTATGCTTGTTGTATGAAAAGACGAAGATGGGGTTGAAGTAATGTTGTGGTGTTGTGCTTCCGAGCACAATACAATAACGTTAAATTGACCCTCAAATGAGAAGTTTGATGTTTTTTGGAATTGAGGAGTATGTGCTGTTGCCTCTCCGATTGCGAGAAGTCGTCTTTGAATAATTTCAAAACTGTTATTTTTATATTATTGCATGATCAAGTATCGTTCAAGTGCATTAATTTCGGAAATTGCAGGTGAATTGTTTGCTCCATTCCGGCGCACAGTATTTCGTTTCAAAAGTTTCGTATTTGGTATAATTGACACGTATTTCGTATTTGATTCACATCAGTCATCCCATGATATTCGTAATCTCTGAATTAGGTTGTGCGCCGTTCTTGTACGGTCGATATAGCAATCTAAAAAGCTAAATTTTCCGAGTAACAAAAACGTATAAATGTTATAGATTCAGTTCTTGTGGTGAGGTTGTTCTTAGTCTCGAAACTTTCAGGGAAAGAATTTTACCATTTAATTACATGGAATAATCCAATTATTGTTAATTCAAAATTTAATTAAATCCAAACCCTGTTCCTTTTTGAAATGTACGCATGAAAACATATTAGATGAATGCACTGAGTGTAGGAGTTCAATTCTAGACCAACGAATACGGTTCCAGCCATTTACACAGAATCGTTTCTTTCGGAGTCTATTCTTGCTAACTTGGACAGATAGATACTTTCAAGTTTATCGTCCCATTGTCCCTTACATAGTGTGCAGGTCCTGCATAGGCTAAGTTCCAACGAATCGCATTAGCCGAGCTTTTTAAACTCGTCTAGATAATCTGATATTATTGATTCGTGTTTCGTATTTGATTCATATCAATCACCCTACGCACATACGTGCATAAGGTGTAACACAGCAAGGTTTTTTTTAGTATCCATGGTAAAATTTGCTTTAACAGATAACAATGAGGATGAGAGGACTGCCTATTTTGTTTTCTTCGTTCTATCGTTTACCTAGAGCACGTTTTACCTGATTATTTAGACGACGTTTTTACAGGGCGGATGTAGCGCAATCGGTAGGAGGTAGGAGGTTCCGCTGTGACCGGGCGACCGATCAGTAGATTGGAACGGCCGAGGTCCTACCCAAGCTTTGATTCCCTCAATGGTCGATAAATAGGTACCAGACTTGTTGGCAAGGATAAAAAACACTGACTTGATGCATCAGCAAACCCCCTCAAGGCATTGTATTGGCTAAACAAGAGTTCGTGAACCACAAACGTCTCTGAATTGGAAGAAACGCGTTGGCGCATCCCATACGGATTGATTAACACGGGGCACATCCCTTATATTCCTAAGGCATCAGTATCTGAAGTATCTATTTGTATCTTATTCCGAATGAATAAGTCTGCGTTGTGACTGCATTTGATAGTAAGAAGCAACATCACTCCAACTATGGTTCTGATAGGGGAAACCAGTGTAAAAGATACTGATTTACTTCTATTGGTGAAATAATGCTAACCGCACAGTTTCTAGTTTCGCTTGGCTACGATTCCGTGCCCCGTTGGTCAGAGCTTCTTTCACTGCATTCTCTCTTTTCTTTTTTCATGTCCATTATTTTGTTAATGTGTGCTCTAGTAAGCTAGTTCATGGAAATGATTTGTTAAAAATTGTAACGAGGAATCCCAACCAAGAAATGAGACAATTCCGAGGTATAATGGAGTTATGTTACAAATTTGGATTACCCTTAATTTTTTTTTCGCAAAATTTCCCTTCTTCAAATTCTGGTCGACTTGTAACAGCATACGAGAACTACAACCTCTTCGATTTAAAAAAAGAAACAAATGTAGTATTCTCTGGTGTGAAATTTTTAGTTTGTTATGGCTGATGATGAGATTCTTGTTTAACCACATTCCTGCTATAGATACGTTCTCTTATAGGTATACTCAAGAAAAAGCAAGCAAAGAAATCGCGGATATGAAAGCAAGAAAGAGCGAACTTGGTAGAAACCTGAATACAAGAGCGATGAGCGTCCTTTCACAAGTTGAGGAGCAGGTAAGTTGTAGCGGACTGATCTTTTATTTCTGCTGCTTTTTTTTGATATAAGTTGACATTTGCGCAGGTTATGGGATTGCAACAGAAGAAAAACCAAATTGCTTTGGACAAAAAGAAACTGCTGGACACTATTGCCATGCTTGATGAGAAGAAAACAAGAGAGATTCACAAAGCTTATGAACAAGTGAACAAGGTTAGAAACAAATGTTCCCGACTTATGCAATTTCGACTTTTGATGAGAGTTTTCCCAGGATTTCGGGAACATCTTCTCAACTCTGCTGCCAGGTGCATCGGCGAAAGTTGAGCCTCCGCCTGGTAAAACGGTAGAGCAGGGACTTGAAGTAAAAGTGGCGTTTAACGGGAAATGGAAAGATTCTCTGCAAGAGTTGTCTGGAGGTAAGTGTTAACACACACTTTCACTCATTTTTTCACAGTATGATACTATTAGAAGAAAACTGTTTGAAATATGTAGAAATGGTTTTAAGGTGGTACTCGTTTAGTTAGTACTCTATGCCGAGAAGACGAAATTTTTTAAATCTCTTTTTCTGCAGTATTTTTCTTTTTCATCCGTATTTCCGTTCCTTGATATCAACATTTTATAGGACAACGGTCTCTTGTTGCTTTGTCGCTCGTGCTTGCTATGCTAAAGTTCCGTCCTGCCCCTATTTACATTCTGGATGAAGTCGATGCTGCCTTGGATTTGTCGCATACCCAGAATATTGGGCATATGATTAAGAAGTTTTTCACCACCAGTCAGGTAAAACAGTCCTAATATATAGAGCTATAATCAATTGCTGTTTTTCCACTTTTTAAGCCTAAGTCACTCATTTTAACAGTTTTCAATCAGTGGTGTTTTCCAGTTTATTATCGTGTCACTCAAAGAAGGTATGTTCAATCATGCAAATGTACTCTATCGTACCAAGTTTTGCGATGGGACCTCTCAAGTGACACGTACAACGAACAAGTCATCGTGAAGAGTTGGAATTCCATTCCAGAATTACTGTTGGCTAATATTTTTGAGTATAAGGATGTGTGTTAAGATGTTTGATGCTTCGTGAATGGGTTTCTTGCTTGAGTTGTAATTAAGGTTGTAAGTATCTCTAACCCTGTTCATTTAATGCCAATGATCTCTCCTTCCTTAACGTCAGTTGCGTGTAAAATTCATTCTTCTTGATTTCTTAAAATTGTTCCTTTATATGGGTGGCGTATCTTAAAGGGTCTCATGATGATGAGTAATTTCTCCGCAGTAGGTTAATTTCGGAATAAATGTTAGAAAGTGAAGTAGAATTTGTATGCAGTTGAAGCAGTTGAAAAGATGCACTTTACTTCGAATAGCATAAATGAAGTTGTAAAATGCTGAACGGAAGAAATGTGAAAAAAGAAGTAATTTTAAGGTGCTTGGTCAGAATTCACATTCAACAGCACGAACGCTAGTGTTCTACCAACATTTTTGGTGGGTTTAGTGAAATCCTCCTCAACACAATCAGTGATACATAATACACAAAAATTTTATCCTAAATAAATATATGTTGCGAGTTGTTTTTGGAATTTTATCAAATTCTCACCGATGGTCATTCTGAAAATTTCTTGCTAGCGAGGTTTCGATTTGCTACTCATTTTCGGAAGGAGCCAGTCTTATTTACATTTTGGTTTGAATCTGCTGTAATTAAAAAAAAAAAAAGGTTTGCAAACTGACCATCAGTGAGAATTTGATAAAATTGATAATCATTCATTCACTCTTCCGATTATTTCAACAAAATCTTTCAATAATATGTAGTTATGGAAGATGAGAACGTTCTTGAATTTAAACTTCTCCGATTCGGATCATTCAAACCACAGATTTGGAGACTGAAGGTTTTAATTGTGAATCAGTTTTGTAGTCTATGTTTTTTCTTTCGGCAGCGATGGTTTGGTTAAGCTTTATTAGTGGGCTGGCCGTGTTTATCAAATGCTTAATGAACAGAGGACTTGGATACAGTTATAGTTATTGTTTGTTCTGGAACGTTTTGTGTAATTATCAGTCAGCTTGGAAACCGGATTTTGAATAGGTTGGTTTTTCGTATTGTTGCCAGTTCGTTCTATAATGAATTTTTTCAAGTGAATGAAAATCATGAGCATTTACTGCTGCTTATTAGAAATTAACTAATTACTGCTCAGCTTGAAGATAAACAGTTATTTGACGTGAAGCAGCTATTTCAGAAAACAACCAAAATATCGACCCTTAAGCGTAATTATGCAATATAACAACATCCGCCTTGATGTTGCCAAATTGACGGCGCCTGACGCTCGAAAATTCGATTGGGAAGGTCGTCCGCACTTTATTCCGAGGACGTCCAATGAACTTGTACTTCTGTCTGTTCCTATCGGTTAGTATGCACTGAAAATTTTTTAGTGGAGATAAGCAAATTTATTTCTTCTCGACAAGTTCGATTTACAAAAATTTTTCTAGAAATTTCTCACATCGTAACATTGAGGAACTAGCAAAGCGTTCAGAAATGCTAACAAATGACTTAGAGGAATGCAAAAGTGACTAACTTCCTTTTTTATCGGGACAATTGCTTGAAATATGGAAAATCAAAAAGAGTTATGGAACAAGCAGGCATATGTAGGTATGAGTAACTGTTTCTTCGTTTTGGGCTGAATTCAAATCTGCGTAAATTTGCCTTCTAAATACTTCGGTTTAAATATCTTCTAATATGTGTATTTGTTTACATGTCCATTATTTGTATGAAATAAATTTATTAGAAATGTTTTGGGTGGAATCAAGTTCTATTAATCGTGTTTACCTTCTTCTTAAAAGAAATGTAAGTTCTTTTTAGTGTTTTCCATAGAACATCGTAGAGTTTCAAATACCAGTGCTCTGCTTTCGCCTTTAGAAAATGTATGAAGTTTCAGGAATGAGAGTCTGCAGGCATCCTTTAAAAGTGTTCATCGTAAATGAGTTTTCGTGCCCGCGTGGCCTAATGGATAAGGCGTCTGACTTCTAATCAGAAGATTGTCGGTTCGACCCCGGCCGTGGGCTCACGTTTTGAAATACGTGAGAAAGGTGTTGAAGAAACAAACATATACGTTGGGTTAGGTTTCATTGCAAGGTTTTCTCCGGTTACGTGTGGAACGCCGTTCCGCTCTGTTAAGCGATAAATGTGTGGTCATCCTCCGATTATACGCTTTTCTTGAATTTATGGTCTATTTCGGTTTTTTAAAAGTTTAACTAGACTCGTAATTCATAGAATGATTCTCAAACTTTTTAAACCTTCCAGGAAAATAGCTTTTTTCTGGTCGTGAAAACGGATACAGAAGTCCCAAAAAACTTGAATAAAATCATCCATTTTCTAACGACTAAGAAAATTCAGCATCGGAAAATCTCATGCTGTGTCCCGATTAGTTCCAGAAAGCCTTACACAAATGATGATCATGCAAATTCCTCAAGATATAAATTTGATTTTTCGAACACCCATGCAGGAAGTGTGATCGATCCAAGACGCCATCATTATCTATTGCCCTTGATTTCTTATATTCTACCTTATTCTTATATTCTATTTCTTATATTGCAGTATCTTAGTTAAAATGATCACTTATGAAGGTTTTATTTTCCTTCCTGCGGTTACCACCAAAAGGAAAAGGGAAACTACTTTTCCTAGCGGCTTGCAAAGAAGTGGCGATAGGTACAGATCTCATTAGCAATTTTGAATACATAACATGGATTGCTGAAAAACTGATGAGGTTTCAAATTTTTATAGAAATAAAAAATCATTCTTTAAGAGTCGCAGTTAGATTTTTTAGTGTTAATGGAATTTTCGTGCGATGCTGTGGAAAAAATTAAAAAAACCTTTTCTAAAATTTTTGGTCATGTCGGAATGTTTCATGAGTTTTAGATTACCCTGCTCAAAAATAAAGCCAGTGTCGAAATTCTTGTACACAACAAAAAGGATTTGTAAACGTGCTTTTCCTGGGGAACCTTCAAGAGCACCTTCGAAAACAGGTGACACTACAAAAAAAAAACAAAACAAAACAAAAGAAGACCACAATTTTCCCCTCATATTAGAACCAATCTCTTATCTTCTACACGCCAACTGATAACCCAAAAAATAAAGTTGAAAATAGCAGGGAAATTTTTTGTTAGTCTTGTGGCCAGAACTCAGATATGTTACGGAATAAGCATGGTCGAAGATGATTCGGTCACGTCAGAAAAAAATGAGGACACGTGTATCGACTTAGTGCCACGCGGGTAACCTTATACTTGGGTAATTAAACTTTACTATTAAAATAATAAATCAAAATCAAAATAAAGATACAATGAGGTTGTGAGCAATCTACTCCTTTTATGCTGCTGAGGAAGCAGCAGACCACTCAATGCAAGAGATGTAAACATGATAAGCGAAATGTTACAGCTCCTGCGTGTGATCTGCCAATAGATACCGTTTTCTTAAGCTATAAGCTGGGATGCTTTAAATTTCCTCGAAAGGTAAGTCGACAAGCAACTATCTGAAACTATTAGAATCTTATCTCTATAAGACTTATGGAAATATTCCTGTGAATGTCAAATCTTCCCAGCAGAAAAGTATCCATGAATTACGTCATCTCAAGTTGAAACCCTCAACGGGACTCCGCGATCATACCGTGATTGTTTGTTATACAAAAAGATGAGTGTATCACTTGTCATTTTTTGTGTGTGAGCTTAATTTACAACTTCACTGACTTTACAAATAATTCTTAGTCTGAGTCTACAAATTATAATACATAGTAAGCGTTGACTAGTCGATTCATTTCACAGTTTTGTGCTAAAAGACTTTAGTATACAGGCCAAATGTAAGCCGTGAAACTGTCAATCTGGAAATAAGTCAAAATCTTCAACGAAGAGTTCGGGAATACGTGAATCGCCGTTGGTCTTCCTCTGCTTCTCTTTCCTACCATTTCTGAATACGATATTCACCTAAACGAAACAAATTCGAAGAGTTTTCTCGAACTGAGATCTGAGAAGGAAGGAGAAATTCAGTGACTTCGTTTTGTCTTCGTTTGCATCCTGTATTGTTAATTATTGTTGAAACCTAGACCGTATTCTATTCTAGATGAATGCATAGTTGCAATGACAGGTTGACTGTAAAAGTAAGGTGACGTTTTTACTCTCTGACGATATACAATGTTGAAATATTCATTATAAATATGTATATGCACATTAATAATAATCATACAAATGTTCAAAACACAACAACTCAAACTCGGACAATGAAAAGACATTATGGCAGATGTAATAAATTGATAAGTATCACCTAATAAAACATTGAAATGACGAATGAAGAAAAATCAGGAAAGCTCCATAACCTTCTAGACTGAACTGGCGCGTATCTACTTCATTTCACTACAGCCCCTTGTCATGATTTATGGACATTTCGAACAATAAAACTGCGAACTACGCGAATAATTGAGTGTCGCTGAACAGGCGAGAACCCTGTGTGCTCACTGCCATAATTTAGTGCCCGTATCACAAGTGTTTCGGTGTTTCAATTTGAGGATCACATCTATCTCTTTTTTCTTGGCTGCTATTGAGGAGATGTCCGAGGTCGAGCAACTTGTAGGAATAGTCGAGGACCACTCGCTTTTACAAATGTCACAGCGGACAGCTGAAACGTGGATTTAAACTTTGAAGAGAATCCTTCCGGTCACTTCTTAAGATTTTGTTCGCTTTCTCTACACTACCGTATGAAATTCGATATTTATCCTAACACTTACTCGTCGAAAATGAAGGGAACGTCTTCACAAACCTGATCAGTTACTGGCAGCGCGTTCACAGCAAGTATTCGATCACCGACTTTAAGCTTCTCCGCAGCAACGGAGCCCGGTTGCAAGGAGGTGACCAAAATACCACGTGATCGCTTTCCTATTCCCATTCCTAGCTGTTGGTCAGGGATCTGAAACGGAACGAGTCATGAAGGGAAGGAAAACGAATTCAAGAGAACTGCTTTACCTATCACAAAAAAAGCAAAATAATATCCCTTCCCAGTGAAATTAGCAGTGTACGAGATGTATGACAAAAAAATTGAGTGACGTTGATAAATCATTTTAGGATGCGCAAACGTGGTTCGACTCCAATTCGTAATCGTTTCTGGACTATGAACTTTTCTTATATGATAGGTTTCAGGTGCCGGCTTAAGCATTAAGTCAGAGTTCTCATTCTTTTAGGTAAGCACTTAAGGCCGGCACCAATTTATTTACTCACGAATGATGAGAGGTTTGGTTGGTTTTGGACTGGTTCGCATCGTTGACCATGCAGACGTAGCGGTGATCTCTCATCATTGCGCTATCGCCGCATTTACCAGTAAAAAATGTAGTTAGCATCCTTATTTAGAATATGGGTAACATCTCTGGATTTAAATGTAAGCGATACAATGGCTTTATCGTATACGTACCCACATAAATTTTGCTCCCATATAATCAACTTCTAAAAGTGGAATCGCTTTGCAAGTTTTAGTATCTGTTAATGCCTGCTATTATGGACACTAATCTTTTGGAAGGTTCGACTTTCAATGAACCTCGCCAAAGTTGAATGTAGTTTCGAGTTTGATAAGCTACACACGAGGTTGTTAAATAAATTTATTGGCTAACGTTTCGGCTATATCGCCTTCTTAAGCTGATAAACTCCACGCCTACTTTTCAAAGTTTAATTGTTCATTGAATCGCTCTTTTCAGGCTCTGAAAAAGGCGCATTGCCGAAACGTTAGCCAATAAATTTATTTAACAACCTCGTGTACAGCTTATCAAACTCGATACTACTAATCTTTTATACTAAGGCTACTCGCATACGGAATCGTAAGGTTTGAGTAAGGCAAGTAGATCCTTTATTGGATCAAATAATAAAAAATAGTGGCAGAACTCAGCAAAAAGTCAGCAAAAAGAAAGACGAAGGGAATGAAAAGAATAGGGAAGGTGGTGAACAGATGGCTGCAAAGCATACAATAAAACGGAGGCTCAAAAAATGTGTAGTAAATATCCTGAGTAGCTGATTGTTTTTTTCTGCGAGGTAGGAAGAGAAGTTCTCAGTGAATTCCAATAACCAGGCCAAAAATGTGCTAAACCATGAGCGAAAATTAAACGATGCAGACGAAATGAAAGAAAAAACGTATATCTCTCTTAGTCCATGTTAGTTATGGCTGGCCATAACTAACAACTAGTACAAAGAGTTATTTTATTTTTACTACTTACTTTATTTTTTAAATTTTTTTTTGTATGTGATAGGTCATGTACAATCTCGCCCTATTCATATCGGCGGAATTCCCTAACTGTTCATTGTTCTGACACACGCACAAAAAAAAGCCCATAAGACTGATTGGATTGTGCTGTTTACCAGAGAATAAGACGAAAACATCTCTAATCGGATTAAAAATGTGCGAAATGAGCTCAAAGTATTTCGGTTCATTCAATTACAAGTATATTGTTTATGATTATTGATTTACTTGCAAATTTATAGAAAAAAACGTTCACAAAAAGAAAGACGTAATTAGACTTCAGGAAAAACTTCATTTTTTTAAATTAATTGGTAAGATTATGTTATTATTTTGATGGGTCAACATTGTTAATTAATACGAATAGGGTTTTTGATATTTACGAATAGGAAGAGCGTCTTCTATGGCACATTTGTCACTTTCAAATTTTCTGGCAAAACACTCCGTTTTTTTCGCAGAATTTTGGTTGAACTCCGTTGACAACCTCGATTTTTCGCTTTCAATTCAGGAATCGTTATTACTCTGGAATGATAAATCTTAACAAAAATCTCAATATTAGTCTTAATAATAAAGATATTCTGAATCTCTCTTCACGAATTTACAACGCATGATTTTTTTAAAACGAAATTTGATGTGAGAGGTCAGCAGTCAGCGTGAGGTCAGCGTTCGCCGAAGTTTGCGAAAATTCAGCACCGTCGTGCATGTGAGGCGTTGAGTGGCAGCGCATCATTACCCGTACTAGTAATGACTGCAACAAATATTAAGCGATAACACACACTAACTAGGCGTATTTTGGGGAATGAAATTCGCCTAATTCCGTGTGTGTTATCGCTTAATATTTGTTAGAGAATTTCAAAAAAAAAATACGCTGACAATTTTGTGAGAAAATATTTGAATTCAAATGTCCCTTCTCCTTTTATCTTCGAATTCCCGAAGGCAGATGATTTAAATCCCACGTTTTGCTTGCGCTGTTGTCTTGGAACTGTACACAATACAGGATTGAGTTTAATTCGGGGAATTTTCTGTTGAAAACGTATCCTTGATCGTGAAAATTGTGTACAAGTAGGGAACAGGAACGGTTAGTGATCGATTCTAACGTGGGAGACATGCTGTTAATCTGTGATACTAGTTGAACTTAAGGGAAATTACTTTTAAATCAGTCACACTTTTCAGCAGAAAACATGACAATCTACTATATTTTAAGCGTTGCTTCTGCCAATTTGTAAAGGGCCGTACCTTTTTCAACTCCAGTAACAACGTATCGCTTCCCTCTTCTTTCAAATCGTGCAACAATTCCATTCCTTGTGGATTCCGCTCCTCTTCCTGTATGCTACGCTAAAATGCGAAAATGTTTTTAATTCAGTGCAACAGAAATCATTCTCAAAGCAATTCCAAGCAAGTCGAACCTGGTCAGCACCGCTGCTTGGCTCTTCGGTGACCGGCGACAAGTGAACGTCCGCTTCAGCAGGTACAGCTTCTCCTTCTGGAGAAGTATGGGTGATGATTGGTCGAAGCGGAGGCGCTGGTGACGGCACTTCCTTTCGTTCTGATGTGGCTGATGCTGGCGTCGACGTTGCGGCTGATGTTCGCGACTCGTCGGCCTAGATAAGGGGGTTAGTTTTGAGGTCTAAGCGAGGCCTAGTTCGCTTGGAAAGCTCTCAACATGGGGCACTTGTGGATTTCTTACCCTTGGAGTGGTTTGTGACCGTGCTAGTGCCGCCTCCGCTGCTGCATGAACTCGATTCGCCGTCTCAGTAATCTTCCACCGTCCAACCTTAATCAGAGATGATTATATAAATTAATCATACGTGGGCCAGCAGCTAAACTCTAGTCATGTTCACTATTAGGCTTAAGATTAATGGCCACTGGTGGCCCACAAAAGAGCGGAAAACCAAAAAAAAACTACTTCTGCAACGATTTTTCTTTTTTAAGCCGCTAGTCAACGTTTTGGTTGGTTTACAATGTAGAAATCATCATGTCTTTTAGCAGGCAAAATTCAGCAAGTAGTCGCCGTCATTTTTTTTACGTGACTTAGATGCTAGTAGGTGAATAAAATCCAGGAAAGGACAACAAATTTCTTTCATCTAGAAAAATGCAATGGATTTTTTGTTTGTAACTCATCACTAAAAGTGCAAATCACCGAAGCTGCTGCGCTGCCCGATTGGATAAAAAACGAAGAGCCCGTATTTGATGAAGCAGAGAAAAAACACCAGCACCAGCACGTTGGACAGAATAGTGCTGATATAGACCGTTTGGCTATTGGGATGATTTTCAAAGAATCTTTACGCGGGTTTTAGAGGAAGATTGGTAATGATGAAGTTTCTGAAAGTCAAAATTCTACCATTCCCCCCCCCCCTTTCCCTCTCCCCAAATCCCATGAAATGTTGATGAAATACGATTAAGAAAGGAGTTAAGAAACCTTGAGGCAAACTCGTCCAACGCATGTCTTCAGCATTGCCGCCACATCTTCTTGCATCGAATTCGCAACGTCTTGTCCGTTGACAGCAAGAATCTGCAACGCGAACGCAGTTTTGTGACAAACTGCGGTGTTTTCTGAGGTGGATCGCCACCATTTTTACCTGATCACCCGTCATTAATCGATTGTCCGCTTCAGCTGCACCACCTTTCACCACTTCACTCACGTAAACGCCGGGCTCGTTTTTACGTCCTACTGGAATAAATAATATTGTAGACATTATGAGGACTAAGCATCGGTACTGTAGATATAATACCGTAACTCAACAGATAGTGTGGGAATTCCCTTCTTTACACTTTATGGTTACTTTATTCCTTTTCTACAGTCAGGGTTATAGCATGCAACCAACGTCAACAAATAAATTGTCGCCTACTATTTTTGAGCCCTGCTCTTGTTGTTACCGAAAGAATTTTTGAATGATGACGAACGACTTGGAAAAGAAAAACTACGTCGTACTACTTGAAATCCTAAACTTGTTTTTCCTCGAAAAAATGTGATGAGACTACCATTCAGAATCGAATAGCTTGCTTATTTTGTCGTATTATTTGCATTTGCTTAAATGATGAGAGTTCATTCGATCTGGATCGTTAAACCTTTCCAGGAACATCAGATAATCTTTTATTCTCTTGTACAATATCCTATCAAATGTACATGACAATCTATTCAGGAAATTTGTCTTTCAGCTGAGATGGAAAAATAGCTCCACAATATTAAAGGACTAGCTAAAAGAATGAATATGTGCAGAAGTATGACTGAAATTCGACCGAACCCTATCAAAGTGAACACGCGCAAAAATCAAACCTTTCATCCATTCAAAAATAAGCGCCATCGAACGAATACTAAAGTAGGTTGTGAATGGCTGAGCATATTTCTTGTTGAAGTAGATTTAGTCAAAACGTTTGAACAAAAGTGTAAATTAAAGAAGATTTCGTGGACATTCTGCATCGGTTCCATTTTTAACCTAACTGTTTCAGAGTTTCGCATAAAATTACCGATGGTAGAAGCACTGGCATCACTTCACGTATAATTTACACTATTAAGAAAACTTCTGAGAACTACTGCATTTATTAAGAAATCCCTTTAGCGGTTTTAACCGTAAGCTCGAGGAAGAAATGCACTAAATAAGTGAATAAATATCCAGAAAATGAAAACAACTCTCTTGTCAATAAAAATTTTGCAATAATTTTTTTGTCTCGATTTCATATTGAGATATATTCCCATGGTATATTCCTACACATTTTCAGTCATCTCATATTTCATCTTAGTTCGCTTCTAAACTACATAATAAGGATGTGAAATCAGAACATTTCACCCAAAATCCTAATAAAAGAAGAGACCCCTCTTTACGCACCGAAGAAAAAAAACCTACCAATGCTCAAGCCGAGACCTCTCCCTGGTTTCTTGACCAGTTCCACTTCAAACATGTTATAGATCTGAGTGGGATCCAATAGGCTCAGTTGTAGATTCACATCCCGGTAGATCAACAGGCGGACCTTAAAAAATTGGGTTTTCCACGTAATTTGCAGAGAAATCTGAAAAATTCGCCATGGTATCGTATTTCATTACCTTGGGTGGTGTTCGTCGAAGGGCGGAAATTGCTTGGTCATGCGTGACCCCTCGTAATGAAACGTTGTTCACCTGAATTTCAAGGAATACGACAGTATTTTCGAGAAACATAAGTCTGCGGAAATAATTAGTTTCGATTGGAGTAATTATTCGATTAATTAATTAATTGACGGAGAAGTGCGGCCCGTTAATGGGCAGTGACTTAGGGCGAGTTGTCAAATAGCATAGGGTAAAATGTCAATTTTCCCTAACATTTGCAAATTGAATGAAAGTGATTTGGTAATAAATATTTTCCTTAAACGCAAACCATTGACTCCTCCGGTAAAACTAACAAAATTTAGTTACCTTTCCTTTCCAACAAAAAACCCCTGACATTCGCATAGAAAATTCAAAGAACGTATTTGTAGATTTGGATCTCGTAAATTCGTGGAGAGTAGGGTGGTGATTCGCCTTAACTTCGAACTTTGCGCAACATCGGTCTCCAAACCCTCATTCTTCTTTACGGTTAGTCACACAGTGCTCGTGACTCTGGATATTAAGAGGACCACTCGAAGAATAGTTTTTTTTTTCACTGGAACCTCCTATTTCCGCTGAAACAACGTCATTGTCTCCACGCGCGGAAACAGCAACAAATGTGACGTCACAACATCTTTTTTCCACCAATTATAATGTTAAAATATGAATTTGAGAGGACACGGAAGGTTTGGTGATTTTCGTCGCTGAAAATTAATAAGGTTTATCCGAGATATGTAAAACAGCTTCATAATTTCCTAGGTTCTGTTCCAAAGATTGCTTATTGGCAAAATTTGCCCTTACAGCGATATTTTGTACGTTAAAATCCAAACCGTCTTCTAATTGCAACTTTGATTTCAAAAACAACTACTGTTCTATGAGTGACTAAAATTTGAAAGGAAGGAAAGAAAAATAAAGAGAATGTTATCTTGTATTAAGAAATAAATTATAGGATTAATGAGATGAAAAATTCAACATTTTTAAAATATTCACTGTCTTTATATTAAATCTCTGCAAATTATTAAAAATCTTGAAGGAAGATGACTGAAGAGAAAGGTATTATAAGACAGTTGAATGATTTTATCAACACGAAGGACGAAAATTCGTAAATTCTCGAATGCAAAATAGTGGACAGAGAATTAATTAAATGGCAAATTCATTTCTGAGAAAAAAATGTATGTGTATCCCTAATCAGTTTAGGAATCAAACGTGCACACATTTTCTCTATGCTTTCTTTTTGAATCTCGTCTGAGAAATCAATCAATAATGACAAAAACGCACAATTAGAGCCACAGAAATAAGTGATTCTTGAAGGTGGTCGGGATGAAACATCTACAAAAATCATCGGAACTCACCTCCAACACTTGATCACCAGGCTTCAGTCGTCCGTCGTGTGCAGCGGCACCATCTGGATAGACCTCGTGTATGACCACCGTGCCCAGTACCGTATCCGAGCCACCAACAATCGATAGTCCTAACCCTTTGCCATCCTTAAACGACTAGCTTACTTATTTATTCGTATTTTTTTCTACTACCTGGTGAATGGGTACAATTGTAACTTGCCTTGTCGATCTCGATCAAAGTCTCTCGTCCTGTTTCTATCGCAGCCGTCCTTTCCACGCTGAAGCTTTTTTTCCGAGAATCTAGAAAAATGTAGACATAGAATTGCTCCTTTTCCGGCATGTTTTTTTTTTCTGTGAAGTCTACGAGTGCACATGAAGTGCTGCATATGAAATTAGCACGTTTGGCTGTTAGTAAAAATAAGAAGCTGGGATGAAATGAGTATTATGAGCTCGAAGTGCAGAACAGAGTGCTAACGAAGTACGAATTGGATATTAAGGATTGAATGCAGCGACGACTTCAGCAACAAGCTTCATTACGCTGATGACAGCGGCGCTAGAGATTGTGCACAGCATGGGTGATGTTTTTCCAGAATTCTATTCCGCATAGAAACAGAATGATTGATTCAATGACAGAAAAGGAATATGAGAACTCAACATCTACTTGAGGGAAAAACAAGTAAAGAACCTTATGGGAAAACTTGCACTGTTTCTTTTCCAGAAAAATACATCTTGTAGGTCATTCCGTAGTTTGTCTTTTATTTGTTTGCTTTCTTCGACAAAAAAAAACGATGCGGTGGAAGAAATAAACTCGAAAAACGGTTCAGTCAATGTTTAATATTGCGACTTAGATATTGAGCAAATTTCCACATTCTCAACGATTTTTCCGTATTTATCCGGTCGAACACCTATTTTGGCGTTGACACAGCGGGAAACCACATTATATTTCGACCAAATTCGCTTTTTTCGTCGAATTGTGGAGCACTGTGGCTGAATGCAACCGATGAAAAAACAGCAGTCGGAACGGTGGCGGCTCTATTCGTCTTCCCCTATTCTTAACTGAAAATTTTCCTACATATTTCTGGCTTCAGGAATTCATTATATATATATACATGTATATGTATAGCTATAAAAATTTTCTACTAAAGATGGGAGGAATAACTAAATAGCTAGACTTCGGCAAGTTCTCTACTGCGGAAATCAGTTCTGCTCTTCTTGGAAACATTTTCTCTGAAAATCAGAAGATTTATCTACTGCCAAACAAAGGATAAATTTTTTGAAAAAAGTTTAAAAGGGAGAAACCGCTCATCAAACACAGATAGCTTTTTTTCCTAAGAAATGCAGTTGCAGCAGAAAACTAAAAATCTGGTTTGTAACATTAAAAATACCACAGTTGTTTTTTTTTGCTGCAGCTGTACGTTGCGAGATGCATATCTAACCATCTATGTGAGTCAAAAAGAAAAATAGCACTTGTAGGGAAAGTTTGGGAAAATTTCTATGTTCGAATCATTTCATACAACCAACTAGAGGATTGGATCTCGAGCGAATACCCTCCTCTTAAGAAAAACCGCAATTCCAAACAATACAATAGATCAACATTTTTAATTACAGGAATCAAATTGTTGTGATGAAGGCAACTTTGTGATTTCCAAGTTCCAGAGCTTAAATTTCTTTTAAAGGCCACGTATCCGGAAATTGACGTGGTTTACTACATAAATATCCACTAGAATTCACTGCTTTTAGTTCTTAGGAATTAATTCGATTCTCAGATCAGGGGGACTGCCCCAAAATGAGGACATATTATCCTTCATGTTTCCTACAGTCTTAGTCTTAAGTGGAAATCCTTTGAAAACTGGGTTTATCGTTTCAGGAATAGACCATAAATGATCAGATTAATCAACAAGTCCTGACATTTGGTAAAAACAAATTAATTGGTTTTTACATTGTTAATTTGTCATTACATTTGTATTGGTATATAATTTATGAACCGCTTAAAAGTGTATTTGTATAATGTTTGTAGTGAAGCAATTGAAAGCGCTAAAACCTTTGACTCTTCTGGTGGCGGTGCGCAGAAAGCAAACCCTCAAACTACTGTAATCAAAGAGACTAATAATTAGAAAGCTTGCGCTGCCTCAGTAATCACAGGTGAAAAGTAGTTTCATTCGGCGCCTGATATCTTCTGCATCGCGTCGCGATCAATGACGACGTCGTGTGCAGCAGAAGCGGGCAAGAAACGCTCGGAATAATGAAGTAAGCAGAGCCAGGCCGTAGATACGGAGATTTCATGCACAACAAAAATCCCATACGTATTTTTCACACCAACTAAGCCTACTTAAACACAGTGTACAGAAAAATTATACGTAAAAAGGATTTTTTAAAAACTTAGAAAAAAATGATGACCTTCATGTACACTACAGCCCACCTAAATAAAAGGCTCCGCAAGAAATACCAGAAATTCTCGTCTGAAAAGAATTTTTCAGCCACAACCATAAAGGTGAACAAATCTATAACTGAACTGGAGTAGAGTTTCACGAAGAGAAGAGTATTAGGAAAGAAATAAATGGAAGAAATAGAAAAAAAGATTAGCTTAGGAATACTATAGGACACTTCCTGCGTCATTACTAAAGTATTTGAAAAAATCTCATCGTTGGGAAAAGGAAACCGGTAATTTTCGTAAGGACCGTAATTTTTGAGGGAGTAACCATGGAATTGAAAATTTTTTTTCTCGAAATAACATGCTAGAGCTGCTTGCACTATACTTCATCTGAAAAAGAGATCCAAAACTGAAACTCAAAAATCCTTGTATGTCCCGTAACCTATTGTTTCATGGCCTCGCCTCGACCCACAATGATTTTCAAACCACTGATTTAAAAAATTTGAGAGAACCTAAACCCGAGAGCAGTTGAATGAAAAAGGTATTGTAGCCTCAGTAAAATGAGGCGTTTCCATGGAGCTTTAATATTACGTGGCACTCACTTCAATACAATGATTTGTACAAAAAAAAATGAATTTCGTAAAGTCGGTAATGCTTGAGCCAAAAGAAAGAAAACAAAATTTCCAGACTTTCAAATTTCATTTCTTTTTTTTTTTTGCCCACAAAGGTACGGATCCCAGGCTCACGAACCCTCGAGAAATTAATTGTGAACACCTTTAACGATATCCCTTTTGTTTTGGCTTTCCCCTCTACTGCAGTCCCAGCATAAGTAACATCAAAAAACATCACGACAAAACCAAGGACGACCTCAGGAGTTACCTTTATGAAACGAATGAAACGGGAAAAAATAGACATAACTGAAGAAAAAAGAATTCACTAAGAAGAACTGCTTTTTCTCAACCAAAAAGAATTCCTTAGTTTCTTAGAAAAAAATGTTGAAAAAAAAGGATCCCGTTAGCAGAAGATCTTCATTTTCCTAAAGTTCCGACTATTTCCAGAAAAATCCAGATTATATAGATATATCCAGATTTCTT
The DNA here is from genome assembly GCF_031761385.1 of Necator americanus. Taxonomy (NCBI): domain Eukaryota; kingdom Metazoa; phylum Nematoda; class Chromadorea; order Rhabditida; family Ancylostomatidae; genus Necator; species Necator americanus. The sequence goes on along the minus strand of NC_087372.1, from coordinate 13,096,619 downwards.
CTACATTTCTTTTCTTCTTTTTGCGGCCACAAATATATATGGAAGTGAATCTCATGCTGTTAAATACATAAATATTGCGGCTAGGAGATAAAACTTGCTTCACATTTACTGGGAAAAGAATGACTTATCTAGGTAGGAACTTTAATTGATTTGGATGTCCTATTATTAACTTCAAATTATGATTTTTTTTACCATTTTGTTGTATACATTGTAAACGTAGTATATTTTAATTGTGGCGGTTTCCCTTTTTGATTCTATCCACAAGCCTCTCTTGTTAAATATCTGTATTTTAGAACATCATTTCCAAGCAAGGAAGGGTTGTGTTCATTGTTGCTAGCGAAAACAAAATTAAAAAAAAAACTAATGTCCATATCAAATCCTTCTTACAAAAGTTCGACAAGAACAGTTTCCAGATCTACTTAAAAAAAGGAGAAACCTTTAAAAAGTGATAACTATCGGACTGTTCTTTTATCAAAAAATCACACTAAACTAACACAATCAACAAACTACAATAGTAAGGAAGCAAAAATTGCCACGGTGCCTTCTTACTATAAAGGATAAAGGATAACGTGTAAGGCGTTAAACAATCCGCTTGGGATGCGCCCCCACGTTCACTTCAATTCGGAATCGTTTGAGGATTACGAACGTGTAACTGGCCTATACAATGACTCGCGGGAGCTAACCAATGTGTCAAGTCAGTGTTTTTATCCTCCTAGACAAGTCTTGTACCAATTTATCGATCCCGGAGGGATGAAAGGCTTGGTGAGCACTAAGGCGGATTCCAACCTGCGATCGATCGTCCACGCATCGGAACTTCTATCCGCTACACTACACCCGCCTTCTTAGAAGATAATTGCATTAATATAAATGTGATTGCACAAATAATGTTGTTTATAGTTGTAGTGTGTTATAAAAGAGAAGATTAAGAGGTGGGGTTGGTCACAGCGGATATGCTGGCGCTCATAAAAACCCGCCCTTCTCCTTTTCCTCCGTCCATTGCACTTCCCAAACGCCAAGGGAAAAAATCGTCTGCACATAAAAGACTAAGAATGAGTGGGTGAGATCGGAAAATTAATGCATTTCAGCTAAGTGGAGATTGTTCAAGGATGTTGGAGGAAGGTGAATGACGTAAGAGACAAGTCAGATATTTAAGTATATAGGATTCAACTCAAAAACTTGGAACTATTTACATCATTCCAGAAAAAAAAACGCTGCGAAATTCACAGATGACCTGAGGCAATCAAACCATCTAACATTGCGTGTTGATGTAAACATATATAATGATAATACATAAGATCGCGTGCAAACGGTGAAATTCTCAAGCAGTGGTTTGCATGGGAAAATAAAAAACGGATAATATATGTTTCCGCACGACTGGGAATCTAAAATTTCAGCTTTTTGCAATGAACTCAACGACCCTTGAACGGTCCTCTATCAGTTCTTCACATCTTCCACCGCGGAAGAGAAAAACTGATAGAGAACACAGAAATTTCTTTCATGAGCACTGCAAGCCAAATAAAGGGGAAGAAGTTCTAGCGAATGATCGTCTCAAGGTTTAAGGTCAGAATTTGCGACGAACTTCACTAGAAATGAAATTTTCTGATGTGCAGAAATTCCCGAATGTTAAAAACATCGCGCTCTTCATTAGTGCACAAATCCGACGTCACACACGCTCGAAGCTATAAGATTTAGCTTCGTCAGCTGCTGTCCACATTTGTCAGCGGTCCTCAACCATCGCCGGCTCTTTTGCTCCGTTATTTTTGTTCGAGTAAGTCATTCAGTTAGAGCATTACTTATGCGTCAGTAAAAGAGCGGAAGACAGCAGAATGAGAGTCGGGGAATCGGCGATTGAACAGTTGAATGAGACTCATAGAGGAGTGTGTGCTGATGCGTATCACAGTTGTACATATTTTCATGAGCCGCACACATACAGCCGGCCACATATGGGTTTTCATGACGAAAACATCGTAGCCCCTTGAGATTTTCAGTACCGAGATGTGGATTGATCCTAGAAAAAGTTCCTAGGCAAGAGCGCAATTTATTTTTGCGTCACACGCAACGCTCGAAAAATCTTTACTATATTTTGAACGTATTCATCTATCAAACATCAAGTAGACTCAAAAAGAAAGGACTATTCTGTAAGAATCAAAACAATATTTTTGCAAGTAGAAAATAATGTAATATATGCCGTATGCATGTAATTTATACGGAGACAAAAGGAAGAGTTCTCGCAAAAAAAACTTGCAAGAAACGATTTTTGACTTTAAAAGGTGCCCATGCCGTAGAAATACAATGCTTGGTGTGAAAACAAATCGAACTGAAGCCATCACATAGTTTTTGTTTTCGATGAATCATTTGCTGAAATCACGGCCACCTAATAAAAATTAACACAAAAATCCAACCAATTTTTTCATCCATAACCCAATGTTCACATCTGTACGCTCAAATAATTCGATAAGCGGTTATTAAGGGGAAAAATGCAAAAGACTGTGGTAGGAAAAAATTAGGACCCACTGTGAGGGACCGGGATCAAACAGGGGCGCAATTTGAATAGCTATGGTTTTTTTTTCGAAGGTAATAGATGAATAGTGTGAGCAGTAAATCTGGTGGATACATTCCGGATAAGGATACCCTTCAAGAGGATATGTCTAGGGAGAAATTTCTTGTTATATGGGATTTATGCATGCTGCTCTGTTTGCTGAATGTTAAAAGCATACTCAAATTGCGAGAAATAGGAGAAAAAAGGATGATCATTAGCAAAGAACATTGAACGTCTAACATTTACATTAAGCAGTCAATCGTGGTAGTAAAATTTGCAGAATAAATAGTAGCAAGTAAAACTAGCAATTTCCAACTTTCCAGCATTTAATACTAATTGAAGGCGACAGAAAGAAGAAAAAAAATTTAAAGAACGTCAACCGATTCATTGCATTCTCGTGCAGTGGATATGGGTCTAAGAGAAATGCCTGGATAGGCGCTGATAAAATGTTTAAAGGGTGGGAGGCGATCCATTCAATCCCGGTACAGATGCGATACATATTATCCTACACCAACAACTTCACTAAATAGTGAAGGACCTACTGAGAGTTCACTTTTTTTTCTTCAAAATATCAATGTTTCCTAATTTTCCATGTTGAGCACTCCACCGAATTTAATCGTATTATTATCATTTTTATTATTTTTACATTAACATTACGATTATCATTATTTCCATTACTCTACGTAATGAAATACATAGAGTTACCCAATAAGTGCAACGTTATCCAATCTAATTCGAGGTTGGGAACCAGTCCTCACGTTATGAAGGGAAAAGCAAACAAGTAGCAAATGATAAGAAAAATCGAGATGAAAGAGGAAATGATTTGGACAGACGTGGATTGTGTGTGCGTTGCAAAGTACTCAGAAGAAGTCCATCGCAACAGCCAGATTTCTCATTTTGAAATTTTTCACCAAAATGCAAGACAAAATCGAAATCACTCACTGTCAAGCGTATGGAACGTTGAGTCTGTGGACACATCCACCGTGGGAGGCATAGATTCGCCCTGAAATTAGATTATTCTGACGAATAATTTATGAGAGCCAAAGGAAAAAAATTCAATAGGAAAGGCTTAGCGGAGAATGAAATGAAATGGACTGAATAAATATTTCATTAATTGCTTTAAAAGAGCGGTTTGGTCGAGATTTTTTTTACGCGTACCGCATTTTTAAAGAGAGTTGAGATAAATTAAATGGAAGGTTAGGAAATGGGGGTTTAGATGAATTAATGAGTAATTTCAGCTCAAGAAGAGGAGTAAGCAGCCGTCTTCTGTGAGGGACAAATGATGTATGACAGAGGTGAACGAAATGCAGGAGAAGAGAATACCTAGAGAACAGAAATAAATAATTTCTTTAGAGCTTGCTGGGGAGAAAATAGTTTTTGGAAGATTTATTGTTGCCAAAAACCGGAAATTTTGACAAGAACGCGGATATTTGAAGGTATTCTAGAAAACCACCCCTTTTCATTTTTCCCTTCTATTTTCAAGAACATTTCAATGAAAAGTGAGAGACATTATTCCTATGAATCCCGTAGGACCAATATCTTCATAGATTCTGGCACGAAATAAATGTTACACTAGGGAAATATCATTTGAAATGAATCCAAAAAAGCAAACACAGCAACTTTTCATGAATGTTGCACGGCTCAATTCAGCTGAGGGCGTGGAGCTCTGAGGAAGCGACATCGCCGCGTCAATGAATAACGAGAATGATTGCAAAGACGACGACAACGAAAATTGCTTTAATCATTAGTTAGATGAGAAGTGCTAGGCGGCTGCTGAACGTGTCCAGCTGAAACCACCCAAAAATCATATTTTCTGTTAAGAATTCTGAGTTCACAGGACTAATGAGAAAAAAAAAATCATCGAAAGGCACCCGCTGCTTTAAAAAAAAGCCGGAAAACGGGCACGTGAAACCACAGTCTCTAACCTACGAGGAATGAGACGGAACTACAGGTCACATCATGGTAATCGCGGCCGTCGCAAAGTTGTTTCTGCGCCGGAATATCTCTCCAACAAAGCAAAAACAGCTCCCGGACATGCGACAAAAAGACTATTCTAAATGGCTCGAGACAATGCAGACGAAGCAGTCACATGAAAATCTCCGACCACGCATCAGTGCAGCCTTCTCCCCGCCTAAGAGATTTGAAGAGATTGCTAATTCCTGATTGACACTCAAATAGTGCATCTCGCTGATACAAAGTGGAATCTACAGTCGTTTTCAAAAACTCGAGACATGTGCGTGTTGGCATCCCAAATGATGTTCCACCAAGAAGACTGCGGAAATACCAAAACTCCTGGATCCCCGAGAGGTTCCACAGCGCTCCGATGTCGACGTCATTTCGTCGTAGTTAATCCGCTAACGTCACAACCCATTGAAATAAGAGTCTGACGCGTACTTTTTCAGATGAGAGCAAGATCGTTGAAGAGTGCGAGGAGTCCTCGTAGAGACGAAAGAGGTGTGGATGTTCTTCTCTGTTCAAGAAGAGTGCCATTGGAATGACGAAGTTTTCTGGATCGTGGAAGCAGAAAATCTTAGAAGAATAAATAAGAACGCTCATGCTGCTATGCTCAAATTGCAGCCTCGTGGTGGAGCGATTATGACTGAGTATGGGTTGAGCAGAGGGTAGAGAGGCATTGAGTAAGGAGGTGGAGCTGCGGGGAGGGCGAGTAGGGGGATAGACGACTGGCTGGTTGGATGGCTGTGTACGTCCTCTCTTTCCACTCGAGCAGCAGTAGCCATACGGCTAAAAACACATGCAGCACATAGCTCATTGCAATTCAAAACATGGATATCGACCGTCGCCCTTAGGCGCTGGAGACTCATCACCCTTCATTTAATAACCTGAGCGAATGCCGAATACGGGGGTTATTCGAAGAAGCTCAGATAAGGGTTCTGAAAAACACGTGCTTCAGCAATGTTGCTGATGATGTTTTGGAATGAAGGGAATTTAACGGTCGTCGAGTCTGAAAAATCGGGAGTTTGTGGAAAGTCTAAGAAGATTACCCTTAAGAAAAAAAACAAAGCCTTAAATAATGTTCTTCTTCGTCTGTAGTGAGTATTTCAATTTCTTTCATTCTTGCCCAAGACAAAGAAATGCATTTTCTTCCCCACAGTAGGAAAACGAACCTACGAGAGAAAAGTGGTGATCAAGCTCCTTCGGTTTTCCGGAATGGACTACTCATAGAAAAGATTAGCAGTTTTCTGAGCGGATGAGAAAATTCATCATGAATAATTTGTTTTTTAACAAACGATTTCAACAAAAATTGCTACTTGGTTCCAATTTGTCTAACCTTTCCCCCTACATTTACTTACGCACTCAATCACTTATTTAAGAGAAATGCTTGGTGGAAATGAAATCGAACGAACTGTTAGATCCTGAACAAAAATCGAATTTAGGAGAGTACGTGTGCAAATCACAAAAATTTGAAATCTTTCATTGACTTCTTCTGCACTGAGTGATGATGAATGAGAGGATTTCGAGATTAAATCGACATCAAAGAAAATGCAGAATCATTATAAATAATTCCTAAAATGATTCGTATGAAAACTTAATATTTGCTAACTTTAACCGACTACGATCTTCTGAATTTTCATTTAGAAGCAAAGGGGTAATGAACAAAACATGGACCAAAATAAAAATGTAGTCTTTACTTAACCAGAAATTGCAGTTCCGGACAAATGGGCGTGATTCATGGTGCAAAATCGTGTAAACGGTTGCGTTCTTATTCGTCCGTCGCTCGCAGGTCGGTACGACCGTTCTCATTGCAGCGCATTTAGTGGCGATGACGAGGAGCTAGATGAAGGTCCCACTAAAGTCTACTGTAAGTCTGTAGAACCACAAAGGAATGCAGTGTGGATAACTGCTGGATATCCTTGACCAGGTTCGTGTCTGGGAGTTTTACCATTAGCGAAGCCGAGTGTGAGACCCCGTATAGTTTAGTGAAAAGAAAGTTCCTGCGACTGTTGGAGGGGATGGAAACGGAAGCATCGCAAAGTTAACAACCGTAAGCATTGTTAACCTTATTGTGCAAATGTACCGTACTCAAAGTAGTTTGGGTTTTTCGCTCTCCTACACTCAACGACCACTGACGTGCGCTTTTGTGTGAAAAAAAATATGAAGAAAATTACATACATGTGAATATAATCATCTTTTTATTCAAGTAATTATAAGAGAAACATATCGCAACTGCATGATTTTAAGCAAGTGCGTGGGAATCACCTGCAAAGCGTAATTGAAATTTTTTTCGAAAAAATTCAAGCAAAAGAAGCAAGTTTCTTAGTGTTATCAAGCGAGGAGGATCTTCATAGACACTTCGGAACTCTTAGAAAAAGAGGGCATGGAAGGAGTAACGACTAGAAACGTTTGCGAAAAAGGACAGATTTTGTTCCGTACGTAGATAGGAGCTGAGGGAGGAGGTGGGCGAAGGGAGTTGAATAAAATACTAGTGAATTCATTTTTTATTTACTATTTTATTTGGTTTGCGCTCCACATTTAAAACTTATAGGATATCTAGTGAATCATACAAAAAAAGCTTGAATTGGTGGAATCTCATTGCGCTGCAATGCGTAGGAGCGGGAATTTTTGAAGTTGATTAAAATAGAGGAATTTTAGAGGCGGATTACAGTTTCTGCGCTCATAAAATTGCCGTGTCCCGTAGATTGAGGTTCTCTGGATTTTATCCGGTGAAAGGGAGTGAAAAACGAAAAGAAAAGAAAATTCGAAGGAGAGTGTAGTTTGAAACAAGAGGTTTACTTCAGTCACTGGTCGGAGCAAATCTAACGTAGAGCAGAATAAATAGTCAAAAGTGGGGAAAACTCTGTATTTCTAATTTGAAAAAAAAGAAATTTACGAAACAAGACAGGGGTGTCCCTACGTTAAGGTAATTGTACGTTCGTCCACCAAAAGCGATTCTTGAAGAATAGTCTCTTTTAATTTTAAAAATTCCATAAAGTACGAAATTTACGTCTTTAGTTTAGTTTCTCTGATTTCTCTGACTGTTGGTTATCCTCGAAACATCGACGCGTTTATGTATTTACGTAGGTAATGAATGTATGTAAATGTTTTGTAATTGTGAAAAAATATATTGACTTCAGCCTAGACGTCCATGGAGACTATTTGATTACTGGCTATTGATGAAGAGATATTTTTAAATGCTAATCCACAATTTAAGTAAATATTGAGAAATCCGTGATTAGTATGTGATGAGAAAGCGGCAAATCGTTCAATGGTTTCAGTTTTCGCTGCTCAGCATTGCTAATTCTTGTTGTTACAAAATTTGAATGAAGCGACACGGAGAAGCAAAACTATAAATGACCAAAGAACCGCAGAATATCCGAGCCGCTTACCTACAAAATTACTTTCTGATAGCTCTTTCTTCTCTCTAATTCTGCTTCTAAATGTTTCTATGGATTCATAGCCATGTGAGCTGTAATTTATTGTCGGATGAAAGTTTATGTTTACATATATCTTAAAATTTGAGAGTTTGTTGTTCTGAATGTTTCGAAAAATTCTGTGTTATACATTTCTTCCGCTCCTAGTTGAAAAAGATACAATGCGATCGAAGCATTGTAGCAGGAATGAAATGAGGCAGTGAAAAAATGTGGAAAAAGATTTATAACGTACTCTTTAGGATCAAGTCAATCGATTACTTCCAGTGAATAGCCCCATGCTTACACGTCACGCTTATTTATTTATATATTTCGTACACCAAAAACGGCACCAGCCCAGTGTGGCGATAATAAGAAGATCATTGCAAGAATTGCTAAAAAGCTGAACACGGCAAGAGATGGGTTCAACGTTTTCAAATTTCAAATTTTAAGAAATTGTTTAACTAGCAGAAAACAAGAAGAATAGGCTAGCGAAGAAAAATCGGGTGATTTTAATGCAATTTTTCCAAGAATAGATGGACCCAGGAAGTTTCCCAGTTGCTCAAAAATAACCAAGTCCCTGCGTCAAGTTTTATCTTTGCGCTGAACAATGTTTTTCACCTCATTAAGCGTCCATTTAGCGAGTGTTGTTGTGACAGCTAAAATTTCCTGTTTATGGTAACGATTCGTCGCCACCCGAATTCAGCGCCGCGAAAAAATCCCAAAAACTCACGAATTCCACATGCGTATGAGCGCAGAACTTAGACGAGACTCTTAGTTTATTTGCAGGCACGGGGCTTCTCGTCTTCCTCTTCACGTTTACGCGAATATTGAATATTTTGAGCGTTGAAATTTTCAAAGAAAAAAAAAGGGTTCGTGAAAAACACTTCAAGTAAACTTATGACTTGAAGTGAAGATGAAGAAAAAGAAAGAAAGAACGTTAGAAATATGACCCATTCTTTTACGGCGATGACAGGTTTCAACTATAGTAGAGGTCTCGAAATTGGTATATATGTTCAAAGTCGCATCTACAACAGGCGCTGGAAAATTATTTTGAAATTATTTAAAAAAACAACAAATTAAAAGATAGTGGTGTTCTGAAACAGTGCAGTTTTTAGGAGCAAAAATATTGATTGAATGTTCTGATGTGAATCTAAGTCTAAGCTACCATACTTTTAATTTCTTGAAAGTGCGAGGAAATCTTGGAAGCATCAAGAAAAAAGAATATCGCCGTTGTTGAAAACAAGCCTATCGCGGTGAAATTATGGAAGAAGATGACTTTCTGTCCGTGTTTGATGCAAGTGCATTCAGTTCCCAAAGTTTTTAAAAGGAACTGCCAAAGATTTTCTAGAAGAAAAAAATCTTCCGAGGAAATGCAGCATTACATCAAAAAAAAATTCTCCGTAGAAACGATTAACAAGTTAATGTCAAAGCCAACGGCAGAGCATTGTCCAGAAAAATGACCTCCTGAGGAAGTGCAGAGTTGCGCGAGGGAAAATTCTTCTTAAGGAATTCTTCGTGATTTCACCTTCGTGTTATTGAAAAAGGAACCGAGAAGGAAGTCATTTTTAACACCAGTGTGACTAGTATTCTCTGAAAATCCTGTGCCTACATAAAGATTTCCGCCTCTCACCTGTTGCTCAGCCTCGACAACGCCTGAGTAGTCACAAGGTCGAACAGCAACGTCGTCCTAGAAACAGAAACCTTAATTGTTCATCGCATAAGTGAATCCACCAATAACTTAAAGGCATCACCCCACGAATCTGAGGTGGTACGGATTTCAGGTGGAGTATTCGTATACGGGATAGTAGATTTTGGAGAGGGGTGTGATTCCGTCCATTTCTTCCTAATTGCCGTAAAAAACAGCCCGAAAGGTGCGGCTCGTGCACAAGGCTGACGCGCTCCAATCGAACTCATCGTAAAAAATAGTGCGCCGGAACGCTCGAAGCCGTATCTTCCGAGCCGTTTTCTACGGCAATTAGGAAGAAATGAACGGAATCATCCTTCCCTCAATCTACGGTCGATACGAATACTCCACCGGAAATCCGTACCACCCCAGATTCCTGGGGTGATGCCTTTAAGCCAGTAAGACAAAAATTAAGCGCACAACTCGACGAATTATCATCCAGAGACATATCTTCATGAATCTAAATTAACTGAGGTAGCAGGGGAAAGAAATAAACGATGGAGGTTTCGTCTCTTTCAGCTCTTAAAGCGCTCAGTGTTCGTGTGAGCGCAAGTATATCAAAACTGTCTCCGCACGCTTCTTCTTCGTTTCGGTTGGGAAAATTAATTATGTCAGAAAGTAATGTAAGAGTATGTAAACATAATGTAACCGTATCCTCATATACGTTCAGGTTATAATTTCTTACAGTAGGATAATAAATTTTCATTCACTTCTTTCACCATTAAAACTCAGCAGGAAGAACTTTTTTCCAATTTTAAAACTACAATCCGAAATTAAGCCGAAATTTTGGGAAAAAAGGAGAGCTAATATCTGAAAAAATATCAGGAAATGGAATAATCAGAGCATTAAATCCAGCCGCAACATGGAAATTTTACGGAAAGCATAAGTACGACACTGTTGCATTTACTTGTTTGTACGCTTAGCATAATTATGTAAATCTCGAGGTCAGAACATGCGTGGTCACCTGAGAAAACAAAAGAATTAGTAGAACTTTGGTTTCTTAATAGTTTTATTGTATAATATAATATTCATTTGATCTAAATAATCAGTTTAGTACTGAATCATTCCTGTCGAACCTTCAGTATCGGTAGTGTTGTGTATTTGTTGCGCTTATACATATGGCTTCAAATCGGCACCGATTCCCGCTTTGGTTTATTTTTAGTTTTTCTCATTTTTAGTCAAAATATTCACTTCATGTTTTCCGTGTACTACCTCTAAACCGATTAATTCCATCTTTAGAATCAAGTGAAAAAATTCGGGAGGTTCTCATTTGTGGCGGCACTGCCAAACCAATCTCTGCCAGTATATCTTCAATCATTCGTTTACTAAATATTTTAAACAAATTCTGCCATAATCTGTTGGAGAATGAAATAAGATAAAAATAATTATTACCATTGAGCCATCTCGTCGACACACCACAAATTCTAATCCCTCGCCTTTATCACAACATTGTCGAATAATTGACGACGCGACGATGTGCGGAAACCCGACGAGAACTCGTCCATTCACCTGAAAAGATCCGCTGAGTTGAAAGAATACGGTGTAAATTCAATTTATTCAGAATTTCAACAAGACCACGCCCACCTCCAGAAGTTCGTCTCCGGCCCTCACTGTGAGCGGACATTGCACTTTAACGGACAACACGAACGTGCTGTTCTTATCACGATCACGATTCCCAGCCAAAGAAATGCCTAGGCCTGCCTCAGGCACCCGTTCACAGCAGACTAAGATTACGCTTCCGGAAAGGTGTCCATACTTTCGCTGGATTTTTCCTGGATGTTTGAAAATTAAAGGAAAATTGTCGGGAGAAATTTGCTGTTAAAAGTGTTACCTTGAGTGTAGCCAAATTTGGTCTCTTGCTCAGTATCGTCGGCATCTTTCGGTAATTCCGCAGCACTGGATGACGAAGGCGTAGGTTCTGATGATGTGGAGGGAGCGAACTTGAAAAGGGAATGATAAATGTCAGCAAATTTTTGGAAATCGAGAACATGGGGCGCAAAAATGATGGCTCCTTTTTTAATAACGAATGGAAATTCCTCGAAGGAAATGAAAACGGAACAAGGTTATGAGAGATCAGATTTTAGTTATCATTTCTCAATTCCATCTATGCCGTAATTAACTGTTAGAAATTTTAATGGATCTTTCCTGTCTTATCTTTTTTATGTAACAAGCAAAGTAAAACTGCTTAAATCGACACAGTAAAAAATTTTGTGGACAAAAAGTGAGGTCACTACAAATGGGAGTGTTTACTGAAGGAAAATTTTGAAGAGAAAGAATGCAATAATATTTATAGAAGAGCTGACCTGTGCAGCGGAGGTGCTCGGTTCCTCCTCATGAGCTTCTGAGCTCGACACATCCGAGACTATCAATGGTCCAGACTAAAATGTTATAATTGAGTGAATCCATGATTTCTAGTTTTAAACCTTAAGCCCGGGAATATTGGGATTTCATCATTTTTTCATTTCTCGATCATTTTCAGATCGCTGGATGTTTAATTCTCTTTGAGCTATTTTATTTTTTCATTTGAACTTAATTTTCTCACCGAGTGCGGAAACGTTTGTTTTGGGAGCGTATTCGTGTTAGCGTACCACGAAATGTTGGGAACTCTTCACGATAAGAGAAGAAGTAAATCACTATTAGGACCATAATAATGCTCAATTCCCTTTAAAAGTCAAAAAAGACCTGGAAAATAGCCTTCGTTGCACTCGTAACTCCATACGATACTACTTTTTTACGCGACAGAACGTGGGCGATTCCGCCGTCGTTCAACGTTCGCCAACCGAGTAAACTCAATCACGCAGTAAATAAGCAGAATCACGGACGCATTGCAGAGGTTGCCGTCGTTCCATACCGTAACCTGTAGCAAGTTGTATCCTTGGGAGTACGGGATCTGACAAGGCTATATCACAGACTTTTGTTCGGGATTACCGGGGAGAATCGATCATGTCCATGCACATGCTGAGAACTACCCCCCATACCACAATCAGTTCAGGGATAGATCCCAACATTGTTAGGTTAGTGATAGCGTTGTTCTTAAACGGTGACCCAACTTAGGGTCCCATAAAATCTGAGCTTTGACTGCTTCTCGTTGGGATACAAGAAGGCGCAATATTACTTGAATTCACGGATAGATCCGAATATTGTTTGTTTAGTGACATACGAAATTGAATATGAAATATGAATATGAACTGGTGGCGAGTGTAGCGAATTTTTTTCTTAATCTGTCTGCAGTCGTTTCGCTGTGAAATTGCAGAACTGCACGCGACTATTTAGGAACACGCCAACAAAAACGATCTGTGCTCATTACAGAGGAGAGAATGACGTTCGAGTTGAGGTAGGAGAGGCAAAAGTTCTGGATGAGGCATTCAGCGCTCCTAAAACTACATTATACGTCATCGTTATACGCATAGTCATTCTCAGAATCCTTTCTCATGGTAAATTCTAAGTACGGACTTTATCTGCCTCGACGAGCTCGACTTTTCCCCGATCAAGTTTGTTTTGTTGCTTCCGGACAAAGAACTTCGGAGTCGATTGTAGGAAAGGGGGACTGTCTAGGTGTTCTGTATCGTTAAAACAAGGTGGTCTTTTCCATACTCCTGCCTACGAAGATGTATTAATCATCAAATGTACTTTATGTTTAATTGGTCCGCTGAGAAAATGAATTAACGTACCTCTTTCCTGAACTCTTCACTCCTCAGCGAATCCCTCTTGACCATACTTGCTTGCTTCGTCATCGATGGACCTTGGTTCGTTTCTGGCTTTTCCTTCGACATTTTCTCCGGACTATCTCGTCGTTGTTCACTCGTCAACGACTTTACCGACTTCAATGATTTCTTGCTAGGACTCTCCACGACTTTCTCCTCGCTCTTCTGACTTTTTGTTGGGGTTGATTGTTCTTCGCTGCTTTGTCGAGAAGAAATAATCTTCTCAGGAACATGCTCAACTTCTCTGTTCTCCTTCGATTGTTCTAACGGCTCCTCCTTCACTACTTCTGCTATCACTTCTTCTTTCACTGGTGAACTTGGTTGAGAAACTGGTGCAGGAGACTCCTGTTTCACCGGTGACGAAGGCTGCACAGTTTTGGGTGCATCTGCTCGAGCCGAGCCTACAGTAGAGTTGGAGGCGGAGCTCATCATGGGCTAAACACGACACCTTTAAATTGTCGAAACACAAATATAAAGAGAGAATATGGGAATCAGTGAAAATAGCTGCTCTGGATTAGTTTTTGCTAATCGCTCAACTCTCCGGAAGACGGAAGTTTATCCGGGGTGTGAAGGATTAATCGATATCCGGTGGGACTTTTTTGGTGGTTTTTCAATATGAGTTCAAGTACAACGTACCTGCTGAGGTGTGAAGCTGTGCAAGGATTGCAAAACGAATCGGACCGGATTTGCAGCATTTTTGATGGCGTTAACTGCTTGTTCGTGAGTTGCTTCTCGCAAATCGATGTCGTTCACCTGGGAATCAAATTTACGTCCACAAACTGACAATCATTTTAACGATGTCAATTAGAGTAAAAAGAAGCTCATAACGCTCCAGTAAAAAATTAAACTATGAAAACAAACGAAAAAAAAACAAATGAACTTTATCTCCTAAATCCTACAGAATACACTGCTTTCATCCCATACAATTAAAGCACATTAAAAAAATTTCAGTCCTCTTCCCCTCCACTCTCAAACATTTGACTTCCACATTAAACTTTGTCCCTAACTACACTTTTATCCACCACAATCCTTGAAAATATGGGGTTCTCCCATTAATTATGCTAAAAAGATTGAGTCTCCCGAAGCATAACACCAGATTGAGATGCAGTAAGACGCCAATGCAATGGGTTTGGCTGCTTTCCGGAGTTATTGAGGTTTTATGAACGCGTTGTTAGCCTGTACAATCACTCGCTGGGGTCAGTCAATGGTTAAGTGGGTTTTTGTATCCACTCAGACAAGTCTGTTACCAATTTATCGATACCGGAGGTATGTATGAAAGGTGCTTGGTTGGCACCAGGACGGTTTCGAACTAATGATCAATCATGCAGTCATAGTCAGACCTCTTATCGACTGCGCTACGCCCACTTAACTACATAGTAGAATAGTCAAGGACGAACGAATTTTAGAATAGCGGCATCGAAAGTCTATCATGAAGATGGAAAAGTGTTGTAAAAAGTGGAAAGGTACATCTTAAAGAGGAATGCTCTGTTTATTTTTATTTTGAAAAATGACCCAATATGAACGGATGACCCAATATTTGCAGTATTTCCTGCTGGTCACATGCGAAGATCGTGAGAATTCTCTTTGAATCAGCTAAAGCTTGAGCTAGTCACATGATCCAATCGATAAAAAAGCGCTAGGAGTAAAATAGTCCTGTTTCTAGTCTTTTTTGCCTCATAAGTTCATTAGATGCCCATTTGCAATTGAAGGGAAGGATACGGTGTTTTGAATGTCATAGAGGCGAACTTACAAGTTTAAAGCCTCATATTATCTAAGAAAGACATTCACTTGGATTTTCGCTTACCGAAATGACACGATCTCCCATATTCATCATGCCAGACCGGCCCGCTGGACTATTCGGAAGCACGCTCTTGATGAAAATCCCGGAAACAGTGTTACCCGTGCCCGGTAGGCCACCTTTCTGTGAGACTTCGACGCGACCGCCTACTATGGAGATACCTGAAAATGTTGGTTCATTGAAAGTTACGTCGAACGCATGTCATCACTACTCAAACCACGGTTCTCATCCATGAAACAAGAAAATTACGAAATCCTTGACCTCCTGGAAAACTTACCGAAAGACTTGTTCGGTTCTCGTTGCAGGACCACTGTTCGTGCTTCACCCCAGAATTTTGAACGGGCTATTTGCTTAGTCTGGAACTATTACACTTTGTTTTAAGGCGCTGTCCCAAAGGTCAAATGTTCCATAGCAAATAATCCAGATCCAGTAAATCTAAACAGAAGAACGGAAAATATTCTAGAAACACACTTGCTGGCTGATATTTTCAGATCCAGTACTGGGCGTCCGACTTGCCATTGTAATTTCACGGAGAGCTTTCCCTGTTATTCCGTCGCCGTCGGTTCCACCGGCCACCGGTGCGCTTGACGGTAAATTTGAAGACTGCAAAGTTGAGATACGGTGCCTTTCGATCGGAGAATGTAATGTGTAGATTTGCAGAAATTCTTAGAAAAATGTGACAATTCTTGACATATGTAGGCCTATCTGGGTGAGGAACGTGTGTCTCATGATTTCTAATGTTTTCTGTTCTCTAGATATTTCCGTTGCGAATAGAACTGTTCGGTTTACAGATCTGAACTAGATGATAACGTGGAGCATCAAGACTGATTCCCGTTTTCATTTTATTCTTCTTCTGTTTTCTCTCATTTTTATGTGAAGAAATTATCGGTCCAGAAAGATTTTCAAAAATCGGGATCCGGTAGGCTTTATTCGCAGAAAAAAAAACTAGGAACGGTCATAGTCCCATTAACATTTAGGGGAACATATAATCGCTAATATTGGAAAAACTACTTTTTCGTGTTCGTTGAACCATTTAAAAGTTGTGAATAATTTTCTTGAAATTATTTCCTCTTCTTAATTTCGTTATTAATTTAAGATAATTTATAAAATTATTTAATTGTTCCAGTCTTTATTGCAGATTAAGGTAACTGTAGCCTTTACCTCTGGTGTTTGAACTTCTTCAGGATCTTTCGATGCAGACGGCGGTTCCTCAGCACATAT
This sequence comes from Necator americanus, assembly GCF_031761385.1. Classification (NCBI taxonomy): domain Eukaryota; kingdom Metazoa; phylum Nematoda; class Chromadorea; order Rhabditida; family Ancylostomatidae; genus Necator; species Necator americanus. The sequence goes on along the minus strand of NC_087372.1, from coordinate 13,080,304 downwards.
ACTATTCGGCTTATTACTTATTTCCGACTGTGGTCTACTAGAAGACGGAGTGAGTTCTTCTTTTCGACTCGCTTTTGAGGACCGAGACGATAGGCTGCTCTTTCGTAGAACAGTGTACGGTGGACTACCTTGTCGGTCAGGGCTACCGAGTTGTGATCCTGAAGAGAAATTCGATTTCTGGATAGAAGGTGAGTACACGCTCAAAGAAACGTATATTGATTGAAGTCGAAAAACTTTCTAAGCAAAACGTGAATAGAGAAGTTTGCGAAAATCCCACGAAAAACAGGTAGTTTCTTTTTCCTCAGAAAATAAATATACAAAACCAATGGTATAATATTACCATGAGAAAAACGTTGAAAAACTGAGAGAAACTTCTCACAGTCTGGAAAAAAAGTTCTGGGACGAGATATTTACCTGACGTTGACGGTTCAACCGAGTGAGGGGTTTCCACTGGGGAATGCTGTGGAGTATGAGGTGGATTGCTGTGTGATGTGGACGCTACGAAATGTTCGTCACCAACACTTTCCGTCGCTCCTACTTTCCAATCGGGAATCGCGTTGCTCACCACAAATTCGAGGACAGCATCGTGGAAAGCCTCCTAGAAAAAGGGAAAAGTCAGTCAAGCGCAACACTTTTTTCATTATTTCGCAGCTCAAAAGGCACAATTTTTCAAATACTTGCAAACTTGGGCGAGACTTATTGAGAAAAAAAACTGTCTTTTTACAGCGTCAGATTTCTTACGTCAGCCTTCTTTTTTTCTTTGACAGTTTTTTTCTGTCAGAAAAAGGCTTACTATGGAATTTTTTATACAATGTTTTTTTTTCTTTGTTTTTTTTTTGCATTTGCCAGCGCTGAAGCATCAGTCACTGCATTCATGCTCTGCCAAAGACTGCAATAAAAAGGGAGGTGCGGCGAAAAAAGAAACAAGGAAAAAAAGGAGAAAAGAAAAAAGAACTCATATATGTGATTGTGGGATGTTGAGAAAAGATGATAGGAGATTTAATTTCAAAAAATTCATATAAGAGTAATCGAGGAAAATATAGGGAACAAATACTTCTTCGTTTTTGACACAGAAGTAATTATGATGAAGTTTCAAACGTAATCTTAGCAATTTAGATATAATACCACACGAAATTGCGGTGGTAAAATAGTGTTGTAAGAAGAGATGGAGAGAGTAAGAGAGCAAAACTTCGATGATGTGCAGAACGTATTAGGTGAATGGTTGCATTTTCATCCGGAACTTTCACGAGAGATAGTAAAAATGGCCGTATGAGCCGTGATCAACCATATCTATCTTATCTTGATAGTAATTTGAAGAGAGAAATTGTAATAACAAGCGCCTCGAGTTTCTCATTTATCATTTCCAGAAATGAGAGAAAGAAATTTTCTTTCTTGAGAGATATTTGCCTTTAAAACACATCTTTATGAGGATCCTCAAACAGTTTTCATGGATCAAATTGGCAGAAATGAGAAGTTCAAATCATTATTAAAGGCATCATTCCACGAATCTGAGGTGGTACGTAAGGCTTACGCGCTCCAGTTGAACTCCCTGTAGAAAATAATGCGCCAGAACGCCTGAAGCCGTATCTTCCGAACCGTTTTTTACGGCAATTAGGAAGAAATGGACGGAATCACCTTCCTCTCCATAATCTACTACTCCTTATAAGAATACTCCACCTGAAATCCGTACCACCTCAGATTCGTGGAGTGATGCCTTTAATATTTTCTATTGCTATTGAGGTAACGACAGCACCTTGCGAATTCATGAAGTAAATATTAGTAGTGAAATTTGTAGGGGTACAAGAAGAGTCAGCAACAACGGTAGGAAGAATCAATAACAGATAAAATAGTGAATGTTATTTCTGTAAGCTTTTATGAATCCTTTGAGTCCATGGGTTAGGAAAAATAATAAAAAATAATAAATGAACTAGAAATCTTTCCTCAGAAGCAATGGCGTTTCTATGGACCTTTTAGTTTACGATTTATATTTGCATTCTTGAAGGTTAATTTTGAGCAAAATGATAAATGTGTGTCAAAAGAGCGAAATAAAAGGAATAGCGCTCACTGCTGAATAACAAAAAATTTCGATAGCACATGGAAAAATATCAAAAACACTGAAAATAATATAATCAAACAAGATGAGTAGCAAGCAGGAAACATCATTAACTAAGACCATAGTAAAATGTGTGCTTGATCATTTTTCCTGTAATATTTTGCAAGCCAGTGGTTGACCCATTGATCCAAGATCAACCAGGTTTCTTTAACGTTTTTTTTACAACACGGTGATCTAAAACTATGAATTCTCACAATTCCCTTCCTAAAAGTGGTTACTCTAAATATCCGCAGATTGATGATCCCAAGGATTTAATAATAGAACCATTAGTTTTCCATTTGGATGATCCTAACGCTGACCCTATGAATTGAGAAATGTTAGAAAAAAAAAGATTGCTTATGTAATGGGAAGGTAAGAAGAAGTCGTCAAAAATGGAATCTTATGCAGTAATGAGCTTCAAAGAGAAGTTGGCACAAAGTTTTTTTGACACTAGAGTGATTGTGGGAATTGAGCGGTTCTTTATTGTTTATCCTGAAAAAAGGATTTTCTCTTTAAACGTTGCCGTAAAGACATTGGAAGGAGAGATGTGTTCGTGAAGAGAAAAGTAATGTGGAGAATGCGCGCGAACGCATCGGAATGCTGGGGCTTGCGATTCTAAACGCTTTAAAAAATCTCATATTCGAAAGAATCGCATGCTGGTTGAGCACCACTTCGAACTTGCAAAAAATTACTAGAGGCGGTCGTGAAGATGAAGCCGGTGGCGAGTCGGCAGTGAATGTGAATGTGGAGCGGAGATCGATCGAGAGTCGGCGAAGAGATTCGCGCATCTACCTGGTTTATCACAAAGCTGCCCGTGTGCATACAACTACTAAATCCACAGCGATGTACCGATATCATCGCGTGGACGACAACGCACGCAGGTACGGCTCATAAAAAGTTAGAAATATCCGATATCCAGCGGAAGACCTGGTTTAAGACTCGGTGATCCTATGAATAATGCCGTAATCCTTGCTTCCCTTACTTCTCAAGACTAGGACAGACAAAAATTTTCAAATCCAAGGTTCAGTTTTTGCTGGCTTTCCTCCATTCCCGCTCTCCTTCACCTTTATTCCTTCATGTTATAGAGTCTTCTTCCATTTTCTCTTATACATTCAATACTTCTCTTCTAAAATTCGTCTGTTCGCGACAAAAAATCCTTCTTCAGTGCCTTTGCAAAGACAGAATAATTCATAAGGTGACCCAAAATATCTCGCCTCAAGTCTGCAAATGCGAATTTGACAAGACACCACAAACCGAAACGTGCGCTTGACAGGCCGACAACATATTACATATTTTTCAGAATTTAAGAGGGAGAAAGAGTTTAAATTAAAATTACAGTGATGCCTCACGTGAAAATCGCTACCCGCATTAGATAATCGAACATTTTATAACGCTAACGATCTTATGAATTTCAAACAGAAAACATTGAAACTTGTTTCTTGAAAAGAATCAAACCAAAAATTAGCTTGACACTCTTTTTACTCTTTTTCCTCAAGAAAAAAATCCTAGAAGAATAAAAAAAAAAACTAATTAAATAGGACTCTTCGCAGAATCCTCTTCCCCCGTCAATCCACGATTAGCTTCGGATTCCTCGAAAAATCTTCTCAAAAGTGAAAACATATGTGCAGTCGATGCAGTCCGTTTATGAGCGAAGCCGCTACATAACGCCACTGCCGAGAAATGACGAAGATCCTTGGAGCATTTAACAAACATAAGTGAAAAGACAAACACGTAGATAATTTTAGTATTCGGAAAGAAGAGGGTCAGTAGCATCAGTACTCAACCCGTTTATTCAATTTAATCCAATTTTTTTTGTCTTTTTTTCTTTTTCCTTCACTTTCTCCTGCAAGATTAATGTTACGGTTTAGAAATCCCACAGGTTACCAAGATAAGTTCCCTGTATTTACTGCAACGTGAGTTATAATATTTTCAAAAGAGAATACACTGTAAGAAAAATTAAAAACGTTTCCTAAAACCCATAAGCTAACTCATTTAAATTTAGGTAAAGGACCACAAAAACAGATTTAGACATTTAACAGAGATGATCTAACTGCTCCACCAAACTTCCCCACTCATCTTCTTTCTAGGAAGGAACTGGATTTTCAAAAGTAAAACAAAATTAGTTACAAGGTAAAGGAAAGGGAAGTGAAGGGGAGCACCACAGGCGAAACCGTTTAAGATAATTTATCTGACCTCCAAAAAGTCCCATGGAACAGTGGACGTAAGGGTTTACTGTTAAGCGTTTCAAATCAAGAGGTAAAATTTCGACGAGTCTAGTTTCAATCTCAGAACAACACTGGCTTACTGCAGTTGTCAGAAACTCGCCTGAATAATTTGTAGCACAAAACTATCGATGACACTCGGATCCAGCGAAGTTTCTGCCGTCGTTTTCTCCTCAACTTTAATCTCTTCTTTTACAGGTGCTTCTGACACTTGCGAAGGTGATTGAACCATAGCGATTTCGGACAGCTCCGATGGTGGTTCCGTATCATCCGCGTCTTTCAGCGACTCCTTACGTGACAAATAAGGACTACGGTAGAATTTTGGAAACACTCTGGAAAAGGGAAAAATGTTGACAGAGAAAAACATCGACGCAACAAACGGTGTAGGAAACCTGCATACTGACTTTGGCGACAATCTATTTATCACTGGTGACGTGACTTCGCTTTCACGATGAAATCGTTCTTTCCACATCCGAGCGTCAGCGGCTGTGATGTAGGTGACGCTGGAAAAACGAAAAAAACATGCTAACCGAATTTGTAGCGTAGAGAGAAAAGGTGAGAGGATAACAAGAGAGTAGAAAGAAACTACTCGAAGAATTTGTCAAAAAGAAAAATAAGCGAAGTTGAGTAGATTAGAAACAGCTCTTAAAAGTAGGAGAAGATCTTACAGGACTTTCTGGACCTATTAAAATTTCTCATTAAGCCGCTTTAATAGGAGTAAGAACGCATAGAGTGAAATTCGTTTGTCATTCATTCGTTCATTCATTCATTCATTCATTCATACGTGTACTTGTGTAATTGTATGGAATCCTGCTATGCGGAGAAACAATTTTCAGGTCTTCAATCTCCGGTTCTCGCAACACCCTAATCCCAACACCTCATCAGTTGATAAAGCGCTCATCCTGTCACAGGTGGAAATCCCAACATTCCTCAAAAACGAATATCTCACTGACCCTCGAGCACCTTATATCCCCTTTCTAAAAATCCAAAAATAAGCTTTATTAACCATCGGAAAATCCTTGTGGATTACTTGAAACGACAGTTCGGGTATGTTTCGTTTATTTAATCTTTGTTTTGTTAGGTCTAATTATGAGTGTTTTTTTTTCTCGCATCGAATGAATGAACGAATGAGTGAACGAATTTATTTCTCATTTCTCTGCCGAATCCCTGTGAAAGTACTAGACTAGGAGGTGTATGTATGTATTCATTGCCTATGCAATTAATCTGCACGAGGGTATGACATTCTTAATGCTTCCATAATTACATATATCATCCAGCAGGGAGCACCTATTGCATAATCCTCTACGAAATGACGTAAACATATTTCTGTTATTTCACAGCTGCTGTCATTATTCCCAAAAGTGCCCTTCACGAAACATTTGTCACGAAACATTCACTGGAAATGAGGGCATCCGCTTATAGCATGGAATTTTTCGGGATTCCGCCATTTTTCAGCCGAATCGGAGCGCCTTAACATTATGTGCTGCTCGTTCATACAACACAATAGAGACAGTGGGGATAAGTGTTGAAAATTCGATCTTTAAATACGTTGGTATCGCTAGATGTACAAGTTTGCTTAGGTTTAAGTCAATTAAAGAACAATGGAAAAATTTTGAATTCATAAGTTCTAGAGTATCAGAAAGACAAGCTGCAGCACTCTGAAAAGCTTGCAGATTAAGAAAAAAAAAGGAATTCAAAAAGAAAATATGAGTAATTAGAAGAAGAATTCGTTTCACCTTAACCAAGCTGAACCACCTATGATGGTTTCCCCTCAGTAAAATGAAGAGAATGATCAGATGATGTTAAATATGATGAAAAAAAAACAAGAAAAAAACTGAAATGCTGCGTGGAATGAAATGTTAGGAGATCGAAGTTATACTAAAAGCTCCAGAAAAGGATTGCCGAATTTCTGACGTTCAACCTCTAGATGAACTGATTCTTCTCAAATCCAAAATTTCCCATCGGGCGGGTACTCCAAACCCCAATTGAATTGGATTCATGCACGCATTCGCCGACATTGCGATTTTGCAACTTCAAAAAAATATACGCTAGCGAAAATTACTATTGTTAGTAAGGATGCTTTGTCTTCACCCTTGGATTTTTCATTACAATTTATTTGAAATGAATGCCACCTAACAAAAATCACAGAAACTTAGTTGATTTAGGAAGATGAATGGAAGAAAGGCAAGCCGATGGTTGGTTGGGAATGCGAAAAATCAGCTATGCTGGATAAATCCACTTCGGCGCTGAAGTGTGAAAATTGTCAACAAGAAGATACAATCAGGGTAATCCACTCAGTCAAGTCTCTAATTCCTTCTAAGCGGATTTCAACATGTTGTTTGGAAATATGAAATTTCTTCACCCAGAGAAATAGAAGAAAAACCTAAATCATTCACAGAATTCTTCGCCCACAGAGAGGAATTTTTCCAATATCCAGATATTGGCATTCTAATTCTCGAGAAGTGAATTTCTACTAAAACGAGGAAATGCACAAAAAGTCTTAAGGGATCAGAGAACTTCTACCCCCAAAAGGCCAACCAAACCCAAAAATTAAGGGCCGCTTCGGTTTCAGCAACCGATGGAACACAAGTTGATGAAGATTCAATTACGATAAGAACGTAAAACGACAAACGAACTTGCACTGGGTGCCAATCAAATTGGTCCGGCGAAGAATTGCACGAGCTTGTGATGAGGTGACATTCCGTAAACTTTCTTGATTTATTCGAATGATGTAGTCGCCAACCTGAACAGAACCATCGGATCGAGTTTTTTTTTTTCTCATAAGTGTTCTACATTTCAGAATAGCATCCATAGTGATTATATCCGAAACAAATGGTGTAACATAAAAATTGCAGGTTTTGCCATATTTAGGATCGCCGTGATGTCATTATCACCTCATTGGCGTAAAAAATTGCGTCGTACGGTGGACTGATGCTTCTGTGTCGTTTTTCCTTCTGATTCTTCACTTACTATGTGTTTATGTTATGTTTCTTCTTTTACATTGCTCTCTTCGTAATTACGTGGTAATCTCTACCCACTACTGGATAAAACCGCTATTTGTAATCCAGCGCAGTTTTCGAGGCCTCACCTGTATGCGCCCATCTAAAGCTACGGCTTTTTTGCTGCAGATACTCTTCACCGTAGCTCCATTAACACCTTTGTCTTTCTCGGCGTCCAAAACAATTCCTGAAAAGTGGGCATGGTCAAGAATCGAAATTAAAAAACTCGTCTTAGACAAAAAGCACTCAGCTTCCTTTATGTGTAACATTTACGTTCTAAGGATAGCTTTTTTTTAAATAAAGAATACGTCATTCAAAGTCGCTCCCATATTTATATTGTGTTTGTCCCAAATGGGGCACGTAACGTAAAATGATTTACCACTCTCATTTAAAATCTATGTTCAGAACTTAGGATCAAGTGATCAATTCATTAAAGTGACGTTACGAGCCATACTCCTAATGAAATGAAATGAAAATGTGAATAAAGTCTACTTTCTACCGTAACTTCTGCATTAAAATTCTAGAGAAATGTGGAAGAAGCCGTCTAACTAGAGAAATCCTACTTTTTTCTAAAAATCTCCAACACTCCGTAGAGCTGCGAAGATCTAAAGAAAAGAGCGTGCATAATTGCATTTTGAAAGCCATCACCTCAGAAAAACCTCGACAAAAATTCAGACATTGGCAGACTCCCCTAAAATTGATGCGGTAATCTTTCAGAATAATCATGGTAAGAGACACAAAACTTCCGTTGAATAAATTATAAAAAAAAATAAATTACAAAAAAAATAAATCCAAATTTTTAGCATTCTCCATCCGCAAATTCCCTTTTAGAACAATAATTTTTGGGAAATTTCCAGCGATTCAGCTAATTCCCCCTTTACGGATTGATCTCTCCATAAAACATTGATGTGACTGGTGTAGCAGCATTAGAAAAATTTGATGGATATACGAAAAAATTATCAATTTTTGAATTTCGTCTGAAAAAGAAAGTTGTGGTTCTGAACATCCATGACTTCAATATTCAGCTCAAACTGATGTTTTAACGTCAGATTTAGCTGCTCCACGTGTATTTTCATCCGAAGATTACATGAATTTGGAAACATTCTAGTCAATTTCAGGCAGGCAAAAAAAATCAGAAAACCAAACGAGTCTGCATTTATCATTTAGAAGCACACAGAAAAGCGATAAAAAGTAATTGAAACATTCAAAAGAAGAGCAATAACGATGACGAACCTAATGGCAATGGTCCCTTGGTGATTTTTACGTTCCTTTCCAAATGTGTGGGAAGATAGACAACATCGTATGCCCAGGATCCCCGTAAAGACAATGGGGAGCCGGCCGGTGAAATGGAACGAGTTGAGCACGGAGACCACGAAGCCATCGAAGCGTCTGACTAAAATAGCAGCTACAAATGTCAACAACCTCATTACTATAATTGAAATGGAGTTCTTCCAGAGGAGAGCACGAAAACGAACGTTTTTTTCCCACTGAAACAGTTTTTGAAAGAAAACATTTGAATAGTGCAGGTCATAATGAAAAGTGACGATTTGAAAAGAAAAGAAGGGAAAGCAATTTATTCCTGGAAAGCGATGAACTAGCGAGAAATTCCAGAGATTCCTTGGTGAAGGAGGTGGGCTCGAAAAAAGTCTACGGACTAGAAGAATAATATAGCTTCACTGGGTGCATGCAGAGAAAGGAAAGTGTAATTAGGCTTCACTTTCTATATTTTTCGATAAACTGTTCAGTATGCGGCAGAAAAACTTCAAATCATTTCCAATGTTATTCCCATGCTTCTTCTGGAGAAATCAGATCTCCGAATGGGGGATTTGAGATGTCTTAAAAACAAAAAAAAACATAGAAAAAGTGTGACAGATCTAAATGTTTAACTTTCTGAACTAAAAAGCAGATTGGCAAAAGAACCTTTTGAATTTTAAAGCAATATAGTATGTACCATGTAGAAATCGGAAAATTTGCACTATTATTCCATAGTTTCAAAACTTGGAACTCAGCAATGTCTAGAAAAAAAACTAAAAGTGTCTACAAAAAATCGATAATTTGTTGACAGACAAGGAATAGTTTCGTCAGAGATTTCACCGCTAATTTAATCGAATGAAGATCAAAGCACAACATGTTCTGGATCTTCTCCAGACAACTAAGGATAACCCCACAATTACACCTTATTCATATATGCCCATTATTCAACAATTCACCTCAATGGACAATCTGGAATTTCTCGCGGTATCACTTCCCAGGAAGCAAAACAGAAGAAAAAGTCAAGCGAAGAAGAAAGAAAGGAAGTAGAAAAAGGATACGTACACCGTCGAGACTCTGTTCACTTCTAGTATACGACGGACTTCTGGATGGATAGTAGCTCTGAAATTAAAAGAGGGACCGTTCCGGAAAAATGTACAGAAGTGCAGAAGAAAAGAGCCGTGCCACATCATATTCATTCAACACAATTTCTTCTCGAAGTAGAAGTGAAACATCAAGCGTTCCGCTACCCCCGGAGATTCATGGAAACCATGCGGAACCGGTGACAAGGAACGATCACAATGTTGCCAGAAATTCGGAGCGATTCATGGTTGGCATGTTCGACAATGTGTTGACACGGTCCAGGCAGAGGTTGGGGTCCCGAGGTGAAACCTGACAGATGTCATGCGCTTACCTGCGGATGCAGCCGGCGATACTGGTCAGCGCCAATCCAAACGGTTTCCTGGCTTGAAGTAGTCACCGATGGAGTCTGAAGAAGGCCGTGGATCGGTTCGTACCAGTCTTATTAGAAATTCGAAATTTCGGAATGATATAGCGAGAGAAGAGAGATAAGAAGATTATAATGTAGAGAAGTTTCCTGTAAACTTTCAAATACTAGGTTTCTCTAATAGGTAAAAAAGCATTATTATGATTATTTAACTCAGAAAAAAAATTGACAGCTAACTGATTATTGAAAAAAGGAAGAAGTGTATAAGAAAAGAGAAAAACCATTTACGTTGAGGTGGTTTACATAGAAAATTGTACTTTTTTTTTCTTTGAAATATGTATGTATCAAACAAGCACATTAGTGAAGAAAGCATGTTGCTACAACGGAAATTGAAAATTCGACTTGAATCCATAAAAAAAAATTCGAAGAATAATCCATAGCTACAGAGTTGATGGCTGGTAAAAGAATCGAGCAGATGCAAATAAGCTTGATTAAAATGCTGTTTTGAGAAAACAACAGCAGAAATTCCATGTAAATCACCTCATTTTAGGAATGATTTTGGGTCGACAGAGTAGACAAAAAGACAAAAAAAAACACAAAATTTTTCATCTCGACATCATAATTTATAAAAGGAACGAAACGATCAACAAGCTTTTCTTACATCGCCACCAGTCCTTCAAATAGAAAACCCACTCTCATTTTTTTGTGAAAAACGTATAAATTCCATCCGAAAAATTCCTTCTTTCCTTAGCCATACTATCCTTATCCTTATCCTTTGACTATCTTTATTCGGATATTTACGTTAAAAAAAAACTCAGATTTTCTAGCTGGAACGTGTTTCCTTAGCATTAATTTGCTTAAAAATGCATTAGTTGCATTAAGTTTAAATAATACTGAGATGGGAATAATAGAAAAGTTTTCATCTTTCAATTTTCTTATAAACTTTTTTTCGGGATGAAGTATGGAAGATCTATTGAATTGAGTGGATTAGCTAACGAGCGAACAGAAAAAAAAACATCTCAAAATAACTCTTTTATTATTTATTACTATTATTATTATTTATTTTTTATCACAACTTTCTACTTACGAGTTACTCTCATCAGAAAATCGGAAAATTAAAAAATCTTAGAAGACGACCAGAAGAAGCAGGTAAAAACATAGGCAAAGAGAAATAAATTACAGAGGTAAAAGTTCCTTCACTCGATAAAAATGAATACTACAAATTTCAAGAAGATTTTACACCGGCTCTCGTGGCGTTCGTAACGATTTTACAGAAATTGTGTGTTACGTCCGTGTGTGTGCATGACAGAAATGTCCTACGACTTTCGTCATTTCCATGACATTTTCTTTAGATAAAGACCTCAGCGGGGCAGAAAAAAAAACGTTTTCCAAGCAAATATTGTAGCGCGTCATTCAAAGCCGCCTCTTTTAGGAATGCATAAAAGTCAAATTGCGGCAAACATTCAGGAAAAATGGGCAAATCTTTGGGTTTTTTTTGTGAGACCAATGTCAAATAATCTCCAATTTCAAAATATAATCCTCAACTTTGAAATGTAAAAGAAAATCAAATCGGGAAAAAGAAGGCTTCAGTAAAACAATAAAATCTCAGTAAAATTCAAATTTAGTTGCATAATAAATAGGCAAGTCAAATGAGGTTACATATTTTTCGAAATGTTGCAATCGCAGAACAAGTCAAACGAACGATAATCGCTCGGAATAAAGGATGATTCTATGAGAAAACGGAATTTTCTCATATCATCAAGAAATTTACCTTAACCTTTCGTTAGAGTAAATTAATCCGAAAAAAGATCCAAGGTTTGCGTCTCCATAAAATGACCTAAGCGGCAAAGCGTAATCGAGCAGTTTCTGTTAGAAATCATTCAGAGCAGATGTTGTGGTGTGATGTCGAGCGCACTTTTTTTCGCTAAACTCCGCCCATCGTGAATGCTACGAATCGACGTCAATGTCGTGTAGAATTTGCTTCAATATTATTTCATATTGCATGATGTAGCGTATTAATTTATAGCGTTTTTACGGTTACAGTAATTCCAAACAGGAGGTGGCATGAGTTGCTGTGTCAGTGGTGTACCGCTGATTGGTGGGATGAGCCAACCAATAGCGATCAGGCGAATAGCCAATAATCAGTATTATTCATGTTTGAGTGGCACAGAATCGTGGAAAAAAACAAAGAGAAAAATTTTGAACAAAGAAAAAACTTCTAGAAAATCGAAAAAACCGAAATAGCCACCACTAATTATCAGTCACATCAGTAGGTGACGTGAGCTGACTAACGTCTTCAGCCAAAGTATGGGCGACTCATTACAATATCATTAGTTCTTTTGAAGTGACCGTACGACTGCACCGCTGTCGGTTGTCAAAGAAAATCACCTCTATTACAGTAATCCATGTTCCTGATAACTTCTTGCTTGTAAAAAAAAGTGCAAAAAATTCGTTATTTACGAAGTCCCTAATGGAATTGAATAATAAATGTGAGGGAACAGGTGACTTTTCGATATCCTTATATTCTGTTCAAAAAGATCCCCTATATCTCCTTGGTGAAAAAATTGTACCCATGTTTTAAAGGTAAATAGTCATGGACTGAAATATTATGAGAAATGAGAAGTTTTCACGCTTTCTTCCAGAAAGAGTACGGTAGTGTTCCGATTAGAGAAGAATTTCTGTATTATCCGTATTATAGCAAAAGCTAATAAGACTACTTTGAGCAAAAACGCTGCAACTTTACAGATTCTGGAAACGATACTTGCAAAATTCCAAAGGATAGAAGGAGGAGACCCCCAAAAGAGACCTCCATAACAGAATCATTACGCGTGCGACGTTACAGCGGCAATATCTGGCCTATAACCGCTGTGCGGTCTTATCCAGGAAGGAATCCGGCTTTAAATGTGCTCGTTGTGAAGATGAGCCCAACAGAAATAAAAAGAGATACTAGAACCAGTAGCAGATGCTATAACCCATTTCATCCAAAAACAGACATTAGAATTTTCTTGACTCCGGCAAAGAATCCTAAATGTACGGAGAAGGAAAGAAATTTCTAAGCTTATGAGAAAAATCCCCAGGAACTGGTGAGGATTAGGATGCTACAATGGCTTGGGATGATCCAATAAATATAGACAAAAAGGAGAAAATCAAAAATTTTCCTAGAAAGGAAAGGCTAAGTGCAAAAAATTTAGAAAAAGAAACACAGCTCTTCAATATGAAAAAAATCTCGATTTTGGAACTCAACATGACAATTCTAAGACGTGGTGCGAGCGAGAGGAGTGAAATTTAGAAGATTATTCAGAAGGATCGAAAATTTGTTGGAAAACTAAATAGGGTAGGTAGTAGGAGAAAAAAAATAAACGTACAAAGCTACTGGCTCCATGGTTTAGAAAAAAAACTTCCTTTTCCTTCTTTCCTTTTTTTCCTTTTTCTCGAAAAAAGAACATTAAAAACGTGAATTTAGGCAGCGGTTGCGGATATGGAAACCCTGTGATTCACTGGTGAAGGAAAGAAGGGATCAAGGAACGAATCCTGTAGAGCTGTTACGGGTGATTAAGCTATAGAAATACGATTCAGTTGCTACGAGAACGAAGCAGTGAAGATATATTGAGGTTATAAAATCTTACGGGAAAGATATCATGCAATTCTAATTGGGAATTTGACATTTGAGAGGAATTTGTTAGCATTAAGTGAACCAAAAAGATGATTTTGAACGAGAATTACACATTTACCTACGACTGTTAGGATTACTCTTAGGCTATTTTTTAGACTTTAGTAAAGCTTGGAAAATTTTTAAGACTTAACATGCCTAAAAATGATTCCAGTTCGAATTCATCCAACTATATTTGATCTTTTCGGAAAAAAAGTGTTTTTGGGATGGAAATTCGATTGAATACGAAATTAGTTTTCAAATGACAGCCAAATCTCGACACATCGATGCAGTAATGGAAAATCCAGCGCTTTTCGTTCGGCTCTACGACGACGCCATAAATCCGCGCCGAAGAGAACAGCTAATCACTGTCCTCGTTTGAGGAATTGCGGAGGCTTTTTGCAAGACCTCATACACGGACAAAATAAAAGATGAAATTGATTATGGGCCTATTTGCCTAAAAGTGCGGGCGCGCTTGCGTGCAAAGAGGAAAATTATTAGGAATTCCTTCATGTGACTAATTCATTCCTGAAAGTATGCATGAAACGAATCGAGACATTCTTTTCCATGCATTCACTCAACACCTGCGTCATTAACGCCAGCTTCTCTGTTATGGTTTTGTTGTGATTGATGAATCTTTATTTATTTACTTATTTATTTCTTACACGAGACTAAACAGTGACAAAATTAAAGTCGCGAGAACCGCGGAACCAAAATCATGTATCGAGAACAGCAAACGTTGTATAATCACTGAGAAATGGAGAAGCAAAAAAAAGAAAACATGGAAATGAGAATGAATAAATTAGTTCACAGCACATTTTATTCCGATAACTATAACGATATATATATAACGATAACTGTTAACACATAGATGACCAGACGCTTTTTAATTTTTTTGAGATATGGGGCCAGAGTGTTGTTTTTTTTTCCTCGAATAATACTACTCGTGAGAAGATAGTATCGTCCCTCCCCGTTGACGTTACATCTGCATTTCTTGTTTTGGTAGTTTTTCGCAATTTTTTTTCATATAATACTACATGAATAAGGTTACGCGCGTATTCACGTACATATTTCTTATTCGCCTAAACTTACGCGGTGAAAAAATCATAGCAAACGGGAATAAATTAAAACGTGTTGGTGGCTATTTCTTGAAAATTTCAAATTCTTCGGCGAAAATAAGAAAGCAAGAGGAGAAAAGGCAAAATCAGCTCAGCTTACGGACAGCAAAAATTGCCCCTAATCACTTGCTTTCATTATTTCTCCTTCCAAAAAAAGCACCGCAGCAGGCTACAGTTCATTGAAGAGCGCGTTAAAACAAAAGTATAATATGGAAGCGAATAACACTTTTCCGAAAAAAAATCGAGAATTTCTGTTCTTGGTTTTGATGTCTTGCTCCTTTAATACACTTTTTCTATTGAAAATTTCTCAGCTCTTTAAAATTACATTTAAAATTTCCGAGCTCTTTAAAATTACGTTATTCTTGGAGAGGAGTGGAGTGATTGCAAAGTTGCACGAGGAGACAAAAAAAGAAAGTTTTTAAACGTCGCTGGAAATTAATACGAAAGAAAAGGACTTCAATTGAGCAGGAATAACGTAAGTAGACAGTAGCATTACGGGAAAATCCATGTATGTGCATGGATAATATGATACTGGTAAACAACACAGCAATTATCCAATCGGCTGAATTGGTTTTGGTTTCTGTTGTTTTTGTTTCCTCTAGAGAAAACAGCTATTGTAAAAGAAATTTAGGGAAGTGCCTCAGAAAAATTATGATTTTTCAAAGTTTTCCAGGAGCACAATCCAC
This sequence comes from Necator americanus, assembly GCF_031761385.1. Taxonomy (NCBI): domain Eukaryota; kingdom Metazoa; phylum Nematoda; class Chromadorea; order Rhabditida; family Ancylostomatidae; genus Necator; species Necator americanus. The sequence continues at coordinate 13,064,840 of NC_087372.1, read as the reverse complement.
GGCTTTTATGTCCTTGGTAAATCTAGTTTTTGTTTTTCCTTTAGCTTGGAATCTTATGTGGATAACCGAATAATAGAAGTTGAGCATATGAAAAATAGAGAAAAAGGAAATAATGGGACTACATGTAGAGTTTATCTGTTTTCTTCTCGGAGAGGCATAAGTCTACTTTAAAAAAAACATAAGGTCAAGTAAACAAAAAAATGGCATGTATATAGTAACGCATGTAGTTGAATAGTGAGGTAAATACACGTACATAGGTAATCTGATTGGTGTAGAGATCCGTTTATTTTTGTAAAGAAATAAAAGAGTGAAAATTTTATTTTGACCTTTGTGCAATAAATTATGCACTGTAAAAATTCAATGAGGATTTTGTGGACAGATGGCACTTTTGAATAGTCATCGAATTTTCGAATTTTCCTTACCTACCAACCTAAGTATCTTTCAAGCTAGGGAACCACTTTGCAAAACTGCAACTGCATTAACATACCAGCATTTTTTTCCAGAGGAACGACTTTCGAACCGATAGAAATGGAAGCAGAAAGAGAAAGTAAAGAGAAAAAAATAGAAATGACAACTTATGTTGAATGTGATAAGATAGAAGAAAAGAGAAGAGAAAAGATAGAAGTGCCCACGGAAAAAATGTGCAGTTCTGCTAGAATGATTAAAGATTAATTAATGAAATTAATTAATGAAGGTATACCCAGATCCGGTCCTATAAATTAGAAGCTCAAACCCTGAATGAGCAATACCTGTCATTAGTCGGTACACAGTAATTACAGCAATAATTTATGTACTTGTTTTGAATAAAAAATTAACGAAGCAAAAAAATTTTCGAGAGAAAATACAAACATAAATTATAGAAGAAGTAATTAAGTTGCTAACACCAACTTTAACGTAATCGAGGCAGAAAATCCCACGTAAAGCCATTTAAATGGTTTTAAATGTCGTCCCAAAAGTCACAGGTATATTTGTAATCCTCAACGGTTGCCCGAGTTACTTGCCGTTTGCTATTGACATCCCTTTCTTTACATAATAGCAACCAAATGTTTACGTCAATTTGCACAAATAAAATCGAGAAAAGTCACTGTAGAAGTTCTTAACGAGAGCAAGGAAGGGGGGGGGAAGAAAGTTCCTGAAATCCATTTAAAAATAGGGCAGACGAGCGGAAAGCTATGAGCAGACTCCACCTTTTTTCCTACAGTACCTTCTCTCCAGAGTATTGCTGGCTGAGGGAAAACAGCTAAAGTCATGAATATATCAATTCTTTGTGGGAGCCAGAGCTCAACGAGATCAATGGAGGCAGAGCAATGGTCAAAGAAACCACTGATTGAGAACTGTTCTGGGAGAAACAGCAGCAGTTCCCCTCAGTCCTTGATTTCTTATATAAAATCATTCATATGGTCTTTTATCTTAAATTTCTCTAATTTTCATTCCAAAATCTACAAATAAATTTGTGATCCTCAACAGTTGTCCAGATTATTTGCCTTCTTCCACGACCGACGTACCGTTCTTTACATAAAAACAAGATGTTGACATCAATTTGCACAAATAAAATCGGAAAAAAGCACCACTGTAGGATCATAACGAGAAAATGAATAAGAAAAATTCTATAATCCAGTAATAATATAGAGGGAGTTAGAAGCAGAACTTTTCTTCAGAGCCTTTTCCTCTCCAAAGTATTGTCACCTTAGGAAATACAGCTAAATTCATGAATATCAATTATTTGATGGAGTTATAGCTCAATGGGGTTAATGATGGCAGAACGAAGTCCAGAAATCAGCGCCGTTTCTATCTGCTACATTGCAACGAGGAAAAGATGTTTTTGAGTGTATTTCCTTGAGCTGCAATATTCTGGAAGAGAAGAAGCACTGCATATACATTGAATCCGGAGGCACAACAATAAATTCGAACGGCTTTGACTTGTAGAACTCAGCGAAGCAGAAGCGATTTACGATGGGTCTCAGCTTAGGTCCAGTCATCCAACGAGAAGTCAACGCTACGTTAAAGGTGCGCTGAAGGAGAAAAGCGCCTGAAAGGCGATCGATGTGCAGCGTGAAATAAGCATCACAAGAAAGTGGCATTGAGATGACGGCGTCGGCGAGAAGACATCCGGACTTTGTTGGGACGTGACTACGCTCGGATTATTATATTAGCGGACATATCGAACATTCTTCACTCGACGTTTCACCGATCTCGAGCCGCACTCCACGACATTTCAACGGGTTTCCATTTCGAAAATTTCAGGAGCAGATGCAAAGCTGAGAGAACGCATCCAGAACTATGAATTATTGAGCAGAGTTCGATTTCGAAGAGGACTCAGGATAGAAAAAAGTGGGCAGAAGTCTAAGGGCTCTTAGAAACGAAAAAACTATGCGCTGAGCGCAAAGAGGAAAAAGATCCGTAAGTGGATATTCGAGAAAAGCCACAAAGGACCGAAATCCACGTGCTAGTGCTGGAAATATTCTACTCTGAAGGTCGCGCACATAAGGACTGAAAAATGGGTCGAAGAAGGATTAGTGTGGGATTACATCACAGTAGTCGAGTTTACAAATTCTGGAACTGTGAACAGAAAAACGGAACAACGTAGCGTGAGCAGCGAAAAATATTTACCTTAAAAGAGCACAGGTTGAGGAGACTGTCTTTTTTTTAAATTAACATCTAACAGAAAATATTACGGTGATTACGGCGGTACCTGTTATATCTCATAACAAAAACCACTAGAAAAATAAACACCAAAAAATTAAAAATTAACACACGCACCAACGAGGAAAATAGTATTGCGCACTGAAAATCCAATAATATTCGAAGCAGATCAAAATATACTTTTAGTCCTATTTTTGAAAAAAATGGTGAAATTTCCCTTCAGGAAATATTTTGCTTTATAAGGGTTTTTTTTCAAATAAATTTCAAATGCGTTGAGTAGAGAAGTACAGTGAGAGGAGGAGAGAACTAAGAATGATTTTGTTAATAGGTGTGTAAGTTTATAGTAGACACTAGTACAAAACGCTAATAATTGTTCAGAAATGCGTTTCAAAGCGAAAAAGATCTACTTACGAATTAAGTTAAAATTTACCTGCCATTTTTGTCTATTAAGAAAATAGAAATCGTGGCGAAACGAACAAATGGACAAAATTGGAACATTTACGATAGGAATACTTTCGAAAGAAAAAAGAGTTTGAGAAAAAGAAGAAGAAAGAAGCATGAATATATAAATTATAATAATATAATAAGAATATATGAATATGAAACGGGTACATGTGAAGGTATAGTCAGAACCAGTAACAAATTGTCGAAACATCATCTTACTTTGGCCTCTTCTTCTATTTTTTCTTCTAATTCATTAAGGAAGAAAATTTTCGAAAGATGAGAGAAATGATTGGCATCCCCTCAAAATGTTCTTTTATGAATGGGAAAAGATTGAATCTCTATTAAAATTACTTGTAACTAAATAGCTTCATATAAGTTAAAAAGTGTACACGTTTTAAGAAAATAGATCATTAAAATTTTTAACCAGCAAATTTATACCGATGGATTAATTAGTAGGTTTAATTACAATTTAGTCATAATTACAATGACATGGAATTAGAAAGAAAAGTCTGTAAGTTAAGCAGTAATAGGTTTACAAAAATGTGTGTCAAAACGAGAAGAAATTTACTAGCGAACGAGAACGAAATGTACCTGTCGTCTTCGTCCGCGTGGACTGCTTCCACGAGCGAGAAGACGTTCACTTCGTGTAAAAATTGGCGAATGCGATGAGGTACGGCACTGAAATTGGTGGAGTTTTAAGAAACACCTGCCCATAAATTCATTACAAAAATGAATAAGCCATTTACTAGCAGATAATCTCATATAAATGAGAAGAAATGTAATGCTGAGGCAAAAAAAAGAGAAAAAAGACAGCTATGACGAGTGAGAAAGAAGAAATGTAGCTGAACGTGAGTTTCAATCGGAAAATCAGAGAAAAGGGGATTAATTACGGTGACAAAAGAAGCAACGACTATTAGGCAGTGCGGAAATTTATCGGAAAACGGACAAAATTGTTGTTTTTAGAGTGGAAAAAAGGAGAGAGTTGGACATTTGAGACAAGAAAAGAAAAGATTCGCTATGCATGAAGAAGTGTGGATTTCCTAGAACTCTAGTGATACCATAGCGTTTCATCAGAAGAAAAAAAAAAACAAAAAAAACAGGGTTTTTAAATGACAATCTAGCAGGTTGTAGTAAATATTCGAACGAAATACTCTGTGAAGAAGAAATTAAAGGCAGCATACGACGAATTTGACGTGGTAATGGAATTTGGGACAGAGGCTAGAGGTGGGGTTGTAAATCGCGGGTTCCGCTGCGGTTCAGCTCATCTGTTCCTAATCGCCGCAAAAAAAAAAAAACGGCGAAGGAACCGCTTTAGTTCCTACGAGATACATTAAAACGCGCCTCCATGTACAAGATTCGGTCTCCTTAGGATCCAATTCATTGATTTCACGTGAATAGGCTGGTGAGAAGACATCACTGATCTAGGACCGCTCGCATGTGGAAGCGGTGCGTGCACAGGGGTGAACTCAACCGAAACCTACGTGAAAAACTACCCATTCCACTTCTTACGTTTCTTACGACGATGAGGGGGAGATGAGCGGAACCACCGCTAATTCAGCAATCTACAACTTTATCTCCAGCTCTTCTCGCACGTTCCCTTACCACGTGAAGTTCGTCGTATGTTGATTTTTAGGAGGAAAAAATTTGGCTTATTTGTTCATTTGATGACCTAAACCCAAGTCAGGAGGTTGGGAAAAATTAATTATTTTTTCCATTTTGAAGATAGCAACGATGTTTTAAAGGTTGTCGAAATAAGTAACAGTGGCTAAACTGAGCCATTTTCGAGCTAATTATGAGAAAATGAGCGAAATTTTGTGGTTCCCTTAAACACATTCACAAATGAGTTGAAAAAAATAACAATGGACAAAAATAATTGAATAAATAATTTTCACCGTTTCTGAAAACTTGTTCAAGTAATTAAATTACTTTAGAAGAATGATTCAAAAAATGAAAGAAAGAGAAGAAAAAAATCACGCACATAACTTCTGCGCAAAATGAGAAATATTGGAAAATTGATGCATCGATATTGAGAAATAGAGCGACAATACGAAGAACGAGAAATTTTATGAAAAAAAAAGTTCAGCAGATCACTGTTTAGATGTAAAAGGACGAGGAAATTAGAAGTTAGAAAAAACGTTCTGTATGGACTAGAAAGAGAGGAATTCCGGAGCCAGGGGGTAACAACGTTCGGATAAATGGACGAAAAAAAAATGGAGAAAAGAACAATTCATAGTTTCGTCAATCATCTTTCTAAAACAGAACGACAAAGTCACCAGATTCCGCCAAGTTGCAGAGCACAGCTGATGTTCATGTACAGGAAATGACAGAAAATTAAATTAGCAGCAATAAGCAGGAAATGAAAAACTCGACTGGATGAAAAATATTGGGGAGGGGTTCACTGAAATCCTCTCCACACATATATGCCGTTCTATTGTGACATGGATATAATGTATACGTATGGAATTCGTATTAAATGCACAGAAAACCTTGGAAAAAATGTAGGAGCCTGAGAAAATGGAATAGAAAGGAATTTCAAGGAAAAAACAAAACTGCACATACTGCTAGAGTAAAATTAAAAAAATAAAGTAATATAATAATAATATAATAGAGTGAAATAAAAAAAGTAAAATAAAAAATAAAATACTAAAGAAAAAGGCGTAATTCTGCAAGAAATACAGGTCCGAATGTGCTGGTTTTCCACAGTACACTAACTCTTTCCTTCATTTTATTTCATTTCTCTTCATTTAATCAACATAGCGCTTATTATTCGTATTTTTCTCTACTTACACCTCCTAAACAGTTATCGCAGCATTAAAATTTTGTAAAAAAAATTGATATTAAAAAAACCTTTCCTCTAACCTCACTGATGCAGTGCAGAACTAGCATAGATTACGAGAGTCAAGGAAAAAAAACAAGAACATCAAGAAAGAAATACACTAAGTGCAACAAGGGGCAGCACAAAAAGTGCACAGTTTGGAGTAAGTGACCTTCCAGACGCTCATTTCCGGACTTTCAAAGAAACACCTCTAAAAACCCGAACCGAACCAGGCAAAAACGGAGGGAAATTGCCGTCGACGCGCATCTTTATGGTGAGCAAATTAAAGTGGAAACCATTGAGACAGAAAGGAGAGGTTGTGCAAACGTAGGAGAGGTGAAAGAGTGTGGATGGATGGCGCCCTCAGGCTTCCTCTTCTCATCGATTAGCCTCCTTCGTTTCGTTTTGTTGACCAAACACACTCTACACGGATAAGTACTACTCGTAACGCTATTCACATTTCCGAGGCGCGGATGACTGACAAAAAACCGCTGCACAGGAATAAAGAACGACCACAAATTGATCCGAGGCACGAACATCCGCTAATGACGGAAGAAATCTCCCGGAGTTTTGCAGGGAAAAAAGACCCCGACGATTATCTTGGCCTACGCTGAAGGCAGCGTTCCGGGTAATTTTTAACGTCGAGATTTCCGTTAGGCGGGTACATAGGATACGAAGTGCAGCTTGCAACTATGTACCACAACAAAAATGCAAAACCTCGCCTATAAATCCAGAAATCAAAAGCATGACGAGCACAAAAAGGCATGAATTTATCCAAGGAGACAAATACTTACTCGCATAGGATTGACAACATGGAACCGCGTAAAGTCACATTCATAATAAATCTGATACAAAGTAAAATATTCATTTTGCAGTAATTCATTTTTGTAGTGACTGACTTGTAAAACAATTGTAAAACGCGTAAATATTTGTTTCGTCGGATAAATTGTTCCCTTTGGTGTTTCTGACGACTCCAATTCCTGGATTTCGGGTGAAAATATGCATAGTTCCTTGTTTTGCATGATCGCCTTGGCATAGCTTGATTCTTGTCACCTTTGTTTGTAATTCAATACATAAATAAAGAGATAAATAAATAAAAGTACTAAATCGATGGAAGTAGGTGATCCTCAACCTATCACTCTTGTTGACCTCATGCTGATAGGTCAGGTCTTATCTAACCAACAGGTATCGATCACAGATTTGTCACCTGCAGGGTGTATAAGTCATCCGTGTACTCCTCACACATCTCGTTGTTGGGTATTTATAAATATGATTAATTTTTTCTTTCTTTTCCCTTTCTTTTTTCTTTCTTCCCTCCTTTCACCTTTCTTTCTCTTTCCCTCTCTTTTCTTAGGTGAACCGAGAAGTAGTGCTGTTTTTAGTCACGTAAATTTTGGATGTTCTGGCAGAAATCGTCTTCTTTTTACGGATTTGGCATTGAAGACTTACTTGTGCGATGGCAATTCGACCATTGATATTTTTAAAGACTACAGAACTGAGGATCGAAATAGGAGGAAATGTTAAGTAAATAGAAATAGAAATAACAGACCAATAAAACAAACAATACAAAAAAATGAATGCAGAACTACTTCGTTTAACCCGACAAAAATGGCGCTAATTTGTTCGATGGCCTTCATTTTTTATCTCGCAAATGAAGTGGTAAACTAAGCCTTGAAGCCTCCAAATATTCAAAAAGGAAGGAAAAGGAGTTTTGATGGAGCAGAGAGATCCAAGAACTTCACAAAGAAAGCATCAAGGAGTTAGAAATTAATGAAAAACTGCAGAAACCAAAGAATCCCAAGATTCTCAAATTATCAGCAAATTCCAAGAAAGTTCAACCGCATGAGTGAACAGTTGTTGTAGAAGGAATATGCGATCTGTCAATAATAATGCCAGAATCTGTCAATAATAATGTTATTTCTGGCGATGACAAGCAAAGGACAAACAGATGCTGAGTAAGAACGGATCCCGACGCGAAACGAGTACAAATTCGCTAGTTCGGAACTCACCTGATCAATCGGTATCGGTTTCGCGATGCCTATTCGAATCCGACCCAACGGAGCGGCTTTCAGTACAGCTACAGCACGTTCTAAGCTGAAAAGGGCAAAGTAATATCGGGTGTAATTTACGACTTTGGAAAGAAAGGGGGGATTTTGCGAAAGTACTGGATTTTGCCGGAGAGGATTAACTCGGAATCAAGGGGAAAACGAGGAACTAGAGAAGAACAAATGCAAAAACCGCAATGGACTTCGAGTGTGGATAATCGGCGAGCTTACTGCCAATGTCAAAGGATATTCGATGCGCTGTGTTTTGTTGGGAAAAAGACTCCAAGAAAATATTCGAGAAACATGGATGATAAATAAAAATAAATAAATATGAATAAATAGTATAAATAATGAATAAAAAGCGAAAAATCTGCGACTGAGCATACATAAAAATAGGATATAATAGGCATACATAAATGCAAACAACGTTTCAATCTCCAACGTTTCGTCTCAAAAAAAATCTAACCATTTTTCGAATCCAAAAATTATGCCAGAATCTCGCAGGTGTTGTTTTTTTTTGCTCCAGTGCAGATGTTCGCTAGAAAAACCACCCTGTTACTGATTCAGCAGCGCGCTATGCGCCGTTCAGCTGAGCCTAACCCATTTTCTGAATTAAATGAGAGATTTCTTGGAGATGTTAAGTTCTGAGGATTCTGAGAAACTTTAACAACTTGACTATAACTACAACTTGTCCAATGAATCAATCTTACCACAGTAATAACAGTAATAACAGTAGTAATAATACGATAAAATAATTTGACAGGTCCCTGAGATATCATGCTATTATTTTAGTTCTTCGTTTCATCTACTTTTTTCCGAAATCTTTTCTTCTGGGAATTAAGTTGTTTTCGTACTGACAACCGTATCCATTAATAGTTGGTTAGACATCCTGGGATTTCATGAACCATAGCTCAATATGAAAGGGAATATTTGTTCAAAAAAAAGTTGAGCAACTTTCTTCAGGAAACCTGCACTGCGGATACGTTTTCATTCACTCACACATTCGCTGTGTTTTTACCGTCCTCGTCACAGAATTTGTCGCCCCGTTGTCACGTTAACTAAGCGATGACGATTCGAAAACATAGAACATCACGTTTCCGGAGAAAAGTACGGGAAAGAAAGATAAAAAATCGAAAATATTCTCGGAGTTTTAGAAAACAAACACTGTGAAGAGATTTTTTTAATCGATTTGCTTAAGATGTGTCCAAGTTTGGTGCTGAATTTTTTTTATTAACAGGTGCCGGTTCGGCGTTATCCCTTTCTTCAGAGCCAATTGCGATTTGTGATGAACATTACTGTAACGAGTGTAGAAAACGAAATAATGGTAGGAGTGCGTGGCATAGAATGCTGTTAAAATTCAATTATTTCACACCCACATTTCAATTTATAAAAAACAAACAATTTCGAAACACTATGCATGCTTTTGTTGAATTGTTAAATAATTTGAAAAATAAAATTATTGAACAGCAAACATATGAGGATTTTACAGTTGCGCTTTATATACACAGTAGTGTGAAAGCGATATGTGTAGCTGCGTAAGCGGATGCGCTCAAAGCTCAAGTTGCGGTCAGGATCGAGGGGAGACCTTGCTAAAACTAATCCCTGCTATACTTCGCGATGGTCCCACCTCCACTCTAACCGCTACGCTCCATCGCAGCGCTTCGAGCGCAGCCGCTTACGCAATTGCACCGCGCTTCATGTCATTTTGTCCCCACTATACTTTGTGATGTTGTTTGTACAGTGCGTCGTGTTCCTCCTCGCGGAGTTTCATCACTGTTCTTTTAAAAAACAAATGTATTTTTTTTCCAAAAAATGGTATCCCCCATATCACACAGATTTTAGCAAATTTCGAGTAACCAAGTAATCGGATACAGTAATTTTTCTGCCGGTTGCACGTGTGTAGCTAAAATAAAGACTCATATTATCTGAAATGGCGCAGCAAATAGTACAAGCAAATATTTTCATTTCCTTTAATTCCAAATCCTGGGTCGCTGCAGGAAAAAAAAATATCCGCCAGGAATCAAGAAAAAAACAACAGAACGGGCTGGAACCTCGCAGTCATGTTATTAATGACTCACGATTATCTTCACTGATACTCGAGGTTTCTGCGGAAGAAAATCAATAGAACAGATGAATCTTTCTAATTCAACTAATCCGAACACCGTTAGTTAATCCAGGGAATCCTGCAGCATGCCTCAAGCTTCGATTGTGACGAGAGAAAATTATTGTTATTTTCATTTGCATAGGTGAGAGCTAACAACGTCAATAATTTGCAAAAAAGGTGAGCAGTTGAGGATATCTTCAGGATTAAATACGTCCGAAAGAGTTTATAAAAACGAACAGTTTTGAAACACTACGTATTTTGCTTTGAAGAGAGAGCTTTCGTTGAAATATTCCAGTTTAAAATAAACCAATCAATTTTTAGCTGTCGAAACAAATTTCCTACCTGCTATTACTGAGATCGTGTTGATTGACGAAAAGTAATCGATCACCCGGTACTATTCTACCATCCGATTGAGCAAGTCCACCGGGTACCAGCGATTGTACGACAATCACCGATTCACCCGGATGTGCGGGATCCTAAAAATAGGCGAAATATGAGTGATTGATCTTAGACGCGGATAAATTGTCAGACAGATGAGAAGTCCCACGCAAAAACTGCCGTGCAATTTGTAATTGGAAACTAAGGAGGTCCCAGATGGTGCTAAAATGATGGCAACTAGGCGGTGTTCACGTGGATCACAACGCTAATCACAGCTAGATATTTTGCTGAGAAAAAGAGGAAGTTTTTCTGCACCTATAGCATTAAATTAGCATCGTTTTTTTTTTGCCGCGCCGAAATCCTCGTTTTTTGATGAAGAAAGTTGTCCAGAGTTAGGAAAAATCAAGCTATACTCAACGTATATGGACGTCTAAAACGAGAAAAAGAAAAGAGAGGAACCAAAGGGGAAATTCCAGTAAAAGATTGAAGGGAATTCTCAAGAAATATCTCGGAGTTAATAAAACATTATCGTTGTCAAATGCATTTGAATGATTGACGACTGTGTGCAGAGAAATTCGCCTCAACAAAAGGAGAATGGCGGAGTTTGTTTGCTGAGAACTAGTTAAGACGGGGACTTAAAGACCCGATCCCACTCTGAGAAAAATATTTTAGGCGGATTAGACAGTGGAAACGCACTACTCCATCTACCGTTGTGATTAGTACCATTTACCTGAGGGGAATTAAAAAAAAAACACGGTAGGCGACAATAAGTTAACATTACTTGTGAGTTATGTCTAAAAGTCTGTCTGAACAAGAGAGGTAATAAATAATTTTAGACATAACTCACAAGTAATGTTAACTCCCTAACTACTACTGAAAATGGTTCAGCAAATGAACAGAGGAAAACAATTCAAAACAAAAAAGACTTTTTTATTTTATGACTTTTTTTGGAAAGTTTCATTTATTTTGTGTAATTTGATGTAAGCTGTTGATGTATAGTAAATAGTAAATACTGTTCTATAGAGACGGTGAACGTGAATATAAGGAGAAGTTAGAGTATGTTATACCAGGCTGATGTTACAAGGTATGTACATGTTGTCTGTCCTGCTCCTGAAATGATGTTAGATCCTCAACACCTCCCGCCAAGTCTCGGTTTCCCAGAAAAGTCCTTTATGGTAGGGAAAGCACTAATTGCTCCCCTGATACACTGCTGCGTATCCACAAAACGGCAAAGGATTGTGGTAGCACATGGCGAATGCACCATGTTCTAAAAAGAGGATTTCTAAGAATGAGGATCCGAGGGAAAAGTTATGTGATAAAGAGAAGACTTGAGCCCGATTAAGACCTTATAACAGAGCTCGCAAGAATTTCTACCGGTATCAGGCAAGTTTTTGGAATGATAATTATAGGTAAGACGTAGGTTAAGGAGTGAATTTAGGGAAGTGTATTTTGTGATAATAAAGTCATCATTCAGGTTATTTTCTGCATTTTTCTGAGTCCTTTCTGTGTCATCTTAAAAATAAGCTTAATATCCTGATACATCGCTAATAATTACCTCACGAAAATTGTGGATTCAAAAGAACCCGTTTGGAAAGTTTCCTGATGTTGGGGCCGTGTTGCAGTATGTAGGTAAGGTTCCCAACGTAACCTTTGAGAAACAAAGCGAAAATGCAAAGTGCCACTGGCACATCAAGGAATCGAGGCATAAAACTTTAGAGGGATCATTTTATCCAACAACGCAGCTCTTTACATCCTTAGAATTGGCTGGTGAAACTGTTAGAAGTGGAGAGGTAGTGTTATTATCCGAAAAGCAATTCTTTGCACCCGTCCAGGCAATAAAATCCACTTAGGAAATATTATATCGCTGATCGCGTAAATAATTGTTTCGGTTGGTAAACAGCAGCTTCTGATCACTGGTTCCTTCGGGAGTTCACCGGGTTTTTGCTGGGATACTTGCAAACTCTATCCGTTAGTGGAAGGAACGAACATTGAGAATTCCCCAAAACATCATAATTATATGATGAACTATCTCGGGACGAAAAAATTTCTAATGTATTAAAAAGAGAAAGATGGTTCCAAATCCTCTGCTCACCTGATAATCAACAATAGAAAAGCCTAGTCCTCGTTCATCCTTCTCGAGGCAAACCACCAACGGTACACAATTCCAGACAGCTAAACCGGTGAGCGGTTCTAACGATCGTGCACGTAACCGTCGAGAAACTTGTTGAAGCAGTGCATCGGTGTTCGTCACCATCTCCGGAATGTTAACTTCAGATTTTGCCTAAAATCACTTACATTTGGTACCGAATATACTTCCACGGATAACTCGACGAGAACCTTGACGATCTTCTCGTGTCCGGAAGCGAGCAAAGGATACGCGGCTGGAAGACTCTTCTCGAATTTCGGTTGGAAAACGTTCACGTGTTGGGCTCGGCGCGCTACCACTAAGGTGACCGGCGCTCCTGAGTGAACAGCTCGAGAAAGCGCTTGTCGAACGGTGACATGGGATTCTCCGTAGAGTATGGAGTGATTGACCTGAGATCGGTAATAGTTTAGACTACCGTGTAAGTGGTTCCATCAAGATTACGGTATCTAAGACTAAAAATGTGGAATGATACAGTTTTTGGAGTCGAAAATTGGATGTAGTTAATTTCTTTCGAAATTTGAATAACACGGCTACCTGAAGGAGCTCATCCCCAGCCTGTAGAAGGCCAGACACAGCAGCTGGTCCATTTTGTCGTATAGACTCGATGTAGTGGTGGGGGCACAGCTGATGACCTTTGACGACGTCAACAGTTCCTAAAAGATTAACTCATTCGAAGATGTCGAGATTTGAATTTTAAGAGAAAATGTCGTGAATCCTGGAGTAACTTTTTGATAGCAGTTCTCTTAAACACAGATGAAACCAGAAAAAAACATCTTCAACTTGACAACAATAATCCTACAAAAAGTCCGTGGTTGTCCTAGAAAGTTGTTAATGCGTTGGTTTACGTCGGTCGTTACGAACTTAAACACCCTAATTGCTCACAAAACAAAAACGAACCTCATCAAGCAAACTCAGACGTGCGCAATTTTTTTTTAAGATGATGCGAGAAATAGATTTTGCGACTAATTTTCTCCTATCAGAAAAGACAAACAGCACGTTGCCTGCCTTACCGGTTGACAAATTAAGAAGATCAATCAGGATGAACTTAAATCACCACAGACTTTGCTAAACAAATCAAAAAGTGTCCACGTTTCCTGTGACGGATCCGAGTTTTCATAGGTCACATTTTTTTGTATGATGAAAGTGACTTGAATTTGGAAAAAATACGAGAACTTGTGGAGAAAACTATGAAAGTTATTTTTTTTTCTGGTAAACAAATCATGCTGAGAATCACAGTGAATACACAGAGGTTCAAAAGAAAAAAAAGAAGGAAAAAATAATCCGTAAAAGATAGGGACTCTACAATTTCGTAAACGTAAATGTAAAAAGAAGATTAAAGACGAAACAATCATTGACATGTCTCTTATTTTGAAGGTCGTTTGAATCCTAACTTTGAAGGCATCACCCCACGAATCTGAGGTGGTGCGGATTTCACGTAGAGTATTTGTACATGGGATAGTAGATTATGGAGAGGGGGGTGATTCCGTCCATTTCTTCCTAATTGCCGTAAAAAACTCCCGTAAAAACGGAAGATGCGCGCGTGCAGAAGGATGACGCGCTCCAATCGAACTCCTTGCGGAAAATAGTGCGCCGGATCGCTCGAAGCCGTATGTTCCGGGCCGTTTTCTACGAAAGAATGGACGGAATCACCCTTCTTTCCATAATATACGATCCCGTATACGAATACTCTACCAGAAATCCGTCTCCAGATTCCAGAAACCACTCCAGATTCGTGGGGTGATGTCTTTAAGCAAGACCGTAGAAACCGTAGAGATCGGGTACACATTTATGCTTGTGCTCACCTTCCAGAGAAATCCCAAGCCCACCGTCACCAGCGCGATTCGAATCGGGTCTGATGACGGCGGTGATGATGTCGACATCGTTCGATAGTCGCCGTTTCCATTCGGACACCAGGCCCGGATTCGAGGATTGCACGTCGATCACCTGCGTGTCCGTCTCCTGGTAATACATCATTCTTAGACTCCAATTGATTACGTTGCAGATTTTATACTCAGATGACAAGTCGACAATGTGCTGAAGGTGTTTTTACAAGAAGTTCGCAATGCTCCGGAAAGAACAGCTGTTCGTCTTCCAGAAAAGAACTGGGGGGTTGAAAGGCAGTCGCTCATCCAGCTGATTTAGAGTGCATGCAAGAACGTTGAGGAAATTGAAATGAATTCTTGAACAAGTAGTAAATGAAGCCGTTGCAACAAAAAAGTTTTGTTTGTGGTGTTTTTGGTAGAATTTTGAGGACCAACTAATTGAGGGACAGATAAAGACCGGGAAACGAATGAAAAAGTAACAGAATTGCAACTAACGTCCAGAAAATTGCAAAAGGAAGCAATCAGAGAAAAGTTGAAACTATGAGGCGAAATTCGAAACGTCTCCGGAAACAACTGCAGAAAAAACCGAGCACTATGGCTTATTTAGTAAGAATGTCAGAACAAAAGGATAGAATCCACCTGCAATTTTAAAAACACCCTACTCTACGAACTGCCTAATTCTAGCGCCAATCTGTGAGAGCAGCTTTGACAATGGAGTCCACGAGGATCCAAAGGAAATTCTACAGGAAATTGAACATCGTTCGTACCCAGTATAGAATCCATGAAAGTATGTGGTGGAGCGAAAAACACCACAATTACGCCAGTGAAGAGACAAATAGCAGTTGCACTTGTTTTTCTTTGTTTTAGTGAATCATCGATTTCCTCGAAAGCCATAAAAACACGCAATTTGTTCAGCAAACGGATACCACACAGTGAACGATTAAATTCCAATTTTTCGAGGAAAATGTTTGACAAAAGGGGGGAGGGGGGTTCGCAATCGGTTAGGGGTCCGCTGTAGCCACACGGTCCACGGTTCGAGATCGCCCAACTGCCAACCGAGCTTGTCATCTCTCTGGGGTCGATAATTTAGTACCAGACCTGTCTGGGAGGATAAAACACTGACTTGGTCATCGGTTGGCCCCCGCAAGCCATCGTATAGGCCAACACGCGTTCCAAAACCTCAACGATTGTGAATTGCAGCAAACGCGTTTGCGCGTCCCAAGTGGATTGATACGCCAGTGACTTTATTCTTTTTATTTTTAATGCTTGACAAACGAAAAATGGCTATGTACTTTTGATGGACATTGCACAACAATAAAAAGTGGAGTTTTCGATAATCTGGGAGACAAGGGCTCTATTAGAAAGAGGAAAATCTACATTGAAAAGAGCAATGTCTATGCAATGTCTTATGTGTGCGTCTTTAAAGGCATCACCCCACGAATCTGAGGTGGTGCAGATTTCAGGTGGAGTATTCGTATACAGGATAGTAGATTATGGAGACGGGAGGTGATTCCGTCCATTTCTTCCTAATTGCCGTAAAAAACGGCCCGGAAGATGCGGCTTCATTCGTTTTGGCGCACCATTTTGTACAAGAGGTTCGATTGGAGCACGCCAGTCTAGTGCAGCGCCGCATCTTCCGGGCCGTTTTTTACGGCAATTAGCAAGAAATGGACGGAATCACCTTCCTCTCCGTAGTCTCCCCTCCCGTATACGAATACTCCACCTGAAATCTGCACCACCTCAGATTCGTGGGGTGATGCCTTTAAACAGGTAGTTTTAGAAGAATTGTTGTAAATTATGAAATTGAAAGAAGAATTTTTGCTAAAAATCACGGCAAGAAAGAAATCGAAAAGATTTTTTTTCGCAAGCTAATCAAAGGTGTAATGAGCGTAAACGGCTTAGTAGCTTCCTTTAAAAAATTGAGCAAGACATTTAGAAAAATTATACGCTTCCGAATAGGCAGTGTGAAATGAAGAGGGAATGCAAAAAAAAATGATGAAAGTGTAATGCGGCAGTTCTTGTATAATACGATACCTACGAGCGAAATAAAAATTTAAAAAGGCTTAGGGTTGCGCTTAGGATTAGGTTTGGTTACCTCAGAACTAGTGCGGCGAAAAGGCAAACAGTGATGGAAACCCGTTCACAATACTCATTAGGAAATCGGTGGATCGGGTCCCATGTTGAATTGGTCGGGCGTGGGCGACGCCCCAAGTCAGATCGGACGGAGCTGATCGCGCACACATATTGGAGCGTAATATGAAACAGATGCGAGCGAAAACGGCGTGATTGCGTACGGAGAAGAATAATGTGTTCCACTTAGAAGCGAAATGAGAATACACGTAAATCGAACAGAATCTGAAATGAGAATTTCCCAGACGAACTGTTTGCTATTCACGCTGAAAAAATCGGCCATAATCGGGTCTCTGGGGGTGCAAACGAAGCAGTTGTTTTTTTTTCGATTTTTACAACTACAAATCTATTTCTCATAGTAAATGACATTTTTCCTCAGTTTTGAGTGTTATTGATTACTTGAAATTTTTTCTCAACAATTCCTCAAGTGATGTTTTGACGTCAGTTGTGGAATTCTTTTGAAGTAGACGATAAGATAGGTTTAATTTCGGAAAAACTACGCAACAAAGAAGAAAAAAGTTCTTGTAGAAGAAATATTGAAAAACTTCAGGAAATCTCAAAAATTAGGGGAAGAGCAAATAGCAGCTGTCATGTTATTACACGCGAAAAATTAACCACAAAGTCGAAATTTCATCCAAGCAAAGTTTTCACTGAATTTCATTGATTTCAGGATTTTTTCCACCATAAAACGGTAATTACAGAAAAAGTCTTGGTGCAAACATCAAAAAATGTCTAAATGTCTAATGTCTTCATTTAAAAAACTTTCAGATAGTTGTGTAAGCATAAGCGATTATCTTAATTTTTCCTTTCCAATAAAATAACACAACTGCGCGACTCAAGAGTGAAGACAAGCAAACAGGTACAGTATGATCAAAATACTCCTCGTCAATTATGGAAAGAACTAGTACATCTCGATTCGCATCGCGTTTTTGGTTGAGAGATTACTCTCCGAGGATGAATACACAACGTAGACTCAAACTATGCAATCTCTTCCCTTTTGTAAATTTTTTAGAACTCTTATTATTAATTACTGTTAATTTTTAATCCAGAACGATTGAACAGTGTCTTCTGAAAAAATGACTATGATTAAAGATATTGTTTCATTCGGCGGTCCAAGAAATTTGCACTTAGAAAAGGAGAGCCTCAATTCCTACGCACTCGTATTCGGGCTATTCGTAGCCCATTCGTCAAAGTTCCCCTAAGCCCTTCGAAAAAGTGCATGTCTTAAATTACAGTAACTTGCCGTATCTCAAGTTCCAGAGGAAAGAAACAGTAAAGCCAGAGGAGTATGTGAGCTTGGAAGGCGGCTGTGAATATTGAGTTGTCGAAACGTTTGGCGCTGGAAGCATAACAATAATACCCGGATCCGTTCGAAACGAGTTTTGCGTTGGTGGAGCGCCTGCTTAGATTCTTCGCTACTGTTTGCTTTTATTGTTTTCGTTATTCTTCAAAATACAAGCATTATCGGTTGAGGAAAGAAAACAGGTAAAGAGAAAGGTGAATTCATAGAATGCACATGAATAGCGCTAAGGTAATCGCAAAACACCTAAGAATAAAGGTCCTGCAGTTCCTTACTTCCTCAATGGTTCATTTTCTTTCATTCATCCATAGATAAAAAAGTAGATCAAGAAGACCACTTAGAAAGTGTCATAATGAAGGTATGCAGCTGAAACTCTTCATAGAAGATGGAAAAGTAACCCGAACTAGGGAACGACCGCAGCAAAAATACATTTCTTTCTTGCGTGAACTTCGGAATAAGGAAGAAAAGGAAAGGATAAAAGTCAAAAGACAAAGTCACCGGCGTATCAATCCACTTAGGATGCGCCAACGCGTTTTACTGGAATTCGTAATCGTTGGGGTTTTAGAACGCGTGTTGGCCTCTACTATGACTTGCGGGGGCCAGCCGGTGATCAAGTCAGTGCTTTTCTATCCTCCAAGACAAGACTGGCAGCAATTTATCGACCCTGGGGGTCGAAAGGATTGGTTTGCACTGGGGCGTTTTCGAACCCTTGACCCTGTGGCTACAACGACCTCTGGCCGACTGCGCCACGATCGGTCTGCTGTTGAACCTCAGCTCTACATATGTGTGTTAAAATAAAGCGAATAAAATCTTCAGCACAATTTTGAGAGCAGCAAGAATGCTGAAAAACGTTCTCAGGTGCAATGTTGTAAAATATTCAAACATTCTCCTAACCGTTTCAGTTATCTACTGTTTTACTGCCAAAAATTTACTAAGAACTTAAATGTGAACGTCACTGGAAGAAGGAAAGCACAAAAATTTAATCTGAAGTCGGAATTTCTGGATTTATGATTATTAAGGTAGCAAATGTAAGTTCTGTAGTTATCCAAAAGAAACAAAAGTTTTCTTTGTTGATAAAACCTTGTATTTCACAAGAATTACATCTTTGCCACCTTTTCAGGGAATGGAAAAACTACATACCCATTTTGGTGGCGACGAAACAAATGAAACAACTTCCAAAAATATTTTGTTAGAAAAATTGACTCCGAAAATTTTTTGAATCTTTTTTTTTTGAAAAATTGAACCCAAATTCTACTAAAAGCTCGCTTCATTCGGATATGAAGATCGAATCAATATTGATTAATTTCTTGAACTTCTAGTCGCTAGAAAGAACTACTCAGCCAAAATATATTTGAAATAAAAAAAAAAAACTAAAAGATTGGAAGCTGAAGCTATGGGTACCGTAAGAAAACACGCAGACATTTGGAAGCAGTAAAACGACAAGGACGTTGCTTCAAGAAGCTTCGCAAATGATCCATAAACTTTATGAAAATCACAAAAGAACCATTAAACTGAACGAATGCATATGACTTTCTCACGTTTCCAACTCGTATCCATCCATATGCACTCTATTTACATATTCCGAGCGCCAGTGACTATCCTCAACAATTTTCGCTGAAGATGCTTGGAGACATCATCAAAGTCGATAAAATTATGGATGAGAAAGAGCATGAATTCGGAGAGAGTGATGAGAAAAGGTGGGAAACGGGAAATTGACGAAGTGCAGAGCCTCAAAAGGCATCGAAGAAAGAATTGAATAAAAAGTAAGAAATATTAGACAAATGCAGTTTTCTCGGAGAAAATAAAAAAAAGGCCGTAGTATTTTCAGATGCTCTGCCTCGAAGAACTATGTAAGACAGGTAAAAGGCTGTCCATTTATTTCTTTTTATTTCCAGACACTTAAGTGAAAAATTGGGGTCGACAGAGGGTGCGGCCATCTATTACCTGCCGTTAATGTGGGCTTGAAAACAGCCACACGTCATTAAAGTCGACAAAATTATGGATGAGAAAGAGCTAGGATTCTCTGGGAGTCCATGTTGTAATATCGAACATGTGGTAAAAACTATTCAGTTCCTCTAATTGCGAACAAAAAAAGGTAAGAAAGAGAAAATATCAAGAATTTTCGTCTTTTTTCTTTCTCAAGAATAGGAATCAATTAAATTTTTTTAAAAGAATTTATAGCTTCTAACAATTACTTTAAAAAGTTGCCACTGATATTTTTGACTACTCTACATTCGTTCACTGCCATTACTATTATTATTGATCACTCGAAAACACAAAGAATTACTATGCCTAGCTTAAAGGCATCACTTCACGAATCTGAGGTGGTACGGGTTTCAGGTGGAGTATTCGTATACGGGATGGGAGACTATGGAGAGGGGGTGATTCCGTCCATTTCTTCCTAATTGCCGTAAAAAACCGCCCGGAAGATACGGCTTCAGGCGTTCTGGCGCACTATTTTCTACAGGGAGTTCGACTGGAGCGCGGCAGCCTTGTGCGGCGCCGCATCTTCCGGACCATTTTTTACTTGAATTAGGAAGAAATGGATGGAATCACCTCCCTCTCCATAGTCTCCCATCCCGTATGCGAATACTCCACCTGAAATCTGCTCCACCTCAGATTCGTGGGGTGATGCCTTTAACTGTTACTATACAATAAATAAAAGTAAGTAGTAAATAATAAGTGCGACTTCCTGTATTGAAAAAATAGTAATAGAAAAAGTTACAAATGAACCGAATAAAAACCAAAAAAAGGAAAGAAAATGGCGAAAAAAAAGAGACCGCTAAAAGTCACCTGTTCCTGAAGCATTTTGAGGCACTGCGCTTGAGCGCTGTCCTGTGGGAAGCGGATGAGGCGCAACTGAACGTTCTCACCGCTTCTCACCAACGTTCGAACCGAATCCGCATGTGAGAGGTGCTCCAACGACACGCCGTTGACCTGAAAAGTTGTTTGTCAACAATAAACAGCCAGGGGATAAGAATCAACCTAGAGATGAGGATCTTCAATCTTATTGAACGTTAGAACAGTTCTACTTAAAGAGCACATATCCTAGACTTAGTCCCTCGAGTTCCGCAACTTCAGCAAGGTTGAAATATCATGAAATAATTAAAATGATCATATAAAAATGTGTGTGCTAGAAATGGAAAAGCGAAATATTCCACATGTTTGCCTTCTGTTGCTTTATAACTTTTAGAAGTATGTTCATAAACACCTCAACTCATTTATGAAAACTTTCATTTTTCATAAAATAAAATTTTTCTCCTCTAGACAGAGAACTCATAAATATGCACAACCCGGTGCACAAACCCATTATTGCTGCATGTTTTAGGACTCGAAAGATGTTTGAAAAAAAAAACATGAAAAATATTTCCAGAGAAGTTGTGCTAAAAACCGTCAAAACACTGGCGGAAATTTTGGGAAACGCCCATCCCTGAAACACTTTTCCGATCGTTCGTTTAGCTTCGTTCAAGCGATACATAAAAAACACGGTTTCAAACCAAAATAGCAGTTAAAGATATGGTTCCAACATCACGGTACTTAACTGAAGTTCTTCTCTGCTGTTTTTGTCTCAAAGTTGAGAATATGAGGTATGATAGAAGATATGAACACATTCCTCAACTTACAAATGAATCTGGCAGTTATTCAAGGTAATTTCACGTAACGATGTCTAATTTACACCAAAATACATCCATTTACAAGTTCACGCTGAAATAAGCATGACATCAACAGAAAGCGCATACTATCTTATTCTAATACCTGCAAGTAAAACTTTAATGCGTACATTTAAAGGCATCACTCCAAGAATGTGAGTTGGTACGGATTTCAGGTGGAGTATTCGTACACCGGATAGTAGATTATGGAGAGGGGGTGATTCCGTCCATTTCTTCCTAATTGCCGTAAAAAACGGCCCGGAAGATACGGCTTCGGGCGTTCCGGCGCACTATTTTCTATAAGGAGTTTGACTGTAGCGCGCCTTCTGCACGCGCCGCATCTTCCGGGCCGTTTTCCACGGCAATTAACAAGAAATGGACGGAGTCACCCCCCTCTCCGTAATCTACTATCCCGTATACGAATAATCCACCTGAAATCCGCACCACCTCAAATTCGTGGGGTGATGCCTTTAAACATCCTAATTGCCCACGAAACAAAAACGAACCTCATCGAGCAAACTCAAACAAGCGCAATTTTTTTTTTGAGATGATGCGAGAAATAAATTTTGCGTCTAATTTTCTTCTATCAGAAAAGGCAAACAGCACGTTGCCTGCCTACCCGGCACACAAATTAAGAAGATCAATCAGGATAAACTTAAATCACCACAGACTTTGCTAAACAAATCACAAAGTGTCCACGTTTCCTGTGACGGCTCCGAGTTTTCATAGATCACATTTTTTTGTGAAAAAAGTAACGCAAATCTAGGAAAAATACGAGAACTTGCGGAAAAAAACTATGAACGTTATTTTTTTTCTGGTAAACAAATCATGCTAAGAATTACAGTGAATAAATCCGCACCACCTCAGATTCGTGGGGTGATGCCTTTAAGATCGTTCGGGTGTCTGAAGACTGGTTTAGTTAGGGATTACCCAGTAGAGAAGTGCTTGGACTTATAATATTTATTTATTTGTTTATTCATTCATTCACATACACCAATGGTGCACCAAAAGAAGTAAGACACATTTGTTTGAGCCAGAAACGTTAGAAAAAAAAAGAAAATCAGCAATGTTATTTTCAGTGGAATCTGGCGCAGCCTTTTACGTGGCGTTACGTTTGCACACACCTCTATGTAATTAAACTACCGTAAACAGCACTTTTAAAGGATTCCTCGGAAATTCGCTTCGGATCTTTGAATTCTTGCTCGTAATTGAGGGGAAGGTTTCATGTTTCTATTAACGAATATTTGAAATAATTAATAATTAATAATTTGAGGCTGCTTTGTTGGTCAACTGTTAATTATCCTTCGAAAACAACTTCGATTTTTAGACATTAGTTACAGGAAAAAATATTTCTGGCTGCGAATTCGACTCATTGCTGCAAAGTGAATCAACAGTTGTAACATGAATATTTTCGGATACAAATTAGTTGTGAAAAATTCGAATTGTTCCGTTTTAAAAATGATTTCTACTATTTTCGTATAGTGGTTTAAGGTAGATTCAGCAAAAAAGAGAAGAAAACAGCGAAAAGGCTGAGCCATGTGAACGACTATATTGAAAATCCAGAGATACACCGGAACCTTTCCCCTTTGCTTTCAGGCATTTGTGCTTTAGCAAATAAAAAATTAGAAGTTAGAGCATTTAAATTTCAATTATATGACCACTCCTGTTCGAGGGAAACGTATTTGTTTGAAGGTCATTTCTTATCCTTTCGTTTTCATAAATTGCTTGATTCTTGGAGTTCATAGAATATCAAAATTGCCTCCGTAATGATTGTTGGGATAAATGGGTTAGGAGAAAAATTACATTCGAAAGTTCAATACGGCCTGAAAATAAGTTAATGTCTACAGAAGCCTGACGCTGTTTTCCAAGAACGTGTTAGTTTCTAAAGAAGTGAAAAGCGAAAGGAAAACTCCGAATCATCAAGTATGCGCATGCTTAACAGGTGAAATAAGATGACTTCGAGTAAATGGAAAATGACAGCCGTTGCACTTTAAACCTTAGTTTAAACTAAGAACTCCTCTAATTTTTACGTGCTTGCCACCAGCTTTCTTCACAACAAAACTTCACAACAGAAACAGCAGATGAACTCAGCAAAAAATTTCGAAGATTCTAATCCGAAAGGACTTCATGGTTTTTTACATAACAGAGATTCAACGAGGTAACCAGCTCTGACACCAAAACAGCAGAGAAGTTGTGAGCAGTACCTTTTAGATCCATTCTGGTGGAATATTTTTCGGATAATACGTTACACTTCTTTCTAGATCATCAAGGAAGTGCTTTCTTCAAAAAATAATTTAGGACACATCTTTCGGAAAACTTCAAATTAGTGATGCACAATGTCCTCTCTGGAAGCGTTTTTCCATGCACACAATTTCCATGCACGTGCTGCAAAACCGTTAGTTTCCGATAGCAGCACTAACGTAATTTAGCCAAAATGAATTCGGTCTGATGCATATCTAGTGCGTTAGGGAGCAAAAAACAGCACAGTGAAACGTTTTGATGAGGACTTCATCTGGCGGATAATATGGTTTGGGTAGCGGAAAAGAAACTTCGCAAAAAAAAAAGAAATAGCGGAAACTGAATCAATACGTTCTGAGAACTAGCAGTGAAGTAGCATCCGCATCCTAAAGCTAATTTTCGCGAAAAGCATAGCTGCTGGACCAGAGACGGAGCGCAAACTTCAGTTAGCAGCCGTATTTAGCGTCTCAAAATAATATTAGGATTGATCCTAAACGAACAAGTGACTTCAAAAACTTTACTATAAACTAACCTCCAGAATGAGGTCGTGGACGTGAATTTGGCCAGATTGAGCGGCAGCCGATCGTGGAACGAGCGATTTGACGAAAACGCCGCCAATTTCTTCTGAAGTGCACAACACACCTACACCACCGGTCGTGAACAAGATTTTCTGCTGCTCACACCCCCACTCGGTCCTTGCTCACATCATCAGACGACGGTTGTTGTTCGTTCTCTCAGCCCCTAGGGCACACTCTCGCTCTCAGCAACCTCTCTGGCACTCTCTCATCCCATCTGTCAACCGCTTCCCGCGCCCGCCCTACATCGATGTTGAGGCGGCGAAAAATCAAATTACTCTGCTCAGGTCTTCACTTCCTTCAGTCGAATGGCAAAATGTACAACGGTAATGCAGTAGTAGCGTAGCGTGTGTCCTTTCAAGCGTAAATCAAAGAACAACGAGGACAACGGGTGCCAAATCCGTAACAAGAATGCAATTTTACGCATGATGAAAGCAGTGCGCAAAACAATGCTAAAAACAAAACTTTTTAGGAATAGCCAGTCTGTATATACTCAGCTAAAAAAGACAATAAGGCTAAGATAAATTCCAAGCGCCCATACAACACAAAACAGCAACGGAGCGTTTGACATCTGATCCGGAAATCAGCACTAAAATGTTGGCACTTGAATTTAGAACTCGAATTGGTTCGAGAATCGCTGGAAACATTTTGACGCATTCGAAGGCAGAATCACTCTGTCTTGAATCGCAAGGGAAGAAAGTCTCTCGATTACGCGATAAATATCGGAAGAGTACTCTGATTTGAATGAGACATTCGTTCTTGCGATCGATTAGTCAGTGATCACTGCTAAGCTTCTAGGATCTAAGAGAGTATTTTATGTAGTAGCTACGTTAAAGATCGTAAAGAAGGTTCAAAATTTAGTCTGCCTGGTTGGAAAGAGATTTCACTGACCAGTGTTTGAATGACTGAGCTCAACTTGTGGGAGAGTCGTTAATTTAAGGCTCTGACCAAGGCGATTTGCCTAAACGTCAGCCAATAAAGTCAATTCTCGTATACAGCTCATCGGAAATCAATACGTCATCTTATCACGCTGAGATCCATCGAAAATCGAACATTTCACCATCTACCTAGTAAAACACTGTTTTTTAGCTACTGAACAGTCAGCGGATCATTAGGGAACAGGTCATTAGGAGAGTGAATAGCATTTATACCCCTCGGTAATCGCACTATGTAGTTAACTTTATGGCTAACAAATTCTTCTGTGGATGTGTTTCCATGCTCGCGCTACATTGATGTGTTATTTCGAGAGGAAATGTTTTTAAAAAATCAAACGAAAATAGCTCACTGCTCAAAAATTGACAACGAGAGCTAAAAAAAAAGCGAAGGCGCTTGAGCGATTATGTTCGCTCCTTACTTCGAGTGCAAAGCTGTTCCCGTCGCTGTCGTTCGCAACGGAGTCGCCGCTGTGAAAAGAATCGGACCAGGAAGCATAAAGCCATGTTACTCTGGATTGTCCAGCTTATCTGAGTACTTACGCCAACTTATTGATGAGAGTACATATGTCTGCAGGGTTAGCTTAGCGTGCCAGGAGTTTTGTTATTTAAAGACTACTTTATTATCTATTTATTACTTTATTACTTCATTTTGAAACGTCAATAATCCTTATCAGAAGAAGTCCATGCAAACAGAAAAAAAATGAAATTTGCCTTTTTTTTGATAAATGAAGACAATTCCCAAAAAAAGTTCTGAGTTAGAAAAGTTTTTTCGTTTTGTCGAAGGTTTTGTCGGAATATTTCGTGTTTCAGGAAACAACTGTTAATCCGGTTGAACGTACAGAGCTAGCAACGAATACAAGCGAAACGATGAGCAAATGATTGGACAGAGAAATATATGTGAATACAAATTTAGAGAAATAGATTAGAATCAAAAGAGAACGAACCAAATGGATCCATATCCGATATTGTACAGAAGAACTGCATCCAGTTCCAGTGGTCGTCGTTACTTCTCCTTTTCTACTCGATTTTTCAAATTTTTACTTTTTGACAGCAGTAGTTGTATTGTACATATAAGAGTTAGTATGATACTGTTCTTCGAATTGTTTGTGTTGTGCTCGCGCCTGTTAAACTGTATGTACTCACTTGTATATTGACGAAACGCTATGAGTTATTGTACGTTCTACAGTTCAGGTTCCGTTCTCATACAATTAAGTCATACACCCACGCCCTTACGGTCGCGAAGTATGGCTGTTGAGGGGAGCGTGCCATGAAAACTGACGTAGATGGGAAAGGTGCGGGAAAATATAGGGTTCTGGATGTGGATTACGCGCTTCTCTCAATTTCCCCTAACCGTCCTTAAAATGACTTTGTGGGAACCTTTTTTCCAACGAGGTGCTTTAGAACGCGTCACTCTCTGCATCCTATGCATTGGTTTTACTTAAATAGGCGGTTGAGGAGACTTCATTGATTTCGGACCGCTTGCACGTGAATGCAGCGCGTGTACAAAGGTAGCGCCCTCTAAAATATCTCGTACGAACTAACGCCGTTTCCCGCGAGAGTTTTATGACAATTAGGAAGGAATTGAATGAAGTCACTACGCCTTGAAGTCATTTTCCCACGGGTTTCTCAATTACGTCAGTTTACGCGCAGATGCCTTTAAGAAGAACTAAGACCAACGGAAAAACACAACGGCAGGGCAAAAAGAAGGGAGAAAGGTTTGTTTATGAGTCGCGCCTAAAGGAGCAAACACTTCTGAACTTGTGGTGACGAAAAAACAAAGATATTTTGCTGGTATAGCTTCCATTCAAAGTATTTTTGACTGAAATGTCAGCAGTGATCAACAGGGTAAAGATAGAAAGATTTCGTATCCAATGAAGGAGTTGGTCACGTATTTCCTTCCAGGAAAAAGTGCGGATCCGTCATCAGTAATACTGTTAGCCTGATGACAAGGAACGTGCCCAAACCCTGAAGAAAATAGCTGAGGATGTGTACCGCAGGGATACCAATAACGCTCTACCGGCTATGCGAAATCGACTTTGAGAGAACATTAGGAAATTTCCAAATGCCATTTCCACTCATGGGAATACACCAATTTTATGAGGGGATGCGCTGAATTGCATTTAGTTTCCAATTCATAAATAGGCGTATAAAGTCAAATTGACGGATGAAAATGTCAGCTCAAACAGCTACGGTCACATTCGAAAATATTGCTGTTCGTAATAGATTTTCAATAGACTACATAGGTGCGATAGGGAGGAGCCGGAGGAGTCACGGCTCATGCGGTGCAGCTCAAGTGATGAGGATCCCTTCGCCAACTGACCAAAAGTGAGGGGTCTTTCGTCGACCGTCCAGAAGTGACGCGGTTCGGAGCACAGGCTCCAACTGTCGGATCCATAGGTGCGAAAGGGAGGAGTCGGACCCTCCTCATGGGGTGCAGCTTAAAGGCGTCACCCCACGAATCTGAGGTGGTACGGATTTCAGGTGCCGTATTCTTATACGGGTTAGTAGATTATGGAGAGCGGTTAGATTCCGTCCATTTCTTCCTAATTGCCGTAAAAAACGGCCGGAAGATGCGGCACGTGCACAAGGCTGGCGCACTCCAATCGAGCTCATTGTAGAAAATAGCGCGCCGGAACGCTCGAAGCCGTATCTTCCGGGCCGTTTTTTACGCCAATTAGCAAGAACTGGACGGAATCATACTTCTCTCCATAATCTACGATACCGTATACGAATACTCCACCTAAAATCCGTACCACTCCATGGGATGCCTTTAAATGGTGAGGATCCCTTGGCCAATCGTCCAAAAGTGAAGGGATCCCTTCGCCAACCGTAGAAAAGTGAAGGGGGTTCCTTCGGCAACCGTACAAATGTTAAAGGGTTCGGAGCATCGGGTCTGACTATCGCAGGTATGATCGCATCTATGATAGAGTAAGCTACACAGAGTTAGTCCAGGACTTGTCCACAACAAAAGTACGTCGTTGACGATTGTAGCTGATGTTACCAAGCTTGGGGGGTTCACCGCAAGATGGATAATTTAGACATGGAAAAAATTTATGACTTTATTAGATGGAATTAAAGTGCTACTAACGGATGTACTCTACATCAAAAAATAAAAATTAAGTGTTACTTCAAATCTGGAAACGATTGGAACTATTTGAACGTGTCAGAGGACATCCTCGCCGTTTTCATCTCACTCGTATCGACGGATATCCCATTAATATCTCTGACAAACATGAAAAAGGCATGAATGCAAGCGAAAACAGCTGACAGATCGCCTATTGAGATAGATGGCGCTTCCTCCATCGATCTCATTCTTCTTTTTTCGTCAAGAACCGCAGAAAAATATAATTAAAGGAGATGAAACTTTTCTGAATACGAGAGAACCGGAATGGCATATTCAATTGCAACTGTGTAACTTCTGAATGATGAGAACCGCAATTTGTGAAGAATTAGTGCGTAGAAGTATTCAGATGTCCTAGTCACGAGAGAAGTGACATATTACACTGGGTTTTTTTTACTTATTTGCTGCTTTGGAATATTTAAAACGATCGATTGCTTTTTTGAAGAAGTGTTTCCGGACTGGAATACCTAGAGGTGCAAGAAAGAAGAAACGATGCATCTGCAAAAGAATTCACACAGCAGGGAATGAAGTCACTGCACTGCAAGGAGAACATCTTTCACCAGCAGAGGTGTTTCTTGAGAGTCCCATTAATATGTATGTCGTTGACGGTAAATCTTAGGAAATCAGTAAAAAAAAAGAGTGAAAGAGCAAAATAAGAGTGAAAAGCGTAATAAGTTCCAGCATCTATGATGCAAGGCAACCTACTTTTTATAATTACCGTTTCTGGAACAAAATTAACGGAGCAAATCTCGGAAAAGGCAGTCATTGAGGTCTCAGTCTCGAATACAGTAACAGGCGCTATGTTTCCAACGAAAACTCGTCCTATTTGTTCGGGCGACCAAATTATCGAGTAAAAGCAGAGCAAAGACCGTCATCCGTGCACCTTGAATATTGAATATGGTACTGAAGTCCAATTTTTATTGCATAATAAGGGAGAAAAGAGTGTCTGGAGTCAATCAATTCGTTTGAGATGCGCCACTGCGTTCACTTTAATTCAGAATCGTTTGAAGTTTACGAACGCGTGGCTGGCCTATACCGTTACTCGTGGGAGCTAGCCGATGCAGCAAATCAGTGTTTTTATCCGCCCAGAAAAGTCTGGTACCGTTTCGTCGACGACGGAAGGATGAAAGGTTTGGTTAGGACTGAGGCGGTTTCTACCTATTCATCGACTGTGCAGCCATAGCGGAACCTCCTACCGATCCGCTCCCTTATGGCACAATATGCGTAATATCCTGCTTTCATGCCTAATACACGTTCTTCCTTTTAACTGTGTGATTTCAACTGCTTAAGAAGAATTTGGAATGCCAAATTCTGTTTATTCGAACCCGTAGTGCGCCGAAAAATTGTGTGCGTTTTGTTTACGTAACAAACTTTGAAAGATCTCTTATAATGCTGAACTTTTCGTGTAATGAGCAAGGACGTCCTGGTTGTCCGTACCTCCAAGTTCCACTCTTAACATAGTCGAGGGCAATCAAGGCATCAGCTAAGAGACATCACTCCACGAATCCGGCACAGTATGAATTTTCGTGGGAGTATACCTATATCGGGTCGCACATTACGAATACGGGGGTGGTTCTGCTCGTCTTTCCCTGCATCAGTGTAAACAGAGGTCCTTTATTGCAACGCGCCAACCTTGCGCCCCGCCTCCGCCTGCGATTCGTTGAGTGAAATCGAATGATTGCCAGTCGGGGCGTCGGAATGAATTTTCGACAAATGGGTGAGGAGAGCAAGTGTGGCGCGTTGCAGTAGAGGACGTCGTAAGGAACCGCATTATGAAGCCGTCTGTTTACAGTGATGCAGGGAGAGATGAGCGGAACCACTCCTGTTTTCGCAATCTACGATCCGACATAGGCATACTCTAACGAAAATCCATACCACGCCAGATTCGTGGGGTGATGCCTTCAAAGGCGGCGTACCGCAAATCTGATGTAGTGAAGGAAAAAAATGCAGATGTAGACTGCCGAATTCGGGTTGGTTGGTTCCGCTCATCTATTCCTAATCGGCGTAAAAAAACCGGCGTGGAAACCGCTTTATTTCCTACGAGGTACGTTAGAACGCCCCGCTGGGTAAACGTTCCGGTCCGCTCAGCAGCCAATTCTTTGGTTTTCCTAGAGAAGACTTGTGTGCCGACTTCATCAATCTTCGACCACTCGTTTATGAATGCGGCGCGTGCACAACGGTGGTGCGTTGCAACTCGTGAAAAACGGCGCCTTTCACAAGGCTTTTTACGACGCTCAGGAAGAGACGAGCGGAACCACCCCGCATCCCGCTATCTACAACACTAACGCCTTACGTTAAAGCTTTACCACGTCATAATTGTGGTATGCTGCCTTTAATTCGATAAAGGTGAGAAACACCGGCATGTACGCTTTGCGAACATGAAAAAATTCAAAGATCTTCAATACGACGAAATGTCACCTTCCTTTTTTGTAGCACTCCATATGGCGTAATTTTACTCGTTACTGCTAAGTTCTGCGCACACTTTTCCTGGAATGGAACAGTGCTTGTTTTCTTGTCTGCTTAGAGTACATTTCTCGTGTACGTGTACTCGTTTCTGGTCAACACTTAGCTTCGTTTGGTGCGCAGCCACCGTGGTGATTCGCAGAAGCAAAAACGCCCGCGAACATTTAACCTCAATTAGTTTAACTTCAGCCCAAAATATTGCAGCAAATCGCTACCCCGAGGGAACAACAAGTTAGGATCGGCTGTATTTTAAAGAACGATCATCCAACTAAAAATACCGGCAACTTAAACGCGGTTTGAGCGAATTAGCGAGGAGAAAAAAAGGAGAAATCCACAGTTTTCATATCGTTTTGGTTGTTACGGTAATTTTTTAGGTTATAATTTGTGCAGTGTAACCGCCGCTTTAGCTGAGAATCTCATGGAGCTTTGCCTTCGTGGACTATCTGGAGATCTTTGATCACTTCCTTGTTTTTCTTCCTTCTTTGTTGATTTGCATTAGAGCAAGATTCTTCTGCAGGTTTAAATTACAGCGCAGAAGATGGACTTCTTTATCCTGAAAATGAGGCCAAACCTCGAATTCTTTAGTAATCAGTTTTTCAAACACCCTTAGTAACTCTTGGACAAGAATTTTAGCGTTCTTTTTTCCTTCTTTTTTTGAGGTCGACAAAAATGTATGACCGAAAGTTGATCGCTGTTATAGCGTGAGAAATATAGAAAATTGAAGGAGATATGCAGACGGTGCAGTAAATAAGTCCGATCTATCAAAACAGAGAGGAATAGGACTAATTGAGAGACGTGTATATGGAGATATTAATCTGACAAGCAAAAGGATGAATGAGTGAACGAATGAACGAATGACTGAACGTGATCGCCTTCGCACTCGCCAAGCAAACGTTGCTTCGAACACGCTCCACACAAATACAGTATCTCTCACATGCCATGATCGAAGCAGAAGCTTACCTTTTCTATGTACATAGCCAGCTACGGTAATGCCTAGTCCCAACGCGGGATCCCTGAGTAGATTAACGTCGACTGTCTCATAGTCGGTATTCTGCCAGTTTTCCCGCAGAAAAACCGTCAATGCCTGCAAGTAACTAATGCATGTACTTAAAACCACAACAACGCTCTAGTTGCGTGTCTAATCGCGACAGGACCCACCCATCGACCAATGGGCGTTCAGAATTGCTTACCTGTCTGGACATGACATGACAATGAGCCGTAGAAGACAAAACCGAAGTTTGAAATTTGCGACTCGTCCAAACTGCGTCGAACCCGCCACCAACCCCTGGGGATTCGGTTTGAGGGCCGAACTAAATTCGAGCTACATTCACTGCCCCACGGTTTCACTCATTTGTTGGTCTTTTTAGGTGTCGACTAATTGGGAAGGGCTTGAAAGCGATCGGAGAAAGAAAGATACAGAGAGGTGAAGAGGGAAGGAGGAGGAGGAGTGAAAGATGAGCAAAAGAAGCAGAACAGAGAGAGGTTCCGGCATTTGCGACATCATCTGATCTTTTCTCACAGTTCAACCTGCGGTAACGTCTATCATAAATCATAAACATCATCATATATAGCATACAACAAAAAAATATAATATACATATATAATAGACTTTTTCATCTGCTCATTTGTAAATAGTTTTAAAAAAACCAAAAAACAGCTTTTTCCTATTGAAGCTCAACAATTGATTCAAATGATAGATCTTCGTCGTTCTTCAACCTCCAACACAACGTGGAAGGAGCAGCAGCTGTTCTTTTCGTCTGAATGCCTCAACTGAACAGCTCAGAAGAAAGCTGAAGACTGGAAGAGCCACTAGTAGATTTAGATGAAAGGAAACACTAGTATTGATTGATCAGTGCAGTGGAGGTCCATGAAACTGTAGCAGAACACATTTGATGGCGTGAATGTCCCTACGAAAACTTATCCAAACCAAATTTCCAGTGACAGCAGCTTGTAGCTCACAATGGATAGTTTTTGAAGCGGAAACATCCCTTTCGCTGTGTCGCAAGTCAATCGCCGTAGGAGAAAACCCCTGGATATTTACTGCTACCTATTGCTTCTAAACCCCTTAACTCGGTTCAGGGGGAAGAAATTTGCGTTGGCTGAGAGTTGAACAGTATTTAGACGATAAATAATATTAATAAGAAACCAAAAAGTGCAAAAAGTTGCAGAACTACTCTGTCTACGACGAACAAGAACAGTCTCTTTCTACTTTTTTAAAATCGTATTCACCATTCTATTTTTGTATATATGAAGATAATTGTACTTAAAGGAAGCAAGCTTAAAGGAATTGTTCTGACATTTTTAAGAAGTTCGAAATGGCGGTTTTCTTTCATAAAAATAAGTACATAGTGGAACAACGTAATTAGGAAAAGAGTGTTAAGAAAATTCTCATAAGCATTGCTATGAATTAAAATATGGAAAACATCTGAAAACACCCGCTCTGAAAAGTTCACGGAAATTCGCTCCACTGAGTTCCGGGGGAGAGTTTCGCGAGTACCCGCAGATGACCCGAAGAAGAGTCAGCCTAATTAGCTACATTAAAGCACCCGATGAGATTTCGTGTTTTATTTAACTCTTCGAATTTTTAATCCTTGATAAATATAGGCAATCGGGACGTAAAATTTTTTTTTCAAGAAAAGTATAACATTTGTTTTTAAACGACAACAAAAAAAAACACAGGAAAAGAAACCTCAAAGAAATGATTTTGGCCTAAAACTGAAGCGTAACATAAACAAGGTTTTTAAAAATTAATTTGGGATTCACAGAACAGTAGCGGTGAATTATGTGAATAAAATACTGGGCGAAAGAAAAATATCCAAGGCGGAAACATGGAGGGCGCATACAACTTCAACGGCTGCTAACGACAGATTAATCATTGGGGAGACCAATGAATTATCGATTAAAATAGATGAAATGCCCAGAAAGTACAAAAAAAAACATTGCTCTTCTTCTTTCTCGCCTAGTATTCTTTCAAAATGGAAATATAATGACTTATTACTCCTTACAAAATCCTCTTTTTTTAGGATGTTTTCCCAGACCTTCAACTGAACACTGCGTTGATCCGCCTGTGCAGAAGTGCATATGTCTTATATTCTATTTTATTCATGGGCCTGGACCCTCGCCAGTGCAAGTAGTTCTTCATACTTTCAAAACTTAAAAAAAGTTACTAGAAATCTAAAAAAAGATGGAGTGAAAACTTCAAAAATAATTTCGCAGCAACGAGTACTTTTGAGTGGCCAGAGGCGAGAACGAACAGTTATAATTTCGAGTAAAAGAAGCATTAGTAATTGGTCAAAAAGAGGCTGCAAAGTTACAGAAAAGATAAAGAAAAAAGTGAAAGATCCTAACAGGAAAGTTAGAAGCGGAAGGGAATGGACGTCAGCACATCAAGTGCCATCAATTGATGTATATATGTATATACGTCCATCCTGAAAATCTACTAATTTCTAGCTTCTCAGGAACTCAAACAGCATTGCTCGGACTTTTTAAGTTGCATAATTTTAAGAGAAAATCACTAAACAAAAGAGAAACACCTAAAGATCGCGAACGGAGCCTAGCAGGACGCAAGAATTACTCTACACCAGCACCGAGTCGAGTGGAGCTCAACATAACACACACAGCTGTGAGTTTTTAATGATTAATCTATCTCAAGTGAATGATCACGAGAAAAGTCCTCGATAACTCATCCTTAGCCAGAAATAAAAAGGTGTCAGGTCAGGCGTTAATCACTCCGCTTGAGATGCGCCAATGTGTTCACCTGAATTCAGAATCGTTTGAGGAACGACTTGCAGGGAATAGCGGATATATCAGGTCAGTGTTCTTATCCTCCCAAACAAGTCTGATACCAATTTATCGACCATGGCTTGGTTGACACTAGTGCGATTTCGAACCATGGAGATCGTACAGTCACAGCGGAACTCCTTGCTGACATCATTCCCACCGCCATTTACTCAGAAATAAAGAAGAGAAATAAGTCGAATTTGCAAAAATTAGCGAATCGGAAGGTGAAATGATTACCAGTGGGCAAATTTATGCTGCATACTTTTCGCTAGATCTCTTAAGACCAACTCAACTGGACGTTGAAGGTAAGATCGAGAAATGGGCGCATTGGACAGACACGGAAGGAGGTCGCGCTGGTCACGTTCACGTTGATTCCGTGGAGCTCGGAGAATCCGATTGTCAGGGTATTCAAGTGGAAAAAAGCAGGACTGCAAAATTCACCTGCAGTAGCAGAAAATAGTTAAGAAGTTGTGCAGGGAACCCACGGCAAACAGGTTTTTCAGAAAATTCCTGTGTGCTATGGAATCTCCCTTAAGGAACTGTGATAAAGATTGGGTAAATCACCATTTTTAGCTGAGAAAAGTACATAGTTAGTGGTATTGAAGCAGTCTCTACATCGTAGAGGAACGTAGGAAGTAAAAGAAAGTTAGCATTTCGAAGGAAACTTGTAAGAGAAAGATATCCTTAGATTCTCTATTCCCCTCTCTATCCCTTTTCTCTTCATGGTTAAACGAGTTACCTCATAATCAAGTTTAAAATGAATTATTCGTATGGAATCTGAAAAAAAAAAACTATAAAAGCATCAAACCATCCATAATTTATTACAGCAGCTGAGATTCCATGCAGATTGGACAAGTCGCACCGCTGGGAATTTTTAAAATTTCAAACTTTCAGTCTCATGACAGTGCTGAAAAAACTCGAATTTTGAATGACTAACCATTTCCTGAAGTGTACGAAGTGAAATTTTTGAAGTGATCGGAGTTTCAGGAGACTGAGCGGTGTTGGTAGTGGTGGCACGCATTGCGCTGCCATTAGGCACAGGTTTCTGCACTTTTTCCGAGCCTGAGCGAGTTGCTTGAGGAGTGCTGGGGGTAGGATTTGGGACGACGGCGGCGGCCGCCGCAGTACTTTCGTCCTCCACCGCGTGTTCACGCGCAACCGATTCGTCCACAGTGTCGCCGGTTACGGTATCCGCGCGCGATTGATGCGACGAGGATTTAGCCGGTGACCGATTCGTTGGCGTCGTTGATTCCTTGGCACCTCGTGTACCGGACGGCCGATCGTGCGCTGTTGATGAAGGAGGGGAAATCTCGTGACCACCACTCACCCTCTGGCCGGCAACCTCTGAAAAGTGTCGATGTAGATGAACGAAAATTGGTAAGAAAAAGACTTCCAAAGAAAAAAAAATGTTCTCGATTCAGCAGGTTGGTAAAGTTGCTAAGAAGAAAAAAAGGCACATTCATATTTTGGATGGAGCGTTACCCCTTAGGAGTAACAAGTATAGGAAAGAAGTCACCCTCGTGAAGAGGATGAATTAGGTATTGCCGAGGGTTCTAAGAGTTTCTATCAATTTTCTCATGATACTTACTTTACATATGTTTATTTACTACTTACTACTGAACGGAATTGATGTTCATCCTAACAAGTTGAAATTATTATAATTAATTGAAATAATCAATTGAGAATTATTCTTCATGATTTCTTATATTGAGTAATTTATGTGAAGACCCTCATTTTAATTTGAGGGAGCATTTGAATCTCTGCTCGAAAATCATACAGTGTATCGTACAATGAAGATATTTTTTTTCGCCAAAAAAAAGAAATTGACATGGGTACAGACGGCTTCACCTTTAGGCACTACTATTTTTCTTTGCTTAATATTTCATTGAAAGCACGACTGAAACGTTGAAAACAACAGTTTTTATTGTAGCAAAGAAACATCACTTGATAATTCAAAGGAAAAAAATAAGGAAAAGAAATATGCAAATATGCATAATGAATAAATTGATCTAAATCCGGTATTTGGTAATGAAGTGGGCAAAAAAAAAGAAACATTTACTGCTATGTCAACGACGAATACGTTTATAATTCAATTTGTAGTATAAGGAGAATTCTACTCATATTTTCACACATTCCGGAACGACCCACCTTCTATGTTTTATCTTTTACACGCGCATGGCCAATGCTTGTCTTTTTCAAACGTAAACGTAGCGTGATGCGCCGTGGGCATCGCATGGGAACATACGGATGATTTTTTGTTCAGTCATTTCATAAAACACTATTAATTGCTTATACATGGATTTTTTGAATTTTTTTCAGCCTGTACTGTTCCGACTCAGACAACCTGTATTTGTATTTACTTTTTTTGATGCACTGTTGGTGTATGTGAATAGATAAAACAAATAGTTTAAACTACTTCTTGTTTTTACGTTTTATTTTACTTTTATGAATTATGTATGAGATAGTGTGACGCAAATGGTGAATCGCAGTGTCCGGAATATGCTAAAAAAATGTAGCATGAAGTAAAAGTGACCGTAGCCGTAGAGTCAAACGTTTTCAAGTTTTACGAATATTTTGCCGTTTCATACTTTATTTACAGAATTCTGATTGAAACACGATTTTGATTGATTGATTGCAGCACGCCACGAATCTGGGGTGGTACGGATTTCAGGTGGAGTATCCGTATACGAGGTCGTAGATTACGGAGACCTGGGTGGTTCCGCTCATCTCTCCCTGAGTCACCGCAAGCAGCCGGTCCCTGAATGCTGTTTTGCACGATGCCTTCTAGTGCAGCGCGCCACTCTTGCACGCGTATCGGCCCTTACTGCCTATCGGGGCAGTCCTCATTGATTTTCGACGAATCGCAAGACGGAGGCGGTGCAGGGGGTGGAGCAATAGATGGCGTCGTACAAAGCAGCATTCTGGAGGCGGCTGTTTGCAATGATGCAGGGAGAGATTGGCGGAACCACCCCGTCCACATAATCTACGACCCCGTATGCGGATGCTCCACCTGAAATCCGCACCACCTCAGATTCGTGGTATGCTGCCTTTAAAGGCATCAACCCGCGAATCTGGGGTGGTGCATATTTCAAGTGGGTTATACCTATACGAGGTCGCAGATTATGGAGAGGAGGATGATTCCGTCCATCTCTTCATAATCGCCGTAGAAACGGCCCGGAAGATGTGGGGCGTGCACAAGGCTGGCGCGCTATAATCGAACTCGTTGTAGAAAATAGCCCGCACCATCCCACTTGTCTTTAAAAGCAGCACGTCAGGAGTCTGAAGTGATATGGGTCACGGGGGAGAGTTGTGGTGGGAGATCCGGGGTAGTTCCAGTCATCTCCAGCTAATTGTAGTAAAAAAACGACGTAGGAATCGCTTTAGTTTCTACGAAGTACGTTGGGACGTACCACGTTGCACACGATCCGGTCCGCCTAATCTAGTAAAACTATTAAACATGCAGCTGAGGGTACCAGAGCGCGCACAAGGTGGCACGTTCTAACGCACTTCGTAGGAACTAACGTGATTCTCACGCCGGTTTTTTTTTACGACGATTAGCGCGAAATGAGGGGAACCACACTGGATCCCACAATCTACAACCCCATCTCTAGTTGTTCCTTGGGGAACCCATATTACGTCAAAATCGTGGTAGGTTGCCTTTAAGAAGCAGATTCTCTGCAGAGTTTCTTCATAGTAGTTCCTAGGAGCAGCGGAAAGAGGGTGGATTGGGGAGAGTTGCAGGGTGTGGTATGGTTTGTCCGATTGGATAGCGACGGCCTGGAGGGCAAGTGAGTGGGGTTTGGATATAATGCTGTTCAATAAAATTTTTTTCTGAGCATTGCCACACGTTTTGGATATGCCGTATATATGACTGGCCAGAGCAATGATGGATATGCTAAGTCATCTCGTAAACGAAGAGTGTTTTTAACTGAAAAGTAAAATAAATTGAACTCTAAAGGAAGAGAGAATTGATTTTTCTAAAGGGGTTTGACTCACTGCCAAATATATTGAAGGAATCGTAGGAAAAAAGTCAGCATAATTTAGGTCATAGTGAGTTTTAAGGAAAATAAATAAGAATTATCTGAATTTCGAGAAGTAGAGAGGGTTATAGAATGTTGCGCCATTCGCAGAATTAACCAGTTCGTATTTCCCTTAAGCAGTGTTTGATGCCGGCTCCCACAACGATGTATCATGGCAACAAGTTTGTGCCGTGAAATTATAATGGGTAGCACGATGGTGATTCAATTCTCTGATAGTTATCCTCTTCAGAGAATGGATTTGCAATGGATAACAAAAAAGGAAGTCTGTGGACATGACTGTGGAAATATGAACTGCTGAGTGTGTTGTGGTTGTGTAGATACATCGCTGAAAGCTCTGCAAGCGGATACCTTGGCGTTGCAAAAGTGGTTTCGCACTCGATTACGTGCCTCCAAGGCAAGAAGTGCTCGGAAAGTCATGGGAAAAGAATAAAATATGAGCATTTTTAGCGAGCTCAGCCGAATAGAGGGTAAAACTGCACGGATATTTTTCTATCAGGACGCTATTTTTCTATCGGATTCGACAAGGAGGAGAATAATTCCTGATAAGCTGAAAACTAACAAAAGATGAAGAGGATTTGTTGCGTATTTTGTAACGAAAATGAGAAATGGAAGAATATGCTACATGAAAAAAAAGATTGGTCGTAATTTCCAGAAAAAAAGACTTAAGTGCAGGATTCAACACTGCACTCCACTTCGATTAGTTTTGTCGAATTAATAAGAAAATCTAAGGAGCAGTCAAAAATTCCCGAGCTTTCTCTCGGAAAAAGTAAGCAACACGGCATTCTCTCCATCGTCTTCTAATTTTTTTTATCCCACAAAAAAAGTGTTTGCTGTAAAAGTGAATAGATCCAAATCTTTCTTTGTAAGATACTACAAAACTATTTCTCGTTCTATTTTTTGTTTAACCCACAAGAAATGCTCATTCTGGATTCAACTGAATTCCATGATTTAAAAAAAACAGTCAGGCATTTAATGAAAAAAGAATCGAAACACGACATCGAAAGAAACAGCAAAAGATGTGCTTCGTTCCACACAAAAATAAGAAGAGCCGAAATTGAGTGGCTGTTTCTCAGATGCACTGGATCAACTCCCACGAAATCCAAACCCAGTGTTAGCTGAGACTCCGGAAGTTATCGTAGGATTGAGATCTAAAGATCATAAGGCTCATTAATTTTACTAGGCATCTATCATGTACAGTAAAAAAAATCACTGCTGTCTAATCTTAGTACTGCGCTTCATTGTTTTTGACGGATATCAAATGTAGCTGAGGTGTGCGATGTTCTCGCTCGACTCCTCGATCAGCACGGAAGGCAGAACTGCAATAAGAGTTCAAGGATCCTATCCTTACGAAAACTGGCCATCGTCTTCAAGCAGCGAAGTTAAAAGAACGAAGTTTGCGGAACTTTCGAGGCCTAACGTCAGATGGTACCAATAAAGTTTCGACCGAACTTGACATGGTAACAACTGGAATGAAAAATAACAGCTTTAGGAGAGACACAAACTTGAAATAGGTCCCTTTATTGTCCTATAAAGGAACCTTGTTTCAAAAAAAAAACACATAGATTGACGAAAAGCGCGGAAAATCTGCTCAGAAAAGAAACATCTGTGCGAATCTATCCATCAAATCTGGCCGTTCCTCATGAATTTTTGATGTATTTTTTCCCACCTTCAAAAACACTTAAGCATTCCTGAGATTCCTAGAGAACGAGTCAGGCATGAGAACGAATTTGACATTTTTTTCAGAGAGAACTAGAGAATTGTGGCAAATTTTTAGAACACAATCTCAGATTACAGTAATAAACGAGTTCGTTACTGTAATACTGTTACGGTAATAGCCGCGAAGAAAACGGCTATAGAGGAAGAATAGTCTACTCTGAATGTAACCACTAAAAAATAGCATCAAATATGTAGCAATTTCATGCAGCGGAAATATGGAGAAATTAGAAACCTTGGCGTGACGACCTTTATCGGAACTCCTACCTCGATGGCGCTCATTTCTCTGATAAATGATGTAAGAGTTAAGAAGACGATGACGTGATATTAATGGAAATGCAGAAAGAATACAAAAAACTCGTGAATTAATGTGAATTTGTCGACAAATAGGATCATTGGGCTGTTTCAACAGTTTTTTTTTCTCGAAATGAGAAGAATGACGCGGTGAGAAATTTTCTAGTGCACCTTTGTTTCGTTTAGCCATCGGAAGCTGTCGCGTCCGTAGCCTTCATCATAGGACCGAAGAGGTGTGACGCCTGACGCCACAAAACTATGGGAAAAAATTCAGAATCAAAAAGGTTACAGTTGTGCAGCAGAAAGTTTTCAAAAACTTCCATGGGTAAATGGAAGATAAAGGAAATCAGTAGCTCCACCCAAGAATATTTGCCAAGATTGGCTACGCTTTTTCAATAATTTGTCAATTTCTTTCAAATATAAATGTTCTGTTTAATCACTATAGAACTCTGACACCGACACTGAACGATAAGCCAAAAAAACTTTGATGGATGAAACGCTCAATTTTCATTCCTCATGGAAAGGAAAAGAATGTAACTGGAAGAAAATGAACTAGCCTCATCAAGTCCAATAACAAATTTTCTCGGAAATGAATAGGTAAAGGCTAAAAATGGCTTAAAATCATAAATAGCTGATGTCAGGTGTGTTAGTTCAACCTAATCCACAATCTACGGCCGGCTCTTTGGAAATGAGGAGGTAGTTTTGGGATTAGCGATGACTGCAAGTTGGTCGTCCATCACTCGTGGCATCCACTTCATAGACGTGGACAATCTGCCACATCCACATTACGATCGCCAATGAAGATCAATTTCCCAAAAAATAGGAGCCCTTCCATAACATACACTATTTCAATGATATAATTTTTTCTTTTGTGTCTTTTCTTCTCTGTTCCCTTTCCAACGAGAAACTAGATTCAATCGTTTGAAAATGAAGAACGTAGTCCTAAACCTGAGATGATCATGGTGATTGATGGCTAGTGTAAATATCCCTCTTTTTCCTCATTTACAGAATATTCTCTGGGCTATAATGTCCGTGGCGTGGGAATCGGAATTCGAGTGTTTAATCGGGAGGTTTATGGATAAAAAAGCATTCGGAAGTCGCACAATTTTTTTTTTGTTGTGAAATCCACGTTGACTGTTTCTATGCGGTTATCCTTGGAAAATCAAAGTGACCAAAGAGAAAAATTCTTCCAGGAAAGGTCCACCTCATTCTTAACTACAATTTAA
This sequence comes from Necator americanus, assembly GCF_031761385.1. Classification (NCBI taxonomy): domain Eukaryota; kingdom Metazoa; phylum Nematoda; class Chromadorea; order Rhabditida; family Ancylostomatidae; genus Necator; species Necator americanus. The sequence goes on along the minus strand of NC_087372.1, from coordinate 13,022,977 downwards.
CGGAACATTCGCAGGATAAGTAGTAAAAAAATAGCTCACTAGAAATCAAGTAAATCACGGACAACTGCAGTCGAATTTATGGAAATCGATGCGGGCAACAGTGCGTGAGAATAAATAACGCTGTATAGCTTCTTCTTGATTAATAAGTTATGCTCAGCGCTATAAGCCAATGACGGTGTGTGAACGATGAATCCAAGATTAAGGAATAACAAATCTTATATCTCCATTTACGTGTAAAAATAAAAATAGAAATTATTGTGAATAAAAAAGATTGTGAGACTTCGTGTCGTGTGTGTGTGTGCGAGACAAAAATGATATGAAATCCAGAATAATTATCAAAATGTTTCCCTAAAAGTAGTAGGATTTATGTAAGTCAATCGCAAGTTGTGAACCGTGAGAACATTTTTCTTCTGAACAACAGTAGCAAGGTAACCGTACCTTTAGCTTCTTCCTGACTCACAGAAGGCGATACGGTAGAGGGAGTGATTTGAGCAGATAGCGAGGCGTTTGTGATCCTCTGAATATGCTCCTCAAGTGAAGCAGCACAGAGCGCAGCACGTGTTGACATTGTCCAACACTCTAAAAAGAACAGATGTTGTTAGAAGTTGTAAGAATCACATATCCGGGAATAAGCCGTCACTTATCATTCGAAACACATATATTCTTTTATCAAATACTTGAAGGAAGCATACCACGAATCTGGCGTGTTGAGGGAACTTGGGGGAAAAGCTAAAGGTGAGGTTGCAAATTGCGGGATCCGGCGTGGTTCTGCTTATCTTTCCCTAATCATCGCAAAAAAAAACTATTCGGAAGACGTCATTTTTCACGACGATTTCAGTTGCAGCGCGCAACGATCATTGGTGCGAGAGGGAGAAGCCCGTCCCTCCTCAGGTGAAAGAGGTCCAGCTCATGGGGTGCTGCTCAAGTGAAGAGGGTCCTTTCGATAGCCGTCCAAAAGTGAAGGGGGTAATTTCGCTAACCGTTTAAAAGTGGAGGAGGTCCTTTCCCCAACCGTTCAAAAGTGAAGGGGGTCAGAGCATCGGCTCCGAGTATCACATCTATGGCCACAATTGTGCACGCACTGCATCCACGAGCGAGCCGTTGAAAGTCAATGAAGTCTCTTCAGCAACCCATTCAAGTAAAACCAATGAATAGACCGCTAGGTGGATCGCGTGCACAGAGGAGAGTTCCAACGTACCTCCTAAAAACAAAACGGTTCCCACACCGTTTCTTAAGACGATTATCGAGAGATGAGCGGAACCACCCCGGATTCTGCATCTACAACCCCATTTCTAACTTTTCCCAAGGATTCCCTCACCACGTCAGATTCGTGATATGCTGTGCTAAAGTTACACACAAAAACATAGCACAACATGCATGTAAATGACGGAACTATGTGGAAAAGTTGATTTTAGTCAGGAGAGATTAAATAGTTGTGAAAATTGTCAGTTGACCAATTCAACGACAATCTATACTCTTTTTCATTTTGAAGATAAACTCATTAAAATTATATATTATTATATTATTATTATAATATATACTTGAGATTACTAGTCACATTAAACTTATTTATATATAGCTACATTTTTACATATTACCCACAAATTATTTCATCATATTTATTTATTATATTATACATATATTTTCGTTTTATTATGGATCGGCCCGCAAATCATTGCATAGGTTAACTCGTTCATAAGTCCTCAACGACTCCAAATTGGAGTCAAAATTGATTTGGCGGATTTCCAGCGGATTGATTTGCCAAAGACTTTATACTATTTAGTATTTTATTATTTATAAAGCTTCACTCGGAAATGAAGTAAATCCTTCTTGATAAACGGAACACTAACAGTAACATTAAAATTCAAGCAGAAAATGTGACAGAAAGGAAATCATTAGAGGGGAATGTTACCGGCACAATTGATTAATCTACAAAATAATCACTGAAATGGAAATTACAAAACCTACGTAATAATTTTCATCGAATAAAAATAGAGCAAAACGTGCTTAGAAATGTGTACAGTTGTGCCAGTATGTGATAGATCATGCTGTATATAGTATCAGCTTTATGTTACACCGGCTATGAAAATAAAGAAAAGGATAAAAGGAGAAAAAGAATAAAAAGAACAGGCAACACATACGGGTAAAAAATATTATCTGCGCATAGTTTCCGTATTCCCCAAAGCTTACTAATTGTGCCACTTGGCGAACGTTGGGCAAAGTGCTTGACCTGCTCTACTGAGAAATCCGTGAAAAGAAAAAACACATCTAATCTTTAGCATTTGAAAGAATTTCCTCTATAACTAGCCTCCAAAAATTTGTAATTCACCGGATAGACATTAAATTGTCATTTAAAAAATGTTCTAAAACACTGATGTCAGGGTTGGACTGCAAAAAATTCCTTTTTTTCGTGTACAGCATGCCCTCTTCACATAATCAATCACTCATTATTCTAAAATTTATTTCTTGGGAGCTGGGTTATAAATTAGGAACGAGATAGCAATTAAATGTGAAAAATTACATGCAGTCATTGCTATTCTTAACCACCGAAGTCCTCCCTCAATTACCCCTTGGAAAATGGGTGTTCGAAAATAACCACGAAGTGATTAGGATGTAATAAAAAAACATATAAAGTTGAAAATTACAGTCTATATTAAGCTGTGAAAGAGCGAATTGTTAAGACGATCCTTTAATGCTCATTCATACTTTTTAGTAACGGTAACAGCCTGTTCCTTTGCTCAAAGCCATCTTCTAGACCCGAGTTGAAGGTGAGATATCTATATAGTAAGCGAATTTTTGAGCACACAATGATAAACCAATAGAAAAGATCCAAGAAGCTTTTTTTTCAATTTTTGAGTGATGGAAATTACCACAGGAGCTGCTTGAAAATTAATTTTTTTTGGGATCTTAATTAGCAGAAAGCTCCAGTTTAGAGTCTCAGAATATTTTCTTCGCCGGCTTGGCTACTACCGTAACGGGTGCATTTTCTTCACCTGACCTACACTTCTTTTCGTTTCATTCAACCCTTAGCTGAGCACACGCAGCACAAATCTATTCAAATGCCAGATGCCAGCGAATATTTGAGACAGAAACGATAAATGACATGAAAATTGAGGAAAATACATCATTAGAGTGTAGAAATGAAGCTTCGTTGATGTATTTTTTTGCCTTAGTTAATTGACATTTTGGCGCGATATTTGAAAATGTCGGGAAAGTTACAAATTTTCAAAATTACGCCAAAACCAGGAATGAAGCGCTACAGTTATCTATAATGATATAGTTTTTTTCTTCTACAATTTCAGAAATGCCATAGGTAAGACGAGCCCGTGCTTGGGTACTTCCGAAAAGACGAAAACTGCTGGTTGCAAAGGAAATATATGGACCTGCAGGGGCTACTAATTTTTCGCGTTTCTATCCGCTCTTTTTGCGACAACAAATAGCCGACGTTATCTTGGGACTTGATGGATTTAGAGTTGGAAAAAGCGCAGCGAGTGTCGCAGAATAAGGAAGGTGGCGGATAAAAAGATGACTTGCTATGGATGTGTAGCCAGCGAGTACTGTAGAGAAGATTAAATGAGTACAGCCCGAGTTCGTTGTTAATAATTTATCTCAAACTTCGAACATTACAAGTTGGAACTCTTTTTTCTTTTTTCCCCTGTACGCTCACTTTTTTCTTATAACCGATCAGAAAGAATTGCGTATAAATTAAGAGCGAATAAAAAGAGGAAAATTCAGGTAATTTTTTCCATAGAAAATTCTGTTTTAGTGTCCATTAACATTGCTGTGTCAAAACAAATCCATGAAAAAATTGAATCTAACAATGAGAAGCTCAAAAAACTGCTGTGAAATACGTACGTAAATTGAAAATTGCTAACTTTTTAAAATAAGATTAAGTTTGTAAGAAAAGAAATATACGAAAAATAAAAAACGGATAGAAGGAGTTCCCGAAAAATCTTCTTAGATTCATACGGCGAAAATATGAAACAAATCCAGAGACTGTACATAAATAAGATATTGCATTTGACAAATCCAGGATTTCTGATCGATTTTGACATACGACGTCAGGTGGAGGTAAATGCTAGGAAGAAACCGTCGCCAACGTAGTGAGTTAGGGAAACATTAGGCAAACACTAACACTATTAAAAACAAGTAAAAATTAAGTAAATTTAATTGCAATTAATGTAACCTCAATGTCTAAATTTAAAAGGTCCATCAAATCAAATTCGGATTTTTTTCCCGAATTTGATTTCAATCTAAATCAAAAGCAGGGTTCTTTTAATTAACGAAGTAAGTAAAACATTAGAAAAATTTGAATTAGCAGCTAATATGAAAATTTGGCAGATTTTTCGAATCTCGAATTCGAAGTATGTACTTAGAAACAGTTTTCCTATACATGCATCCGATGTTTACCAATGTTTTCATCAATTTTGAGAGTTAAAAAAGGAGCGAGCAAGTAACAGATTGTTGCAAGACTTAGTGAAAAAATAATGAAATCGTTTATTTATCTATATATGTTAGTACTACTGTCAACATACACATCATGTTGCAGTTATGTTATATTTTGTTGTTTATTTGTCGGTCGTGTACAATTACGTACGTATGGGTACATAAAAGCACATCAAAGCTACGGAAAGAGAAAAATATGCGTTAGAGAAAAAAGTGAGTCTTATGCCGCAGTTTGATGTGTTACAAATATCCCTAGCTAGGGAAAGAGAAAACATTTTCAACAATTGAATTGTTGATCAAAGAACATGGATGAGGAATCGTGCGAGGTCTTCCGTGGACTCCGTAAGCAACAGCTAACAGACGCCACAAACCGCAGCGGCGGCAACCGCCGCCTACCAACAACGACGAGCGTTGAGAGCATGCTGCAAATCAGAAGACGGGACCGACTTCACACATAAAAAAATGATTGCACGTCGTCGTCGGGGACAAATTCAATTGGGACATGGGGTGCGAAACAGGCGGCAGTTGAAGACGAATGGAACGAAGCGGCGAAGCTAAGCGACGGATGGTAGACATCTGTTGCTGGCTTCCGCTTTTTCCAGGGAGCACTGGAGCTACCACTGTTTGTCGGACGGAAACGATGTTCGCACAAAACGCAAACAAATACACATTCAAATGTTTGCATCACGTAAAACGAGGCGAGAACTTGTTCGCCTCGTTTACTTCGTAGACGAAGAGAGGGAGACCGCAGTGTGGCCGCAGTCCCTGAGGACCGGGGCGAATCAGCGGAAGTTTGACAGAGGCGTAACGCGTCGAAATGATATCAATATAGCGACACTTCTCGCGAGAAAAGCGCCCATATGTTTTGAAGCATTTCGAATATGCGTCGAAATGGAGCACAACAACACAGCTGACATGTGGCTCTCGTCCAGCGTTGAACGCGATGGAACCATTTTGAAGGCCACAAAATCATGGCGCGGGGAAATATGTTGGAAATTTCCCGATTTTAATGAATCCAACAGACAAATGATTCAGAAACTCCCAAGCAAATCTTCACTGTCGTTTGAAAATTTGAATAGTCTCAGGGAACCTGGTGCAAAAAAAACCTCAAAAACACATGAGGGGAATCTCCTTCAATAATTCTACTGGATAGACTTCTGAAAGCAAGAGTTGGCAATGATCGAAATTCTTAGCGCGCTGCTTTTCTTAGAAAGGAACAAAAATGAGCTGGAAATTTGAGCTTGAGAAACTTGAGCACACACCAAACTGCAAAGTAATTTTTCTCCTCTTACTCTCCTTTTACGATAATAAATAACCCACATTATTTTGGGATTTGATCGATGAGAATCAATGATTTTTAGCAAAAGCAAAGCAACTATGCAGCCGTACACAATTATTTCAGTTTTATCTTTTCCCATAAGATTAGGAGGTTGATGGGCGGTTGGATAAAGGTTCGGCTGCGATCGTACTGTTGATTGTTCGAAAGCGCCCTAGGCGAACAAAATCCTCCATCATTTCGAGGACGATAAATTGTTACCGGTTTTTTTACTGAAAGAATAAAAACACCTATTTGATGCATCGGCTAGATTCAGCAAGTTAATGTACAAGCCTGACATGCGTTTATGAGCTTCGGACGACAGTATGATTCTGTATTGATATCAAACGCGTTGACGTATCCGAAAAGGACTGATTAGCCTCAGGCCCATGATTCTTTATCTTTTACTTAATTCGCCCAAAAAGTTAAGTTACGTCTTCAAACAACATCCGAAATGTGGCATCTGCAAGTTCTCAACAAACTTTCCGAAATGCCTCAAATTGTCATGTTTGAAAGATTAAATTAGCTTTTTAAATTATATATTTGGGATATTAAGATATCATTAAGAACTGCATTCAAAAAATTATACTCGGGTGAAAATGTATGATTCCACTATGATACGGTGCACCTTAAAGCCCTCTAAGTGACGGCCAGTAGCGGACGATCAGATGGTTAGAACAAACAAACTTCCTCATCCTGCCACCACCATAAATAACCCATTTATTTCGTTTGGTTGTAAAAAATTACGACCGGAATTAAGTACTTTCATTTGCTACGGGTCTTTTTATATGCGGGAGCATTCCTAACCGACTATCTTTGGACCTTTCCTAACCAGTGTTGCATGCCTGCAGTATCCCCTAGAGAATACTGGACTAGGGAAATTTCTCGCACATCTTAGAAAAGTTTTCATATAAAATTTTTAAAGAAAGATTTCTATTGCTCTTACTTACTTCATCTTGTTGGAGTCCCTTTTTAAAATTTTAAATTTTAAAATCGTCCCTTAATTTGAAAGCAAATGAGAATTACGATCGATTAGCGATGAGTTTCATTCAGTACAAACACTGAATTTACCTCGATTGCATCCATAATATGAGAGGGCCATAAGAAGCGCAGTTTTATTTTTGAAAAGTTATTTCTCAAGGTGAAACGCTGTGTTGGAGGAGCATTTTGGGAAATACGGTCGTACTAATTCTAAGAAAGCAGCACAGCGACGATCATAGAGGAATTGCGAGGAATAGTTATGAGACGGATAATAAAGGAGAAAAATCAATAACAAAGACGGACGTAAAAACTTGGTTTGTAAACCTATATCCAGCCAATAAAAATTAGGCGGATAGAGATGGTGGTTCCAGAAACTTCCAGCAAAAAACTACAGCTGAGGAAAGTGATTTATAGATAGTCGCGTAGAATTTTCGGCGTTATTCCTCAGATATTGTAGCGAATGAATCTGTCATACTGTGGGGAACGAGAAGAATATTTATTTCTATATGTGGAGGTGGTCAGTATTTGAGGCTTCTTTGCTCTCCTCTGAGATCAAATCATGAAAATTTAGTAATTTTTCTGATCGCAGTGGTACGTACCAATCAAGTAACTGAAGTACTCTTCTTAAAAAAAAAACCCTTTTCCAATTCGTAGCATTTTTGGGAAAATTTTTGGTAGTATGGTGATTGGAAACAGGTACTCCACCATAAATCAACAATGGAAATAGTTTAAAGTTATTTTTTTTTGGCTCTTTTTCAGAAATTCCCACCTTCTACCTCGAAGCAGAGGTTTCCTACTTTTTCCTTGTTTACCTTGTTAAACCTTATGAATGTATTCTCATCAACGCAGGTTAGGTCAATAAAGTGTAAAGGAGGTCCTTATTTTTATGCTGTTCAGTAGTGTAGAGCGCCAGTTTAAAATTCCAAAGGTACAAAAAAACAGTATGAGCAAATGGGTAGGCTGGGTGAGGTCCCTTATTGACTGCAAATATTTGGAATAATTTCCGATAATAGAAAAAAGTCGAATATACACTATTAAAGACTTGATTTCTTAGTTAGTTCATTTTAAAAAATTGGTTTTGTGGCGCTTTTGTTTTTCTATGAAAAAATAATGTAATAGTATCCACATCCCAATTTTGGTCCGGATGGCTACATGTGAAGATTCTGGACGTTATAAGGATGCAGTGGAGAGACGTCACGTAGGGAAAGCGTTGTAAAGAGGACAGATAATGACTGGGATGGAGGCAGAAAACGAGAGCGAAGCGAAGCAGCATGTGAAAGTAGCCTGCATAAGCAGTTACGCCTTGATTTATCAAGGCAAGCGGGATCCCCACCCCCGCACAATTTAGCTGCCTCTTTTTCCGAGTGCACACCCTCTTCAGAGTTTGCAGAGAGAACGATTTGATTATTGTCACTCAATGTTCCAGCTTCAGCAAACGACTCTAAACTGAAATATTTTATATTCATTTAATGGTAGAGCTTTCACATATCAATCATAAGTACCATTTTTTCCTCCTTTTCTCAACAAACAAACTAAGTTTTCAGGACAAATCCATGAGAAATCACATATTTATGGCTATAAAATAGTAGCGTAGTACTGAGAATGAGACTACTCGAAATTCCCCGTTCTCTGCGCCAGAATTCGGCTATGACGTAGCAAATATTATATAAAATTCAATAAAACGTTACCTAACAGCTGAACGCATGCTCCTATGAAACTTCTAGAACTTCAAACATAATCAGAACCTAAGTATAATGCTTGAAGGAGGATCCTAAACGGAAAAGAATCGATTTCAGCTCCTTTCTCAAAACAACGATATGAATCTAACGAGTAAATAAATAGTTCTGGATTCATATCACGGAAGATGAAAGTGGTGGTCTGTGATGAGCGTTATTCACTGATGCGAAAGAGGCATAGTTAATAATAATATCGTATATATTTATGCATACGTAGCGGAAGACTTGAAATTTAGGGTTCATCCAGGCGGAAAGTTTGTTTTAAAATCAAAATTAAAAAATTAGAAATTGTTCTTGAGAAAAGTGATGAAAAATAAATATGATGGTAGTCGTTTCTTAACAGAAACGACTACCATCATATTTATTTTTCTGCTGAGGTCTAGCGAAAATTCCTTATGAGCTCGAAAAGTTCAGTGAGTTTCTTATAAATACTCTCGTTCACTGTAGTATCCGGAATTATTGTCAGTTTATGGCGTAGCGACAAGTTTCTATATATTCCCTTCATATAATTTCATGCTCTAATAATGAGTATTACATATTTCTACACCTATATTAATATTAATTATCCATTCCTCAGACTTTAGGATGACGGGAAAAAATGCGCTGTGAAAATTTTCTCAACCAAACTTTTTTAGAATTTTCAATCTCTTGGAGAGCAGTGTTCGACTCAATGTTCAAATACGTCCAATCCGAGTGAAATCTTTTAAAGAGGAGTGATAATCCCAAATTTGAAAGGACTACTAGACGAATTTCAGAGGTAAGTGCTTCTAAATAAGGTATCTACTTACACTACGTCAACCTTCAAAGTGAAGATATGTTATGGACGAATATTTCGATTATTTTTCACCGAAATTCGAACAGAAAATGATCAAAATGTAATATAAAATATTCGATTATTCGAATATTTGATAGAAGGCAGGAATGAAAGCGAAGTTCAAAAATACGAGCTACGATAAGAACGTGGACGCAAAAAATTGTATAAATGGAAAAAAGGGTTGAACAAGGGGCATTGAAAAAATCTAAGAAAAGAATGTCGCTTAGGAGCGCAGAGATGACTTGAAAGGCTAGGTAATATTCACCTCTACACCTCCCCTTATGAAGGAGGCTGATTTTCCGAACCGAAAAACCGAAAAGAGGAGTTTCTGCAAAAATCTGTGCAATAAGGGAGTAAAGCATATCGAATCCGCATATGTTTGTGACTGATGAGAATGTCTTCATTCCTAGCACGACAGGAAATTTGAAATACGATTTTAAAAAAGTGACACCGATAAAGTGAAGTGAGTGATAGCAATAAAAACCTCTACATATTTAAAAAATCTATGTGCACATCTTTTCTAAGATGTGCAAGAAGTTTCTCTACCCCTGTACACTATAGAATAGAACACTATAGACGATGTAGTAGGCAGGCAACACTGGTTAGGAAAGATCCAAAGATCGACGGTTAGGAATGGTCCCGCAAATAAAAAATCTTGTATCAAATGAGAAAGTACAAGCAACATAGCTTTAAATTTACTCTTTCCATAAACCATAGTCGAGAGTGGGTGGTTACAGATGAAGACGTTGGTGAGTTTATGGGGATTAGAGGAATTAACAGCCGTAAATCAACCTTAGAATCCATCCATTTTAGCGGATGGTAGTTTTTTCAGTAGGTGAAATCGTAAAAGATTCGCTGACTGCGAATTACTATTCTACTGTATATAACATCAATCGTTAGTTGTTACTGATACGCTGCAAAAAATGGCGGATTTCAAAATGGAGCGAATTCTGCTCAAAAGAAGGTGATATGAAGCAAAAATCAAAGAAGTTATGTCTTCAGCGACCAGGAATAAGGTTTTAAATGAAATCATCTTCAATGTTTCGGGTCCAAAATTTATTGTATTGTGTATTATTATCCATTATTTTCTTAATTTTATTTTATTTTGTTCCACTCAAACCTTTCGAATCCAAACTTCTCAACCAGAATACCTACAATACAGATTAGCTACTTCAAGAAATGGACGACGACATCTCAATCAGTTACCAATGCAAACTTAGAATTATTCCGAAACAGATGTTTTTCCCACACCGCTGGTAATATAAATACGATTGACAGGGAAGGTCAATCACATACTGATTGTTTAATGTTATTTGGTTCAAACTCGAATAACTTAAATATTCCTTCCAGTTAGAAAACAAATGAACAAATCAAACAATCTTAATTGTTTATTAGTATTATTCATATTTCCATATTTTATTTTATCTCGTTTCACTCAAACTCAGAAAGAAAGATATCGACTAATTTTATGGCAAACTTGGAAAAAAAACCACAATTCTAATAATGGCTCTAAAAAGTTTGGTTTTGTCAGTCGATAAGAAACCACGAAGCAAACACGATGCAAACACATTAACGGATACGATAGAAGGAGTTTCTATAAATGGACACCTACCACTACTGTCCGGAGGTCGATCCGCATAGTTAATTGGACGACCGACAATCATTTCAACAACGGAATCCTGTTGTCGGAGGATGGTGGCCACCTGGAATTTCTCAGTCTTTTCTCAATTTCTCAGCAATTGATGCATACGATCCCAGAAGACCTTTCCTCGCGAATTAATCTATTTTTCGAATTAGCAAACTCCGAAGACTTTTTAAAGAACTGATATTTCGAATTTTACAGTCACTTTGAACGGAAATCTCTGAATTCCGGGAGCCTTATTCGATATTTCAAGTTGTTAGGTATTCCTTCACTTGCCGTTGTCACCTCCAAAAGATATAAGTTTATTGAATACAAATATTCTCCAAAAAAAACACTAAGAATTTGTGAAGAATCCAATAGTTCTAAAAAAAAATTGAAGTCAAATTAGCCAATTAGGCAGAACCAAAACGGTGGGTATAAAAAACTATGAGTAAAATGCGGCAAAAGATTTCAAAAAATTTCCCTATAGCTATTATTGATTAAACTGAGCTCCAAAATCAATGCAACAAGTTTTGAGAGGAGTCTATTACCTCAAGTGATTACCCTCTTTAGTTTTCATAGTGAGTTTTAAATTGAAAGGGCATGGTGAAATTTCCCGAACTTAAAAAGAAAAAAGCTTTCACAGAGCTTTTTTTAGCTCTTTTTAGAGCTTTATTTTTATTTTTAGCGAAGTCATGGCGCTTGAAGTGCTATGACTTCCAGGTTCTCATTACCGTAACCTCGATGTGTGTGAAGATGCTAATTACTATTTATTAATATCAATGATTAATATTAATATAATATTTAATATTAATAACTACATTCAATAAATACCTGCTGACTGCTCATTCCGTGTGTGCTTACATTTCCAATCTGCAGCACATGATCTCCCGGTCGTAATCGTCGATCCTGAAATTTAAGACAATCTGATGGGATTCTACTTTCCGGAAACTTAACGAATGCGGATTTCATAACCACAAAAAACCACTTGGCTATCGGCTTGGAACCAAAGATAGTGTAGAATCAAAACGGGTCCAATGTCTTGCGATTTTTAGGAAAGGGTATACGAAATCGCAAATCGAGTTAACAGCTCATTTCTTGAGGCAGCATCCGATCCATTCATTCAGGACCGTTATGGAACAGAGATTTTGGGAAAAGAGAGAACGAGCACTTTAGTGTGGACTGAAATTTTGAGCCCCCTTCAGCTTGCATTACAACACCGTTACACTCTACTTTTGAGGAGCCTGACCTCTTCTACAGTTTGATTATTATCAGCTGTATGCAGAAGCACTCTCAACCTCATATGCTTGAGGAAAAGAACAATAATTCACCTTCAAGTTACAAGTTCACAAAGTACAATAATGGGCACGAAGACTGCTTGCGACAAGGTTTTTAAAAGCAGCGTATCTTGAAATTATTGAGCTCTCTAGTTCGGGATGTGGATTAGGAATATGAGCATGGACCCGCTTAATTCCGCCTGATCTTACTGAAAAGAGGCGTGCAAAACGGCGTTTGTTCCTACGAGACACGAGATGACGCGCCGCTCTTGCGCATGTGTCGCATCCACGAGCGAGCGGTCGAGGATCAATGAGTTCTTCTCAGCAGCCTATTTAAGTAAAACCAATGAATAGGCTCCTGAGCGGACCGTAAAGTGGACAGGGGTTGGGCGTTTTAACGTATTTAGTAGGAATTAAGGACAATATTTGTAATCTACACCCCGAACTTTGTATTTTCCATGTGGTTTCGACACTACCTTAACTTCGTAATAGGCTGCCGTCAAGCCAAAACTAGCAAAACTACTACTGAAACTCAATGTTCATATCGTACCCGAGCAGTTCTTGAAAGCGACTTTTTTCCTTCCGAAAATGAGTGACAGTCCCGGAAATCCGATGAAAATATTTTTGGCGGTGGTAATGCAGGGGCGCAGGTGAGAGCGCAGTGATGACACAGAAGCAAACAGTGGATAAAAACAAACAGCAAAAGCTAATTCCATAATAAACGAGGAACGGGGTAATTTGGAGTTTGCTTCTCTGATGATTTCCAGAGTTCACATTGAGTATTACTTGGAAATTTAATGGACAAATGAGATGGAATGAAATTGAACTGGCCCAAAAAGTAGTAATTTGAAAATTTAAAAAAGTAAAAATGAAAATTTGAAAGAAAAAACAACAAATGAACCTTATAGTCTCGCGATTTGGCAAGGAAAATAACAATCCTAAGCAAAAAACCCTGACTCAACCTAGGTTTGAGTCCAAAAGTCAAAGTTTTTCACTGTCAATTTGCTCGTTAAAATGTGCTGAATGTTCAATTCATTTTACAAACAAAAATTGAAAAAAAAGGTTCCAACCATGGCAGAGATTATTCCAGATTTTGAGGAGCTAATAACTAGTATACATTGCTGCTCAGAAGTCGAGCAATCTAGTTAGGATGGTAAAAGCAAATCCTAATTCTTTCTTCCGTCTTCCGAAACTTTCAATTCCGAGACGAAAACATCCCAACAAAGCACTATCGGTACTACTGTAAGTAACACAATTCGCGACAGGAACGTCATCTTCGGCTATATCAGGCGGCCTTATTAGCAGGGGATCTCCAAAATCCTACTAAGTTTGACCCTGATGAAGCCATTAACTATGCTGATCGCAAACGTAACACTTCTTTTGAGATGGACCAGTTTTTAATTGTGTTGATTTTTGTCACAAACGATGCAAAATCACCGATTCGTTGCAAAAGAGTAAGCAGAGTTTATATTCACGAAAAAAGACTTTAAAAACTCTATGGCTAAACTATTTGGGATAATTTTGATGTCTTCACTTGTATATGCTAAAATATTAGCAGTGCCGAACCAGATTTTTTCCTTGAAAAGTGAAAATCGATTTTTTTGCCAATCCAAGAAGACTGGAAGGATGCATATGTATCTATGCCGAGTTCCACTCGTTCATAAATTTCCTGTTTTCTGATGCTCTTTCCTTGTGCAGCGTGAGATGTTGGACAGGTTTTGGCCTCGGACGCTTTCGTAGCTCTTCTACCTGCAGCCCATAGTGCAAAATACGAGAAATCCCAGGTAGATTAATCCTTTGACCTTCGCTTTGAAGCGGAGTCTTCTTTGCTCAAACATGTAGCATACCGTAAGTGTTGAGAGTGCTCTAATGGTTGTGAAAAACCTCAGAAGTTTAAAACAAATGTGTCAATTTTTCATTTCAACAATTCCGCGGTAATCCCTCTAAATGAGTGAAGTTGGAGAATATTATCAAGGTAAAAAAGTACACTTCTCAAGACTCTTCGAGTTGGGATTACTCGACACATCATTTATCAAAAATGTCTCTTGAAATCGAATTCGAAATCTGGAGTGGAAATCTTGGGATAGTTGTTCAATCGGGTTACCTCCTTCCTCATTTCCTTCGAAGGACATTTATGATGAAATAACTTTGAGAAAAACTTTAAATTACACATAAACAGAATTTCTAGAAATCTGGATAACAAATCTAGTACAGGTCCTCTTAAACTGTGCAGGTTAGTATTTCTTGGAGGTAGAGGTGGAGGTGGAGGAAGAAAGGTTAACAAGGAGAAGATAAAAAAGAAAAAGAAAATAAATTAGCAGAGTTTTCAATTTCATGCACTATTAAACGTGGAAAGGCGAGAAAGAGCAAGATCCCTTCAAAATTACTTTTGAAATTTGAGAAACTCAAAAAAGGTCGGCTACGCAAGAAAATGACACACGTAGTAATAAGCAAAAAAATCACGCTATAGTAGCGGAAATGAAAAAGAAACTCTAAAAAAATCGTGAATAATAAGAAAACCTACTCTGTCAGCAGGACTTCCCGGAAGAATCGTCTTCACCACGACACCGGTGCTCGTTCCTCCGACAATACCAAAACCAAGCCCACCTCCTTCGGTGGAGAGCCGGATAATCTCAACTTGAGTCCAGTCACCGGACAACTAAAAAAACCGAAAATTCTAAGCGAACAAAGAAAAAACAAAGGGAAAAATTATTTGAATTTGAGAAATGAGACAGGATTTGGCAAAAATTAAAACAAAATGAGGAAAAAAAGAATAGAAGCATTATTCAAAATCATATCATAATTACATGGATTTGCCTGATAGAAAATACTTCTTCGCTTCCGCATCGTCCTTCATTTTTTCAATTTTTCCGTTGAGCAAATAGAAGCTAATTCTTTCGCCTTCTTCCATCCATAGAGTTCATTTCTTATGACGGGATTAGCGTAATCCTAGTCGTTTTTCCTAGCCGGATTAAGCAGGATCCCACAGACTTCCAACAATCGTTAGTTGGACTATATAAGGTCAGAATATTATTTATACATGTGAAAAAAAAAACACAAATAGCATACAAAGGTGTGTTTATACTTCTAGCCCCCCCCCCTCCTCCCTCCTGGAATTTAGCGCCCATAGGGCGTTTCCCAAAAGTACAAAGGACTAAAATAAAGATCGCTAGTGATTTTTTGCTGTCATCTGCTCTTTTAAAAGTGGCCATTACCTGAGGAAAAGAGAGGAAAAAAGAGGAAAAATGAAGCGAATAAGATCTTTCTCTATCTTGTATTGACTAAGGAGTGGGTGAAGCCTCGGGCTCCTCACTACGACAATTCGCTCTCAAAATACTTCAGGAAAATCTTTTCAATGATAATTTACTGTTAAAAATTACTATTCTCTAGTTTTCCATTAGCAAAGATCTGCCTACAAAAAGGCCACTTCATGGGGAAAAACTTAAAAGTACTGGTTTCCACGTCCCAAGTAGAACAATAAACATTAAAGAAAAACAAAACTACTGCTTAGATTAAGATGCAGCCGGATAAATGTAAAGAGATAAATTTGATTTTGAAATAGACGGAAAAGAAGTGATAAAATTTATTCAGACTGGAGTACGACGAATGTTTACTCAAGAAGCATCATGAAATGGGCAGAAAGCTAAAATTTAGTGAATAAAAATGAGAAAAGTGTTAGAGGATCGTATTTCAAAGTCCTTGAAAAAATCTGAAATGTAATGGAACCCTTAGTCACAAAAATCTAATTTCCCAATGAAATTTCTTTTTGCAATTGCTTGCGGAAATAGTATTTACCGAAAGTTCGAGATTTTAACCGATATTTTATGAGCCGAGAACGAGTCTTCAAATTTGTATTCCCGTTACTAACCAATCCAAGAAAACCTGAGGTTTCAGTTTTGAAATCCGAAAGAAATTCTCGTTCATTGTGTCAACTAAGCACCAAGTGAGCCCACTCCAGTGGAATTCCATTTTTAAATTCACAAAAAATAAAAAAGTGTGGAGGAAACGTCAAAAGAATGGAAGAGCCACAACTTGAGACCGTGAGTATAACAATAAAAATAGGAATTTTCCAGTAAATTATATTACATACATCAATAGGCGGTTGCGAAGGAGCTCTAGGAGTGAAACATCCTAGGAATAGTCGTCGAGCATATCCACGAAGTGCAGCAGCGGCGCCAGGCATTGTTCCCCTGCTTCGAACGGATTTCCCGTGTTGGTACAGCCCCATGCAATCAACGTACAATCACCTTTTCATGAGTGAAAAATCGATTTTGCTGGCTATGTGACACGGAAAGAGCCTTCATTCATTCAATTTCGTTCGACGAATAGCGAATCAACAGCGAAAATGAATCGATTCGCATTGATCGTCAGTCTTTGTTGTAGAAGCGGAATTGCAGGGACACAACAATTGGCGTGGACACCGGAAATTTTCGGCTGGAAAGACACTTACCGCATGTAAAAATGGAATCATATCGTGGTTTTCACCGCGTTCATCCACACTTTGGCCGATAGAAGAATAGTGAGCGCTTCGAGATGAGCCGAGAAAAGTGGAGTATGAGCAGACAAATCGAATCCGACGCGCTCTAACATTGGCTATTGTGAGTAGATGCGCGCGACAACGTCTTCGTCGACAGGAAGTCCAGCACGAGTCTCGATGAGTTACCGAGTTTAACAGCTGGCAACGAAAAAAAAAATAGAATATATGAACAATGAGGAATCTAGAAAATTCACGGTAACATCGGAGTTGATGAAACGAACAGGATCGGAACGAACCGGTGACTATGGGGTGTTTTTCTCCCCGTTCTCAAGCAAAGCAAAACGATAGAGAAAGAGCAAATGGAAGAAATAAATCATGATTTACTCATGGAAAAAGAACCAAGGAATCCGTGGTTTCTTTTAAGCAACAGTGTTGAATTCTAAAATCTGATCTATTCTTCTCTTAGTTCTAGATTATTTATTATTTATTATTTTATTCGAGGCTGAGCTCTTCCTCGTGATTTTCGTGACAGTTCACTATTTTTTCTCAATGTTTTAGATAAAACCTAATTTCTGAATTGTTCAAAAAGAAAAATAGGAGCAGGACAAAAACCACTTTGCAAATGGGATACAAAAATACGAAGAAAAACTGCGCAAAAATATGAATGTGACAACAAGAGAATGCCATAAGAGGACAAGACAAAGAACTGAAACTGATAGAAGAAACAATGAAAAGTCACCCTCTGCCCTCTGGACTCGGCTTCTGCTTCTGGGAATTATGCCTGTTTTAATAACCTTGTTTGCTCACCTTTAATGCTTATTTTCTAATATCTTCAAGCGTTTTGAACTTTTTTAAATAAGTTTTTAGAACTAATCTTACGAAGGCGGCTATAGTTCGGCCGAAAAAAAAATCGCTACCATCTTGTTCTCGCCTAGACCTGCGTGAGAGTTCTTTTAACATTGCGCTATAGTTGGAATCGGTCGGAATCAAGTACTATTATTTTGGGTACAAAATTTGTGTGCAATGATTTCAATGTGGCGATCGAATACGATAGGGGAGAAATCACGTGTAGTGACGAAAAGAGCGATTGGAAAGCGTTCAACTTCTGCTCAATGGCTAACGCGTCATTGAACTCTATGGCAATTTTTTTGATTGTTGCAGTGATCAAGCTATTAATCTACAAAAAAGGGCAGTGAACAAATTTGTCTCCACCTTTATTCACACACTTTTTCAGGCCACCAGCCGTAACTTTGCGCGTTAAATATTCTGTTACTAGAAATCCACTTTTCCGTCCTCTATGAATATCGGAAACGATCTCTATTCGAGAGAACACACAGAGGGAGAGGCTACTGTAAAGAGAACTTTTGGGTTTTTTTTTTGGAAAAAGGTTGTAAAATATGTCCTAGGGAAGTTTCGCTCCCCAAGGAGTGCTGTAATTTTCAACCGACATTACCCAACAATTTCTATACGAACGCACTTTTGTCGCTAATGACATACTTCAATTTTCACGGTATTACATTATCGATCAGTGCTTGAATACACGTTATATTCGAAATCTCCGAGTATTCTCGAAGGATCGCAATTTTGCAGCGAATGAATATTTTATAATGTTTTGGAGTGAACAAGATGATTTCGGTGCCAATTCACTTCCTCGTGTCGGCAGAACGTTCCAAATGTTTTCGTGGATATTTCAGGTAAGCCGAAATGATCGCAAATGAGTCGAGTTTTGTTTAAACTAAACAACTGTTCGTGTAACTCGACCGGTCCGTCCGTGCTTAGACGATGAGGATGTTGACCGATGGTTCCGACTAACATGAGTTTGTAGCATGAGAAAGTAAACAGAACATCTGATAAACAAATACGATTACAAGACGTCTTTCCCGTGAGAAAAATGGATTTATAGTAGAAAGACGAGAAATACGAAGAAAAGAGAAGAAACATGCGCATATCCCATACATCACGTATAGTCCATTTGATAACACAAAAAATCTTTGTTCAATTAGTTTAAATTAAACAATTCTCAAATTTTTGAATATGCCTCTATGTTTAGCTTAGCTAACCTTGGAAAAAAAATTTAAATTTCGCTGCGAATTGATTTAATTACCTATTTATAGGTTCCAAGCAGTCAAAGGTACAGATTTTCAGTGTGCTCCCGAGACTTTCCTGATATAATTCATTTAATGTCCTTTTAAATACTAATTAAACCTATTCAATTACTGTAGCCGAAAGCATAGGCGGAATTTTCCATTTTTCTGGAATAGTTTAGTTCAGATGCTATAAAAGAAACTTCGGAAAAAAGACTATCAATAGGAAAAACCAAGATTAAAACTACGTATCGCGAGCGAATAGAATTATTTGACACAAAATAGAAAAGTTGAGGAAGTTCCTTTGTTGATTCTTTTCAGCGGCAACTTTTTCTTCGTTTTGTTTATTTTTGTTTAAATGTATTGAGAAACTAAGTGTGAAAAAACCGACAACAGTGATTTGACTCTTCAAAAATCCTCTTCTACAGAATGGAAAGTATTTATTCGAAAGGAAAGAATGTTTTTTCTGTGGCCTACTCTGGTGCTTTACAGTGAAATTTCCAGCAGGTTCAATCATTTTCAACAGATTGTGAGAAAATTAGAAGAGGAGAAAAAAAGATCAGATAACCGGAATTGTAGAGGTTCTTGTCGTCGAATTTATGCTTGGCATCTCATGAAAAGAAAATACAAAAATATCTTCTGTGAAGAAAATCGATCTCTCAAGGTTTTCCAGATACTGTCTAATAATCCCTTCCACTCGTATAATGCAAATCCATAGCTTTTGTTCTCTTCGAAACAATTTGTTTAGCTACGTGGAGAGCTACAACTAATGCTGCTTAATACTGAAAAATAAATAATTTATTTATATATAAACAATAGATTGAAGAGATATCGGTTTCTCAGCTGTTTCTTACAAAATAATAGATGAAAAGAGAATCCAGAAGTTTAACTAGACAATAGCCTACAAATTTTTAAAATTGCATGGAAAAATGATATTTCTCGTGCAGAAAAGAGAAAGTTGCCAGGGACTTTTTTTAAAACTAACGTTATGAAAAGTTCACCTTATTCAGAAGTTCAGAACCAGTAAGACAACCCCGGTCATATGAGTTTATAGAAAGAAAATAATTTAGCATTTTTTTTTTGGAAAAGGTTCGAGTGTCTTTGAATAGTTCCTCACTTTTTCGAGTGCGTTACATTCATCTCTGTGATGAACGGGTCCCAGAGCACCTTGATTGACAAACTGAGAAGCAACTGACTGTGGCGAATAAGCAATTCAAATCAGCTGTTGCTAAACGGATGACGTCACAAGGATGCGCTTGCAAATAGGCCTAGTGCTGCACTCTTCAATCAGAATTAGATTAGTTGTGCCGCCGCCGCTGTCCGTGTTCAATCCAGGGAAGATTGAAAAATTAGTGTTCTCGACTCCATGTCTCGAATATTCGGAAACAACTCTCACGCGGGTTCCCCATTGTAGCGTAGAAAGAGCGTTTGAAATAAATCATTTATAAGGTCACACGGCACCTTATGTTGTTATGGAAGCAGTTGATTTTTCGAAGAAGGCCGACAGCTCATGAAACTCCTGCTCGAATCAAATCACAGCACAGAAATCGTACTCAGGTCTAGTTCAGGCAAACTCGAACTCACTCTAGCGTATCCCAAATCCTGGCGGCTACGATGCTGTGACGATGATGGAATCTCATACTTTTGAGCGCCTCGAAACATAGAGTGGAATAGCCGTGTGCAGGAACTCTCGGAAGCGGTGTGAAATTTGAGAGGAATCGGCGTAACGACCGGAGAAAGATGCTCGGAGGTCGAGGACGCTGACTAGCGCTGAGGCTCAGAGGCGGCCAGCACCTGTGCAACCGGTGGCGGTGGCCGACCGACTGCGCGCAAGACTCGCCGGGACTGATCGCCGGAAAAACTTACTGAGAAATCGGCGAAAATTAAGCTATGCTCGGGTTTATATAGATCCTCAAGCAACTTCTGACTAATCCGCAGCGGATTCGGCCTCCCAGAAAAACATAAAATAGTTTGCAAATGCTCCCTAACTTCGGGGATGCACCAACGGCACCTATCCCCGTTTCTTTCCAGACTAACTAGAGGGAAACGAACTTCAGACGTTCCCTTTTACAAGTGAGAAAAACCGATATGAGAAAATGCAATTTGATTATGGAACTCGGGTTGTTTCGTCAACTGAAGAAGGAGAAGAATCTACGCGGAACGAGGAACGAGGTTTGTAAACGTCCACCCGGAACAAATATATCCTTAAGTTTTGTTTCAAAATGAATCCGAAAACGTTCCCGCTAGAAGGAGAGGAAGCTGCAGAAAATTGTTGAGAAAATTTTAAAGAGATCCTTAAATTTATGATAATTTATTTGGAAAAATTCGAGGTGCTCGCTGTACGATTATGTGGAAAAACCAGCTGAAGCTAATTTTATGATCGAAATATTAATGCATGGTTATATGACTGCGGCTGGAAATGCATTTCAAACAGCACTTGAATTTGAAATTCAAAATTGAGGACTTCCCGAGATGCACATTGATGAACATCTGTTATCCGGCGATACTAAATGTTCGGCACTAAGAGGAGCACATCAAGCCTAGAAAAACCTTGCGATAGATAGAGAGCGGCCGGGGAACCAGGAAAAATCGAAGAGGATTTATTCTAGTGGAAGAACCACAGCAGAACTTGTTCTACTGATTGACGAACCTCAACATCACAAATCGCATGAATATTTTGAGTGAATAATTACAAATGACAAAAGAAACAGGCTTAGATAATGAGTCAAAACGTGAGTCGAAGCTCTTAGCGAATTTTTGTGAAGAAATTACTTTCTTGGGTAATAATTCTCATAAACATTGTTTAATAAACGTCTAGGTACGGTTATACCACGATACATTTGAAACTCGTATTTTTAACGAAGAAATGAAGTAAAATTGTAATGGGTTCAATTTTTAGAAAACACTTGATTTCAAACCGAATTCATAAGGATGAAATTGTTCCATTTTTCAACGCCTAGAAAATAAATCAGGGATCTGAGAGAGATTTTTTTTCAAAAAAAGAAGATTAAAATTGCTCAAATCAACGGTGTTCATCCAATAAGATAGTGATCAGTCGAAAGGTGATTATAAGGAAGTAGGGAAATTATACAGAGATAAGAATGGGCGGATAAAAAACAAAAATGGGAAGATGATAATTGATGGAAACGAAAAGCGAGAGATGTGAACAGAATCAAAGTTGGCTCCTCACAACTTCAAAAAGTCCTGCGGGATTCCCTCAAACATGAATTGGATGTTTATTTTTTGTTTCCTTTATTTATTTATCGATGTCCAGAGGTGTTACCTAGAGAGAAAGTGATGACAGGTCATGATAATAGCAATGAATTTAAGATTTTCAATTAATCCTTCTGCGAATGGGGAGGAAGAAGAATTTCTCGATGTGGGAAAGGAGGGAATTTTGTTTCCAACGATGTTCCACAATGCAAACGAGGAAATTGGGGCGACGCGTGTAAGAAAGTCTTGAACGCGGGGGGAAAATATGGCCACGTGAAATTAGACACTCTCCCCCGGAGTTTCCGCCGTTGCCGCCGAGCTTTCCACTGAGACGATTCAGTAACGTTCGAATGTATCGAGTAATTACACAGCTTCAGTGTGTCATCCTCCCAGTCACGTCCTTCCGCGGGAGGACCCACCGGGCGGCTGTTGTTTGAACGTTCCTACAAAACACTTTGCACATGTGTTTTTGACCTTTTCGTTGATGAGAATTGAGTTCAAAGTGACAATTCCGAGAAAGCAGAAACACCTTCTCACATTCCCACACAATGCCAGTAATAAAGCTATACATACGAGATGCTCAGCATGTTTTGCACGGAAAAATCTCGGATTTTGACATTAATTCTAAAGAATTAGCGAAAGTATAACATCATAAAGTGGTGAACGATAAAAGGTAGAAGGAAACCGCATTGAATATGCATGAAGAACGGCAGGAAAGAGTTAGAAGAAGTGCTAAGACAGGATGAAAGCCGATTCAGCTGCGAGACTTCAAAGAGTTCTCAAGCTTTAGGCGGCAAGAGTAAGGTGGTGAAAGAAAACATCAATAGCTAGCTATAATCCTGACAAATTGCGTAGAAAGACAGATGGAATTGTCATAGAATTATAGGCTTACTCGGAAAATGAATGAGTCGTCACATAAATTCAAAACCGAAAAAAACCCCAGACAGACATTTGAGGGATCCTCTCGAGAACTATGAAAGGAAAATTGATGAGCAATTAGGGAAACGACACTCCACTGAAAGGGCAAAGTGCGTCAATTTGTGTTGCAAATAGAATTATAACGAGTTCATAAGGTGGATAGGGATTAAAAGCAATTAATGCGGCTCCTAACGACGTCTGATGCACTGAACGGAACAAAAATCCTCTCTTTCAGTTCTTGCTTCTCCAGCAATATCAGCATTGTCGAGTTCTTTGCTCTTCCAAACACTGACAGATCGAAATTTACAGCGATTGTTCGGAATCAATCGCTGTTTTATTTTGGACTACTGTCACTACATTTATTTAAGAAGAGAAAAGTTGCAATCTACGCGGAACATTTTTCGAAAAGTACAAATTAAACATAACATAGCACTATTAATGATCTTTCATCAATCACAAATCCTCGATTCCCGAAAGATCACCCGATTCCGCAGGAAAACGATTCTAAAACGTAGAATAGTCTTGAGCATAACTGAAGAGAGCTCAAAAATTCACCCATGCTGTCATTATTTTCTGAGTCTCACGTTTTTCGAAGAGAAAAAAAGCTCTGTTCTGTTAGAACAAAAGCTGCCCTGAAGGCGAATGCGGAATTAGCAGCTAAGGCAGCTGTTTTTAGGATGCTGCTCCAGTAGGAAAATGTTACTCGCGACATTGCCAGAATAATGTGGTGGATCTTGGAGGAAACATTCAAAGATTTTGTATTCAATTGATTGTCGTAAACATATAAACTACAATTATAATTCCCTTTGAACACCTTCGCTACGCGATGACATCGATGCAAAAGACATTAGGAAACAGAACGTAAAGCGTATCTTCGAAACAAAACTAAATTAATAGTGGTAAAAAAAATAAAAATTGCTAAAAGATCATGAAAAAAGGGAATAAAAGCAAAAAAAAGCAATGAACTTACCACCATGCTAGTCGACTCGCGAATCACTGCAATCGCAATCGCAAAGGTCGCGAATCGCGCGGCGGTCGCGACGTCGCGGAACTCGGCCGCCGTCGGCGATCGGATCAGCAGATGCGGCGGCGTCGGAGTCGCCGCCGCTATGGCCGTCGCCGCCCCGCCCACTTGTGTCGCAGCGCCGCCCACAGGTAGCGACGCGTCGTTCGCCGAGTCAGTCGCGGCGCCGCTGTGCACATGCCACCAGGCGATCGCCGCGATTCGGTCGCCGATTCGCAGCTGCCCAGCCGATCTGAAACAACGAAGTGCTTTGTTTTGTTACTCCTGCTGTTGTTGTTAGTAGACGAGGTTCATTGATCGCCGACGCAATGCCCCTCAGCGGCTGTATGCGTGTGTGTGTACGTGCTTGCTTCGATATGTGTATGTGTGTGGTCCATCTGACTTCTCTGTCGGTCTCAACGCACCCTCCCGGCGACGGATACTCTCTCCGATCTGACCACTTTCCCCATACGCTCTGGGCTGCCGCCGGGCGAGTAACCACCGCGAACGAGCTGCTGCCGCGCTACTACTCCTGGCCAGTGCTGCAGTTACTGCCGGGCGGCCAGAAACGGCTTTCCGCCGTCGCCGCCGCCGTTCTCTCACGGTCTACGGCTTCTCTCTTCTCTCTATTCGAGCACACAATGTAGCTCATTAACCGCCCTCCGCTAGCTGCCGCCACTCACGTGCTTGGATTTCTGATTAGCGTTAGCAGTTGGCTACATGCTTGAAGATAATGCCACTACATTAAATGCAGCTTATTGAGTTGCTCTTGGAAAGAAATTCATCTTTTTTTGAGCTAATGCATGCACAGCTGGCAATAAGGAAGTTCTAATTACGTATTAATCAACTTTCTCACGACTCCATGATGCACAAAGAAATTTTAGAAAAAGAATGATCTCATCTCTCATATCAAATATCTCGGCCATTTGCTCGCAATAACACTGGGTGTTGTGTTTGTATCCGAATGATATGCCCGGAAGAATTATTCACGAAATGTTCCCCTTTCAGGAAGAGAAAAACCTACGAGAGGGAAAAAACCTACGATTCTCAAATATGAAATCGAATACATGAAAATGTGGATTCGATTACGAAATAGAGAGATAATTTTATGTACATAAATTTACATAAACTTTTCTATAACACCATTCTTATATATGTATGCATAACGGCCGTGGAGGGTGAGCAGCCGTTTATGCTGAATAGGAAACAACGCAGCAGAGGGGAAAGAAATTTTCCACTTTCCTGGAATACTTTTCAAACGATTTTTAACAGACGTACAAATCATCTCACTTTACCATCTATGCTCCAGAAAGAAGAAAAAAATCAATAATCACCGAAAGGGACAAAGGCAAATGCTGTCTAAGACAAGGATGACATAGAAGTTAGTTTTTGTTTTGGTCTTCCTTTTTTTTGGGATTAGTTTTCGCAGGGATTGCTTATCAGTTATTGCCAAACCAGAGGTTTTTCTTCTGTGGAAAGGAGAATCCTCTAGTACTCTGTCGAAAATATTCCCAAAATTTCACTCAAAAGGGACCACTCGGTGCAAAAAACGAATCGAAAACTCTACCGATGATATTCCTCATAAAACGACTATGAAATCTAGCAAAGTATATAAAGTAGGCAAGGAATTTCTAGAGAGAATTTTTCACACGATAGCAAAATAATGTCGCATAATATTCTGATTTTTGAACGTTCAACTAAACACTAGTCCTTCAATATATCACAAAAGTAACAAAAACAGTGAAAAATAGAAAATCATGGAGAAAACAAAATGAATGTTCTTGTTGTTGTTTAAGGAATTTCCCTAGGTCTCAGTTTTAATCCTGGCTCGCTGAGGTTCGCTCGCATCCACTGATTCATAAACGCAAACATAAGCATGAACGTTTTCCATTCCGTTAGAAATCCACGGAGAAAGAGTTGAAATTTGTTTTCTGAGTAGACGTTAGAGCAGAAAAGCAATCATGTGAAGGTTCATGTCAAATTTTTCTTCACACGCCTAGAAAAAAAAACCCATGTATCCAATTTATTGCTCGTTAACGGAATTGCAGGGATGTTGCAGTTGTTTGAACGTTTCTGAGAGAAAAAAAGAGAAGGAAATAAACGAACTTCTTCTCGAAAGTCAACCGCTACAAGAAAAAAGATGAAATTAGTTCTATTTTAACATTATAATTATGGTTGTATATAGAAGTAATTTTGTCCTTAATTAGCTCAAGTAAATTCACGCAAAAATTTTCTTTATCCCTTTAATAGGAATATTTAATATTTAATATTTAATAGATATAGATATAAATAGAACCTACGTCTAACATGAAAAAAGTGGAGCGTCACGTCAGATTTTCCAGCTACTACAACATAGCGCCCATGAGTTTAAAGAAATTATTTGTATGAAACTAATGCGTCAAAAAAAACAAGAAAAATAAACTAGAATTTCCAATGATCAACTTAATGTATTCACAAGAAAAATTCTGAACTACAAACGATCTTATTTTCACTCATATATGTTCTAAACGGTGGGCGGATGTAGCGCAGTCGGGAAGAGCTTCCACTGTGACTCCTCCGATCAATCATTGGTTTGAAGTTAGTGTCAGGGCTTTCATCGCTCCGGGGTGGCTACTGACTTCAAGCATCAGCTCGATCCCGCGACGCATTTTAGGCGTGCACACACGTTCAATAGTTTCTAACGGTTCTAAGTTAAAGGCATCACTCCACGAATCTGAGGTGGTACGGATTTCAGGTGGAGTATTCGTATACGGGATAGTAGACTATGGAGAGAGGTATGATTCCGTCCATTTCTTTCTAATTCCCGTAAAAAACGGCCCGGAAGATGGGCCGCGCGCACAAGGCTGCCGCGCTCCAATCGAACTCCTGGTAGAAAATAGTGCGCCGAAACGCTCGAAGCCGTATCTTCCGAGCCGTTTTCTACGGCAATTAGGAAGAAATGAACGGAACCACCCTTCCAATAATCTACGATCCTGTTTACGAATACTCCACCGGAAATCCGTACAACCCCAGATTCGTGGAGTGATGCCTTTAAAGTCGAACACGTAAGTGCATTCCCGTAGGGATTGATCATCGCAGTGCACTTTCCTTTGTCATCTTTTTTATGCTTTAAGCAGCATACTTAGGAGGTCTCTATCTTAGTGACCAGTTTAACCTACAAACAATTTATTCACTACTAATTCATATGGTAGGGGAAAATTACAAATTTAGGTATAATTTTGTCGCTGTTATCCAGGCTAACTAACGATCTAACGCCATCTCCTTACTAATCATTCTAGAAACAAAAACTTAGTGGATGAAACTGAAGTTTGGAGCTCAGTGGTGCGGACTTTTGATCAGCTACACTGCAATAGTTTCTGTTCTCTGCGATGATGTGAGATGTAGCTATTTGTCTAACAAAGCCATTCCAAACCAGAAACATGAAATCCAGAAAAACCATAAACGAACACGTGGTGTCATTTTCAGGATGGATGTGACGCAGAACCGCATCAGAATCACTATCGCCCCCAAAGAATGCGGATTCGAATACATCCATCAAATAACGCGGATGAGTAGGAAACGTGCCAATAGCACGACTTGATTAATATGCACATTTGTCTCTGTCACGACATATGACAACTCGTCCGTCTGCGTTCCACGTTCAGTTCCACCTCAAATTTTTTTCTGCGTAATCCCTGTTTCTGACATATTTCACTTTCTTATTGAAAAGCAAATGCATAATGAACTTAACCACTGGGAAGATGCAAATGGAATACTGAAGAGATTTTTTTTCAGGCGTGGTGCCTATATGCGTTCGCTTGGATTCGGTACTGGAAAGGAGTGCCGGGTAAAAGTTCTCAAAATCGAATTCCCGCAAATATGGTAGTGAAAGTGCGAAAATTGGACCACGTTCTGAATCGAACATTGGAAATCGAACCGATATTTGAAAGAAATCGGCTAACATTCAACATACGTTCGAATGTTTGGGGGACCCATGTCGAATATACTCAATGTCGGATATTCAAAAATGGCAACAGTCTAAGTTTTTCGAATATTTGAGCCGATATCCAATTAGAAATCAATCACGTGCTCAAGTATTGGCAATCGAATATTCGAGTTCGAATATACACTGAATATTCAAATTTTGCAGAATCTCGAATATTTAGCGTTCGAACCCACTTCATTCATAAAAACACGTATATTATTGCAACGGGGATTGTTGTGGTAAGCAGCGCTTAGAGCGAGTCATGGGAAAACGGCTCTCGCTTGCGCGTATAAATATGCTGTGTATTTAGTGAGAGAACGAAAATTCTCGCACTCTGATGGAAACCATGAAAATAACAAGATTTCCGCATGATTAATGCAGTTCTTCTTCGTAGAAATTAGGAACGAAACGCAGCCCGTCTAATCTCTCTTCAATATTATTTGTGGACGAGAATCGAGGCAGAATCCATCATAAATTTGTCAGGAAACGAAATGAGGAGCGGTAGCGACGGGACGCAATTGTGCTGATTCTATTATATGTCCGAGAGTTCTCGAGATACGACGAATATTGGCGATATTAAATTCCGGATGTTCATGCCTGTCTTTCATTGCATGTCCTGGATGAGTTAGTAGAGAGACGATTTTCTGATAGTTTAAAAAGTGAGAAAACTATTCCTGTTTGTATAAAAACAAAAAGAAAAAATCAAAAAGAAAACAAGCAAAATGATTTCTCTGCTTATTTCCCAGAGTTATGTTTTTGGAATTTTCGCTTAAAATCAGTGTATGTATTTTTTTGTATGCGGAAAAAAATTGAGCGTTAAAAAAATCACTCTACAATTATTCGAAAAAATTTATCCTTTACATATGCAGTAGTAAGTATATGTGACTAAAGCAGGCGAGGATTACCAATTTTTCCGCAAAAAAAAATTGTCTCCTGCATGGAAAGTTTGGATCAATAGCAACTTTCACATTTTCCAATTTGAAAATAGAGAGGATTTTACAACTATGACCAAAAAAATTTGACGGATAAAATAACGAATAAATACACTATTCATAAATGTAATTTTTAAAAAAATTAACCACACTCGAGGTTCTTCGTCCTTTCGTCAAAAGAATTTCGTCCAAGGAAAGAGTAAGTCTCCTTATTACTTAAAATAAACTGTAAACTAAGTCGTAAGTCGCTAACCCAAAGTGATCCAAGTCCTTTAATATCATTCTTTGTAGAAAGCTTCAGGGAAAAATTTAAAATATCCACCTAGAACTTTTGCGAACTACCCCTCCAGCAGGGGACTATCCAAATAATTTGGCAAGGAAGTAATTGTTAAGTGAATTTGAGTGACTCCGATAAATGCGCGTCAATTTGTCCTTCACCACCAAAAAAGCACACACACACACAATTTCCGTACTAACGAAGTCAGGACGGTTACGTAACGACTGACATACATCACTGCCTCGTTGGGTAGAAAATTCTCTGCGAAGAGTGGGTTTGTTTCACGTCAAATGACATATAATGCACGTTTTGCGTGGTAGTCCACGAGAATTTCCTCCCGGGATCACAACCACGTCAAAACTAATGAGCTGACGACACGGGATCGTTGATGCTGCTGCGTCATAAAACAGCGAAATGACCACCACCACCGAGCTTGCTCGCTTCCTGGCTCATTTGGTACAGAATCGGAGAGTGCAGGGTTCGATGGCAAAGGAGAACCGACCTGCTCTTGACGTCTTTCGGTCCAGCAATCAGCAATAAGCGATCGCCTTGTCTCGGATCTAGCACGTCTGGCAGCAGCGAACGAACATCGAACTCGACAAAGTGCAGTTTCTAAAGAGTTTGTTTCTTTAAGTTTTGAGATCATTCATGAAAAGTGAGGAATTGTATCAAATTCTTGCAACTTGGTATTCGAAATGGTCTGATGGTAGAAAGTACTAACAGAATTATAGTGAAAATAAAAGAAATGTCGATTTTTATCTAATCTTCAGAATATGAGTAGCATTACAACTACAGTGTGAGCTGAAAGTTTCCTGATTACTTTACGTCTCCCTCGTTAATAAGAATACTGAATAATTTGGAAATTCTTCAGTCAATTTTTAAACCGTGGATTGGCCTGCCGGGTTATTTGTTTAAGCAGTAAAATAGTGCATGAGGAAAAAAGGAAGAAGGATAAGACGAAACCATTCGTATAGGCCTAGCCCTCATCCGGAGCAACGATACGCAGGAGCGATTTCTGAGTATATGCCGCAAATCCTTCGATGTATTTTGAATTGCACCTACATCCACCAGGAGCAAATATTAAGTATGTCACAAAATAAAAAAAAATATGATCTCTCGGACAAGTGCATTTTAAGAAAAGGATAAGTGTGTATGCGCGTGTATGTATGTACATATGTATGTGCGCTGTGCTGCCTTACAATAACTCGCAAGGATGAGGCGAAACGTCGTGTCTTTAAAGGCATCAACCCACGAATCTGAGGTGGTACGGATTTCAGGTGGAGTATTCCTTTACGGGATCATAGATTATGGAGAGGAGGATGATTCCTTCCATTCCTTCCTAATTGCCGTAAAAAACGGTCCGGAAGATGCGGCGCACTCACAAGGCTGGTGCGCTCCAATCGAACTCGTAGAAAATGGCGCACCGGAACGCTCGGAGCCGTATCTTCCGGGCCGTTTTTTACCGCAATTAGGAAGAAACAGACAGAATTACCCCCTCTCCTTAATCTACGATCCAGTGTACGAATACTCCACCGGAAATCCGTACCACTCCAGATTCGTAAGGTGATGCCTTTAACTTGGAGAGCGTTCTCTAACGAGGACAGTAATATCTTGCAACTATATACTCCCAATTCGTTCAATCCTAACACCCTCTCCTCAAGGATTTCTGTATGAGCTTACTTTGACGGATTTTCGCATTTTTTAATTATTTTGTGCTTGAGAAAGTTGGTCAACCCTCTTGCTCAAGCTCCCCCGACGCCCACGGTCTTGCTCCTTTCCCTTTGGATAAAGTTGATAGCGAAAACCTTGGTTGGTAGATTGATAAAACGAAGTATTCTGGAGAACAGGGAACAGATATCATAAAGGGCTCCTTCATGTTCTACAGAAGAAAAGCAAAATTCATGGCATATTCAGCCACTAGGACTGCGCCACGTTTCATTGTTAGTAGACTGAGTCCAGATATTTTATTCTTTTTTTTACATGGACGAAATAAGTTCCCTTTCTTTTCCCTCTTTCGCATTATTTATGTATATGATACACAAATAAATATTTAAATCTAAAAGATGTTCCTATCTTCGGCTGAGAAAATAGTCGGAGACGAAGAATGGCGCTTCAAGAAGAACGAAAAGAATCCCGCAAAAAGTTCTTCTCGAACACCTTAAAATGATTTTGAAAGAAAAAGAAAAGTAGGACCAGTGCGTTTCCCTTTAAATTGATGGAATTTTGATGTTTCTGGTAAGTGTTTACACCATTTCTTTATGGTACAAATACTAATATGAGAAAACAGTGCAAGACTAAAAATCATTCAACAACAAAATCTTAGAAAAACTCCATGGATTGTAATAGTAAGTTCAGCAAGGTTGGAAGTTCCTTGGTATCTGTGGAAAATGTGATTAGCGCGTGTAAAAAGCACATCGACATCCCGAAGATTTTACTGCCGCAGCCGAATTTTCGTAGCAGTTCGCAAGCTTTCAGTAGAAGCTTTTCAGCGAAAATCCGAAAAAAAAACTGATAAAATCAAGCGTTGCTGGAAAATATCTGTAGACTACGGACACTCCCAATCTGCGACTACGCTTAATTTCTAGAATCCAAGTTTCATGTATTACAGAAGGAGCAACTCGATCGTCGATTCAAGTAATGTTCTACATCTCCCTAGCCTAACCTCGCTCCTCATCACTGCTCATTGGAGTAGTGTTGCGCATGTTGTTCCGTTCCCTTTTTCAGATATGCCTCGCAAATTTTATCATACGCTCTACCTCCATATTCTGCCTGTGCAATCTACATTGCAAGTGTATGGACGGTACAGCATAGCCAGTTACGTGGCGGATCAATTTAATTACGCAGGTTTGAAGTACATTTCTTCTTTAAAGGCATCACTCCACGAATCTGAGGTGGTACGGATTTCAGGTGGAGTTTTCGTATACGCAATCGTAGATTATGGAGAAATGGGTGATTCCGTAAATTTCTTGCTAATTGGCGTAAAAAAAGCCCGGAAGATGCGGAGTGTGCACACTGCTGGCGCGCTCCAATCGAACTCTTTTTAGAAAATAGCGCGCCGGGAGCGCTCGAAACCGTATCTTCCGGGCCGTTTTTTACGGCAATTAGGAAGACTCCACCTGAAATCCGTACCACCTCAGATTCGTGCGGTGATGCCTTTAAGTGTCCATGAGAAGTGACGTCAGACATGCGGACGCCAAATTATCGTTTTATGCTGTAATATAATGGATGTTGTGATTTGCAAGAGGAATCGGAATGACTAGCCCTTGTGGTCAGTCAGAGACATTACTACAATTCCCATAATCCAAAGATGATTGTCTAGCTCAGTCCCGGTGCTGATAATCGAAAAAGTGTTTTTCTGCAGTGCAACTCAGACCTTTCCCGGACCCAAATAGGAAAAAAGTTAAACTTTTTCCTATTTGGTTCTGGAAAGGTCTGACTTGCAAACCGAAATGCTCAGGCTCCGAAGAAGACTGAAAGAGATTTGCCGAGATGTTTCCTGATAAAGTTAATTAGAAACCTCATATCCGGCTCACAAAAGATCAGTAAGACGGATATTAGTCTTTTGCTCCTGCTGTAGTAAAAACATCTGCGATATCTAGCGCATCAATATACAGATCCTTGCGTGTCCGCGCGTCATAGGAAACATCAAATATCGTTCCTTTGCTTCCTTTGTTTGAGCTATTTTGCCATAGATTACCTAAAAGTTCCAAAAAAAATATTTTGTTTCTTGAGCGCCACCATTAGCATTATTTAAAAAAGGATCAAGTAATTGGGGTATCAAACCACTTGGGATCCGCCAACACGTTTTTTTTTTTACTGCAGTTCGTAATCGTTGAGGTTTCGGAACACGCGTTGCCCTATACAATGACTTACGAATGCCAGCCGATGATCAAGTCAACGTTTTCATCCTCCCAGGCAATTCTGGTACCGATCTATCGATTCCGGAGGGATGAAAGGTTTGGTTTGCACTAGGGCAGTTTCGATACCCCGACCATGCGGCTACAACGGACAAGTAACCGGCTGCGCTACCCACGCCCATTAATATCAATGGTTAATATTATTATCAACAAAATTTCAAATATGTACACAGCAAACAAAAATGGGTTAGATGTTGGAAAATATCGAGAGCATTCTACGAATACTGCTTTAGCCAAGCAATGAAATGACGTGAGAAGAAATTCGTGCGCCACTTAAATTAATCCAAAAACGCTTAGAATTAGCATTCCACTTTCGAATGCTTCGTTCATTTTCGCTGCAGAAAAAGAAAAGATAGAAAAAGAAACCAGTACTGGTAGGAACGTCGTGGCAAAGAATGTAGGAACAATGCACAAATTTTTGTTCAGTGATTTGTCATTCCACGGCGTAATTACGCGATGTGACTGTGACGTAGCTGTTTCCTTGTACTAGTGTGATTCTTTCCTCATCTTTTCTCACCCGATTTAAAACATCAAGTGGTAGAGAAAAATAGTCGTAGCACTCTGTGGAAACAATGAATCTCTAATGTAATATCAAGGCGCATTCGAAGCGGGAAAAGCTCCACGGGTACCTTTATACGGTAGCTTTCACGCGCCAAACTGGCCTATATAAAGGCCGTTCCCAGCGCTTTAGGTTCATCACTTTTTTTAATCGTCACTTGCCTTGCATGCGACTTCGCATTTTTAGAATTGTATGTTGCAATTTAGATTTGCAATCGTAGCGAATTTAAATTGCTCGTAGAATGTAATTCCAAAAGACATCACTTCAAAAGACAAGGACGTCCATCATACCACAACACAGTAAGTCACTCCGAGAATCACTTAGCCTTTGACGCGTATTTCCGTTGTGTTTGTTCGTATATTGCGTATTTATCATGTAAACACTTTGTAGTATGACATTAGGATTTCCGTACCGATCGTTTTCCTCACTATGTCTGTATTCCACCTGAGCGCGGACAAGGACGTGAGGGTTGGGTGAAGCAAGGCAGAAGACCCTTGAAGAGGGAGTCGGAGTAGGGGAAGGCGACCTTGTCCACATGCTCCCATTGTTCCATAGAGACTAGAGCGCCGTTTGGTGGCTTACCCCAGCGGGAGCGTTTCTAGATCCGGGCAGTCGTGATCGGGTCTCACCCACCGATCCCCGGTGCTCCTCGGAGAAGGCCGTGGGCGACATGTACTAAAAATTTGGAAATTTATACAAAATGATTTATCCCGCCGGGTCACCACCGAAACCACATTTAGGCATTGAGTAAATGTACAGTGTGTGGCGCAGAAAGACACTCAATTTCACGAAACTGATCTACCCTGAGGATATGTAACGATCAATAGGTGTCTGTCGAGGATTTATGGGTGTTCTGTACGCTCTTTCTTGCAGTTTTATGTAATTCTCGTTTGCATGAAGTGATTTTTCAGAATGCTTTCAAACTTCTAATGTTAAGCACATTTGAATGAATTTATGGTTTTCTGCGTAGATATAAAGCTGAATACGCAGTTGTGCAACCTCATCATGACTCTTATAGCAAGGAATGTCCAGTCTGCGGTAAGAACATAGGGGAGAAAGTGTACAATCATCTATTCTTCTTCCATTCTTACTCCAAAGACGAAATTAAACACATCCAACAGGAGAACCGTCAGCTGAAAGAGAACAGCACGAATTTAATACAGTGCCCACAATGTGAAGTTAAGTTGAAGGTAAGTTTACATTTACTTGATGTGTTGAATGATATTTCTTTCTGATGTTTGATTGTTTGACGATGTAGATACTCTTTGTGAACACACTTGAAACCTGCCGCTTCGGAAAGGTTAACTAGCTCTTCTATCCGGAAGTAAGACGCTCGAGTTTGAATTGATTTACGATTTCTTGTTGTCTCAACTTCTTAAAGTTGACAGAGTGTGGATCCGCCGCTAAGAAACAGCGACTTGAATTACCATTGATGGTATGCCGAATCCGTCACCCATACGTCTAGCTAATTTAGGGATCAGTACACGTAGTCTCAGAGTTTCTAACAACTTGAAATAAAAGTTCAGAAGACGGTGATTCAAACAAAGTGGCGGAGGCAGCCGCTGCAGCCAGTACAAGCACTTCCGCAGTACTCCGCTGAACAATTAGAGTTCTGCGTGAAGTGTTTTCGAACAACACCAACCACCGACGAACTCGAAGATGACTGGCAAAAGTGTAGTGTTTGCGGCATGTGGGCTTCCGAAAACTGTACTGAAGAAGAGGGCTCACGAAAATTGTACTGAAGGGTCTCCCTGCCCATATGACAAAGGAGTATTCCAGTGCAGTCTGATTCCGTGATGTAATGTTTTTGTTTTTGTAGAGTGCTGTAATTTCTGCTCTAACTGTTATCAAGTTTTAGTTGTCAGATTTTTCGTGTTATTGTCGACGTCTTTCTGTAACACCAGTGATTTCTTACGGTTCTTATTTGATGTCTTTGCCTACATCGTATCCACTTTTCTGGTGCCTTTTCAGTTCGTGAAGTTGTTGACTTGTAGTCGTTGTGTTTGTCACTTTTTGTAATAAATACGTACTTAGAAACGTGACAAATACGTATGAATGAAAAGAATCAAAAATTCCAAATCCAAACGTCCTGAAGAGGAAAAACGGTCATTAAACGTCAGAAGGTAGTCAAAGACATCATAAAGGAGTAGTATTATATCATCATTACATAAGCGTAAGTAATTTTCTACTTTGGCGTCAAATATCATGTGTGAGGCAGGAACATTTTATTTGACGCTTAAATGTGGTTACGGTGGCGAACCGGCGGGATAAATCATCTTGTGAAATTTATAACAACTAGGGAAGGAGTTGTCTTTGTAGTGGACTCGAGAAAACTTAACAGTTTACTACTGTGTAGGTGTAAAGGTACAGAAGGCTGATTTTGCAGTCGTTTGACATACAAGTCTCGTGACTTCAAACGATGGACGACACGTACGAGCGACTATGACCTACGAGTGACGACGGAAAAGCAACGCAGACACGACAGGCACCTATTTCGACAGCGAACTCTAGGATCTCATTCAGTGTACCCGGTGGAAGGGCAATCGCTTGGCCGTCGGAGATACAACGTTGAGGAGTCTCAACTAAAACAACAAAAGCGCACCAGACGAATTTGTGGAGTTGATCGTTATAGGTTCTATGAAATCAAATCTCTCATATATCAAGCAAATCCAGAAATTTGTTAATGGAAAAAAGCAGGAAAGGCAAAAACACTGGATGCGCTTAAAACGTCAGCTCCTGCATCACAATTCTAGGGTACCCATCGTGTTAACTGAAACCGAAAAATTAAACCCTCATCCTTCTTCTTCAATCTTTTGCCATCTGAGTGACACTTTTTCCAATAAAAGCTCAGTAAACACGTTCGTCAACCACGACGGTCTAACATTACATCGAAACGAATTTTTCCTTGCAATTCTGGATGAAAAGGACCGAAAACAGGACAATAAAAGAAGAAGGTTTTTGCTAGTGATGTTTCCGCCCACGAAGCGGCCATACAAGAAGTAAGCACTAGTTCAACGCCAACCGGTATCGTCATCAACAAGCCATCAGCAAGCCACCAGCCGTCATCAACGCACCTGCACCAAGCCGAACTCTCAAGCCCCTATCAACTCGACGTCAACGCACCACCTACGCCACTCCACAAACTCCACAACAATCGAGCCGTACGAAGGGAAAGATTTATCGAACTAGAAATTTGTGTCGTAATTTATTATTTCGTGTGGTTGCCCGAGGTAGTATCATCGATGATAGATAAGGGGCGTGGTATAAAGTACCATTCGCAGTTATGGTTATTTGCGCACATTCCCACTTGTACCGTCCAAGAGTATGGCAGACAACACTCTGCCCACTCTCAGTAAAATCCCTAAGTCTCTAGTCACCCACTCACATAGTTTGGTGCATCGGCCAGGAATCGAACCCGGGCCGCACGCGTAGCAGGCGAGCATTCTACAACTGAACCACCCCAAACTATGTGAGTGGGTGACTGGAGACTTAGGGATTTTATCACCCTAATTGAACAGACCAAAAGCGGTGGTTTAGTGGAATGTCTTTATTGTATGAATACAGGTGAGCAGAACACTTGCCAGCAATGCGATCGAAATGAAAGAGTAGGCAGAGCGTTGTCTGCCGCACTCTTGGACGGTACAAGTGGTAATGTGCGCAAATAACCATAACAGCGAACGGTACTTCATACCATGCCTCTTATCTATCATCGAGGTCGATGATAATGTTGGTTATAATATAGATCAGCGGTGATTGTGAATAAAATTATCAATGGAATAAAATAAACAAGTGCTTGCGAGACTTTGCTTCTAATCTAATAGATAAGTAGAACTTCCATTTTAATGCGAATCCCTTCACCGTTGCTATAAAATGGTTCAGGCTTTTTTTCATTTTCGTGCAAGCGATTGTACGAAAATGGAGTATTCCTACACGAAATGATCGATAAATAACAACTAATACATGAACACTAGCTAATTGTTTAGGTTTCAATGATTTTACACCCGGACCCACTCTAAAGTCTAAACAATCTTGCATACGTTATTAACGATCTGTTAAAGGCATCACCTCACAAATGCGAGGTGGTACGGATTTCAGGTGGAGTATTCTTATACGGGACAGTAGAATATCGAGATGGGCGTTTCCGTCCATTTCTTCCTAATTGCCATTAAAAAAACGGTCCGAAGATGTGGCGCGTGTACAAGGCTGGCGCGCTCCAATCGAACTCGTTGTAGAAAATAGCGCGCCAGAGCCGCGCCGAAGCAAGGTCGTTTTTTACGGCAATTAGGAACAAATGGACAGAATCACCCTTCCCTCCATAATCTACGATCCCGTATATGAATACTCCACCTGAAATCCGAACCACCTCAAATCCGTGGGGTGATGCCTTTAACTCTCTTCTACCCTTCTGCTTAAGACTGAACAGAAAACAAATGTTGGACAGTCTGGACCGTTTTACTTCCACCTCGCTATTTTTACACAGAAAATGAGCTGTATTTTCAGCTTTTCATCTTGAACGTTTATTTCTTTTTTCTGAGAGTACTTATTTTATTTTTTAAAATTTTTCAGCAAAGTTTCTTCTTAACCTTTGAAAACGAGTCTTAAAAAACTCGTCGTTCGAAATTCTTTGGAAATTTGTACATGAAGCTCATCTCCGATTCTTTGCCTTCGTTATTGTTTCCAGCATATAATTTTACTCTATTCCTCTATATTCTCAAATTTACTCAATTATTGGTCCGTAAACCAGGCTATTTTTGTAGCCAGTAAGTACAGCCTCTGCATGTTAGTAGCGCTCCAATCATCAGTCATTCCTAACAAATAAGAAACTTTAAATCACGGGCTGATAAATCTAAGCGATTAGCCGCTGGCGTACAAAAACGCTCCAATTCGGATCACTGAGGGCTGACTTAGGAAGCTTTTTTGGTTTTGTTTTCGTCGACGTTTCCAGTCCTTCTCCATCGTGTTTTTGTGCTGTTTATTCTTCTGGGAATGTGAAAGAAATCGGCGCTCTTAAATCCACTCCTTAGGAGAATGTGACTATTAACAGTGAATGATGGCATCGCATTTCCGACGTCGAACTCTTCAACAAAAGAAAGCCGCAGCAGAAGTAGGATGGAGGGAAATAAATACGGGGAGAGAGCGTTCTGTCTTCTTATCGTATTTCCTTAGAGAAAACTGCAAAAGAATGATGCGAAGATTCGGTAGGGATCGAGCCGCTGCACATAAGTACTGTAGAGGTCACACAGTAAAAGCATACGTATTCGGGCACAGTACAGGAATATTTGTGAACAATGAAGAAAAGCCCATCTCAGCTTCTAGTACATATTTGTATCCATGAAGCTATTATGAGTTAAAGAATCCTACAAATCTTTAGGACCAGTAGTTTGAGAAAGAAAGGATTGCTACTGATTTTCTTCGAGTATTTTCAAAGTCAGAAGAACACGAAAAAGATAGTCAGATAATGCCATATATCTTGAAGTTTGAAACATATCCACAGATTTCTTTCCTGTATTTCATCTATGACGTTTTTTGAGTTGCGAACACCGTTTGTTACCAAAACTGCTCTTTTCTAGAAATTTAATTTATAACCTTTTCAATTTTATAATTCTTACTTTTACATCCTTTCCAAATTTCAGTCCAAGACTCAAAAATTGGCTTATAGTGATGCCGTCCTTTTTTCAAACGGTATTTTCTTATTCCTGTTAATACGAAGACAATTACAATACGTTACAAGATCCTATTTTGTTATTAAGTCCGAAAACATTTCATTGACTCGCATAATTGTTCAGAATGATAATCATCAGCCGGATCCACAAACGGCAACCATGGATAAGACCACCGAACGTGAACACAGTCACGCGAAATACGGGTGTCCGCGGCGTTTCCAGCATATAACTGGATGGGGATATTCGCAGACCTAGGTGCTTTGAATCCAGAATAGTCTGCAGTAATATAAATGGAAGCTACCTGGAAGGCATAACCTTCCGGTTATGTGGACGAATTTCCCGGGGAAAAACCAGCATTTGTAGAGAAAAAATGAGAGCCTATGCGGCATTTCTGTCATAAGAACTGTTACGTTTGCATAACGCCCCACAAACTGTGTATGACAAACTGTGTTCGCTATACGGCCGTCCCTGTCGCCGCCCCTGAGCGCACCTAGGTCCGTGGTCCCGACTAACGCAGGGCAGAGGAAGAGGTGTGCGTGTTAAGCAGAAAGAAGAGTATGCGTCGCGCCGATGCGGTTGAACACATTTGGCGCCAACCGTATGTTACGGTGGATTACGTTCACAGCCAGCGCACTTCTGCTTGGCAGTTTCATGGATATCGACAATTTGAGAAAACGAATAATTAAGAACATCGGCTGCACATCCTTAGAAAAATACATAATTGAAAAATCTGGACCTCAGCGCAGTTAAAGGCCATAGTTCGTTGTACTGTAAATCTGTACAATGTGCACTAGAGTAATTTGTAGGTAATTCCACAATGAATTTGAAGGGAAGGCTCAAAGAAATTTCCGACTACTGTATTCTTTCCACAACTAGTTAGCGTTCAGAATGTAATTAAAGGCATCACCCCACGAATCTGAGGTGCTGCGGTTTTCAGGCAGTTTATGCCTATACGGGGTCGTAGATTATGGGGAGGAGAGTGATTCCGTCCATTTCTACCTAATTGCCGTAAAGAACGGCCCGGAAAATGCGGCTTTGAGCGTTCCGGGGCGCTATTTTCTACAATGAATTCGATTGGAGCGCGCCAACCTTGTGCACGCACCGCATCTTCTGCATTTACGGCAATTAGGAAGAAATGGACGAAATCACCCTCCTCCATAACCTACGACCACGTATAGGCATAATCCACCTGAAACCTACACCTCAGATTCGTGTGGTGATGCCTTTAAGGGGAATCACACGGAATCAGCCCTCAATGATGACTTACTCATCTGTTTTGATTTCGTTACCATCGCAAAGTCATACATAGTATCGATGGTCGTAACTGCACAATGAGGCTGTTCTAGTCACAAAATAATATGGGTGGATCACTTATCGCCGTTTACTGTTTCAGGAGTATTTTATTGATTACTTTTTTAATGAGTTTTTCAATAAAAAAGTGAAACCTGATTTTCCTTCAACTGCTCTGAAAGTTCCTGTTCGACGTTGTCACGAAGGAATTGCAGTAAAATTGAACTACCTGGAAGTGCACTTATTTTTACTTTTTACTTTTATTTTTTCATTTCATTCTATTGATATTTCTATGTTATTTTCACTTTTAAAAGTGATCGTCACTTGATTAACATTAAAAATTGTTAATTAAGAGCTGTCCAAATAAAAAGTTCATCAACTTTTTGCTTGCCCCAAAAACAAAAGTGTAGATGTACGGAATATGTGATGTGGCGATACTGATGAAAAGAATACGGAATAGGGAGCTTTCTGACTATCTTCTGGATGAGGATGATTTACTGTTACAGATTTAAGAGACCGGGTTTCTGCCCTCAATGATTACTTCAATGTTACCTCTGAAGTTCTTCCAAGAAATAAGGAAAAAAATATCGGACTGAGAGAGAACTCACTCTCTCGTTTTGTAGCCTTTGGAGCGTCCTTTGCTGCTGACTGAAATGGAAATTTTGATCAAAAAGATTTGCGAAAAAAAGAAGAGAAGTATAAGATCCAGAAAATTGAGCTCGGAAAAATTCAAAACCCGTGTTTGTATAGGATGTAGGAAACAATATTGCAATGCTATCCAGCGCGAACACTATCTCTACCACGAATAAAATAAACCACTGATATGTGTGTACACAAAATAAGCTCACCTTTCTGCTGTACTGCTTGAATAGGGGATCGTTGAGCAATTTTTCGAGTTTTTCTACGTCGTCCCGTACGTCCGCGCTTTCAGCTCGTTCACGTAACTCACGCAAAACACGGAATACCTTCTCCTCCTCTGTAACCTCGAAAAAAATTCAACAAAAACGTCATTCTTTAACTGCACACTCTGCAATTTACACGTAGCAAAGAAATCTTCTCTTCTCACACTTCGGAGGTTATTCAAGAAGTTTCATTCCAGTAATTTTTAGTTTTTCAATGCTTATTTAATTCAGGTTTTATTTATCTCTAAGTAGTCCAACAGCTCATTAAGTCATTAACATTCATTGAGTCCTCAAATGGTGCGGTCCCAGGTCGTGGCGAAACGGACCAAAAATTACAGTTAAACTAGGATGTTAAGAAAAAAGAAGTCTTGTTTTCCAGTTAAGAGGTTTTTAAGTCTTTTCACTTTCTAGAAAGAGTCTTAAATTTCATTAATAGACAAATTTCTTTCTAGGGATCAATTTTTGTCGTAGGAGCCGCAACTCCATTTTCGTATCCAATCTTAGAATCGTTTCCTTATTGAAATTTTTTCTTTTTGAATTTTATAGTAGTGACGATTCGAAAGTTTTTCTTCTATCGTGATTGTGAATATTGCAGTTCTAACTACTGCAACCATCAAATTATTAGCTGAGAAAGGTATATTAATTTTCTTAGTATATAGTCTTTGTTTAAAAAAGTGTTTATTGTCGGATTCTTTTTTCATAGCAGCTCCTTAAAGCCTTAAAGTAGAGGAAGTTAAGGAAGAAGAAATATTTTTTGTTAGGAATCAATGCTACTGTTTTCTGTTATGGTTTCGAGAAATTTCACATCCTCAGTAGGTAGTGGTACACGTTTGTGTTTCAGTGTAGGAACAGTGATGAAAGTATGCGGGCGGTAGGGAAAAATGTCTATCCATAACGAGGAGGAACTACTGCTTCAAGAAGGTAGAGATAAAGTGATGATGGAACTTCCTAAGAAAATTCCACAAGTGTTCATATGAACG
Source organism: Necator americanus (assembly GCF_031761385.1). Classification (NCBI taxonomy): domain Eukaryota; kingdom Metazoa; phylum Nematoda; class Chromadorea; order Rhabditida; family Ancylostomatidae; genus Necator; species Necator americanus. The sequence continues at coordinate 12,980,608 of NC_087372.1, read as the reverse complement.
AAGTAAACGCTGTTTTCTATTTTTTCGAAACGAAATTTCGAAACCGAAACAAGACCCCACAAAAAACGCAGATATTCTGTGTGGAGAACTAATGTTGGTTTTCTTGAGGTACTGCCATAGTCGCTTAATGAGCGATGATATTGTTGTGGATATATTTATTCAGGACTGCTTACATTTTACACAAAACTGTTTGCTATTTACTCATGGTTGCTCTGTTTGTAATAAGTGCAAAAGGGCATTTGAAAATACTTACGTACGGATACGTACGAGCTATATTCGTGTTGATACGATACGAAGGTCCGTGACGTTGCGCGAGCACCTGCACTGGAAGCGATGCTATTGCGATCGAGATGGGACCATCGCGAACTGCAGTAATGAGTGGTACTAGCAAGAGTCTCCTCTTGATCATAACCTCTACATTCCGACGCTTTCGCAACTTCACGGAGCTTCATGCCTTTTCAACCCAGTCATAATCTTTTTTTTTTACTTTTTTTCTAGATATACGGGGAAAGTTGCCCAAACATTGCAGAAAAAAGCTGTCGTCCAGCATATTGTCAAGCTGAACCCAAATAGGTCAGATAATTAGAGGGAGCATGGAATCTTTGGTAACAGCTCTCCGTGTCGTTACGACCAATCTGCCGGACAGAGGTCGTAACGAGACATCTGCGTTTGTCGACCTCAGATACTTGAAGTCGACTGGAGGTTCTCACGCTAAGTCCGCAGGATACGGAATGGTGGTATTTGGAAGGATTCTGTGCGAAATATTGCTGGTAGATCGAAAACTTGGGCACAGCTGTCTTTTGAGGACGACGCACTCCGGCGAAAATGTGGGACACCGCGCCTGGACATAATGAACGGCACGCCGGCTGAGCAACTAAGTGGATATATTCAGCTAATTTAAAAAATTACCGACAAATAAGTTAGCTTCACTGCTAGCTTAACTTACTGCTTCACAATGAACAAATAAATAATTTAAATAAATGAAGACAACATCTGGTTATCTCTTAACGATGTTGTCAAAAGAAATGTGATTTCTGCTGAAAAACATCTGGAAAATTCTTAGAACTCTCCCGACACTCTTAAAAATCGATGACATCAGAAGAAAAACTGTTCGTATGTAAGACAAAGGAATCAAAAAGCCCTGCTTCTAACAAAATGTTTAAACAAATCGGGGAAAAAACCCAACCCACCTGGCAAACTGCACATGAGCGGCGAACATGGGCAAGTCGACGCACACTAAAAACAAATGAGAAGAAACAGAATTAGTTGTAACTCCAAAGGAGACATTCACGTGGCGTCAAGGAAATTATGGAGAGATCTACATAAGTTTTTAGAATCTGCTTAGGTGGGTCCAAGGATGAAACAAATATGTAAGGTTTGACTAAGCCACAAAGGTGTGATCCGTGAGTTAGTGCACTCAGGACCTCTAACCAAGGATTCCAGCGGACTACTGCGGCGCAAGGAACTAATTCTTCCTGATCGCTATTGATGATTACAAACAAATGATGACATATTGATTAAGTGTGACATTTTTCCGATGAGGAAACATGAGGATGCAGGTGGAGGAATGAGAGGAGGACCGAGTTACAACAACGGCAGGCGATGGAGAAGCCAGATCGGCTCGGCTGCCACTTGCCCACGGCACATGGTGAAATAAACGAGCGCCACTTGTGAGCGATTCTGGACATCATTAGTCACCGGAATGCACTACGAGGCGAATGGAAGAGTAGAGTCTCACACTTGGAAGCTGGATCGACCCCTTTGCGAATACGGGCGGGATAGTCCCACTAAAGCACAATTCGAATAACAGCAAAATACAGGGTCTGTCTCTAATAATTCTGTAATAAGGAAGAAATCACGAGGGATATTAATTAGTGCTTCCACAGGCAGAGCCGTTTCAATATGTGGCAAATTCATTGAAGAATAGTAAGGTCTGTCCCGGAGCTACCACTTAATTTTACTGATCAATATAATTGAAAAAAACCAGCGATAAATAGAAGGAAACTCGAGAAAATGCCAATATCTCCAATATATGGAAGATCTTCGGGAAGATGTATTCACTGGAAGCAGAAACAAGTACGATAATTCTTTGCTTTCTTAGCTTTTTTGATAAGAATTTAGAACCGAATTTAAACTATGGTTATGATTATAAAATTTATGAGCAACTGCCATGCTCTGGATTATGAACTAATTAGTCGTTTAAAGGTGCAATTTCTTCGATAAATAAAAAAAATAACTTGATGAGAGGTGTGAGCACGCAACCCTGCAATGACACGTAGTATAGAATTGCAGAAAAAAATTCCCCATTTTTATGTTTCAGCTATCGTTGAGCTATTGAAGGAAGCATGCCGTGAGAGGAAAAAAAAGTAAAAAGAGATAATTGGAACATTGAGCATCTGATGAATGGATTTGAATATTCAGGATAAAAAAGGCGGAAAACAGGGAATCGATATAATGTGTTCCGAGACGTTCACAATAACTGGTTTATGGCAATATAGAAATAGAAATATATATGCAGTGGTAGTAGGACCACTACTCCATCCATATATTACTACGTTTTCGACAGCTCACAATCAATAATTTGTGGATTTTCATGCAGAATAGTACTAGCGTCCCAGAAGAAAAAAAACGCGTGTTACTGGAAAAATAACAGGTCGATCAGTTGTTGAGTTGATTAATTGCTAAGTGAATTATGTAGGAGCATGTCCTGTCAACATTCCCCTTGCTGCTCTCTGATTTCTGACATCGATGTACTGCTAGCATTTTTTCCTTGCGGTTTTCAGCCATAAAAATAAAGTCTTGAGTTCCGGAGTCTTCGGAGAAGTCGGAAAAGCGAAGAGAGCATCGTACCATGTTTGGGGAGGGTAAGCGATTATTGATAATGACACTAAATTCCTCTGAAAATGCCGCCTATACGGGACTGCTTCCTGTTCGAGGCGCTCTACCACTGCTAAACGTAATCGTTTGCTCTTTAACATCCAAGTTTAAGTACGATTTGGAGAAGTGCGAGTTTTATAACTTACGAAGATATATGCCAGAGTATAACAAAAAATTGCGGAAACAACCGTATCGTTCAGCACGTCACCAAAATCAACAATATATGTGTCGTATGTTCTGGAAGAATTGTGGAATCTCCGCCAAGAAAGCTCCTGCTCGTCGCGAAGTGGTGGAATTTGTAGAGTGGAGGATCTTAAGACATTCTGCGTCGTTAGGGAGTTCAGGGAAGATGACAAGTCTGGGAGGATGGAACAACGACGAGTGGATGGGTTCTGTTTCTGGATTTCTCGCCGTAGGTCGAAAAACTTGGATGTAGGGCAATGTTCAAAGATGACGAGTATACAAAGGAATCTGAATCGGATGTTTATTGCATTCGCTCGAGTGTTGACTTTAACTTTGTGGCCCAAGCAATGAAGGAAAAAGAAAAAGTTGCTAAGAAACTTTCAGCCGTAGTGTAGAATCTATTTCGTCTAACAACTCAACAGCTGAAGAACTATATGCGAAGTTTCCAGCTCCGGAAACGAATCGAAAGTGAACTTCTCCATAAGTTTCTCAGAAAAAAAGGAATAAATGCTAGTAGCTCCGCATTCTTCGTCTAAAGTTTTCTTGTTCCTTACAGAAGACTTTTCACTATACGGTAATCTAAACTTGTAAATTACCAAGTTATATTTGATGACTGTGAAATTAATCCCTTTGGAAGATGTTCCCTTCCAGGATGTGTTTTCCACGATAAACCGTATAAAGAGGTAATTTTGTCCACTTCTGCCAGTGATTAGCACTTGTAGACGCATTCCAAGGAGTAGTGTTCCCTCAAAAAAGTGCATTTCGGCGCAATATCCTGCCGAGAGCATTCTTAGAAGGGCACTTAAACTTTTCTGGCTCACTGTGTAACCACTTTTCAAGCACGAGACGGGTTACAGATGTGTTCACTGAAAAAACGTGGAAGAAGACTCGTGCTTGCGAATTCCAAGCACTGGTGACACTAATAGCGCTACTGCTGCACGATTTAGAAGCAAATCCAACCTATTATTCGGATATTCGGGATGATCTGCGAAACACAAGGCGCTGAGGTGTATTTTTATGCAAGAATGAAAGAAAAGAAGAAAATGGCTGAATAATTCAAAAGAAAAACCGAAAGTAGAACAAACGAGAAGAAAAAAATGAAACATTTGCCCTTTGATTGACTACGAGGTTTATCGGTACTGAATTCTTCAGAACTTTTATTGAATTTTTCTCTAAAATATTCTCAAGCTAGTAACAACTTCCTCATGGTTGTCTTCAGAACACATTTTCCGTTTCTAATAGAAGAAAATGTGCTGTTTAATTGTTGCATGAACGCAAAACACGTATTGCGTTTGCGTTTTAATGACGTTTTAATGTTTTTGGATGTGCAGCAGCAGTACATAGCAGCGCTAAGTGACTTCAGGGACTTCAGGGAACTCTCCCGATGCTCTTCATTCTTCTACATGGAATACAAATCTGAATCTATTTAGTATTTAGTCGGAAATAGGCAATCGTTCAATTCTTTCATATAAGATGGTAGGCGTGAGAAATGAATGGACGTATTTTCGGAGGCCGCTCGAGAAAATCGACGACCAACGGGAGTCAAAGTGATCAAGGTGAACATCGTTCAATTTTTTTTCCTTGATGGAAAAAAAAGTTTGAAAAGCCGTTCAGTTTGTCCAGTAAGAAACTAAACAAACTAAACGGCCAAAATCACGTATGTTGTTATTTACTCTCTAATTCCTACAGGAGCAATCAAATGATAGCACGTGCTGTAGCAGTTTGTTCGCTTAATTTCCAGAGTAACCCTTAAGTTAGTGAAATTGATCTCATCCAAACAAAAACGTCCAGAAAAACGAGCCTCGAAGAGAGAAGAAAATCACATCTTTAGGCTACATGCATTCAAACTAACAGACAGCTGAATACCAAAAATTCCTTCGAGACACTGTCCAGGACATTAATGGTCAGGCAAAATCAGAAGAGAACTGTGTTTCCTCGAAGCGTCCTTAAAGAATGGCACACGTTCTCTTCGCTTGTCCGCTTGTAACCTTTTTTACATCTAAAGCATTTCGAATTGGAACAATGTAACTTTAAATGTCATATATTTCAGTACCTTAGTGTAATAGTACTAATACGAAAGTATAATATAAAAATTTAATTTGACTAGTTTTTCAATGAATAGATTTAATTTAATTAAAGTTAGAAATTCACTAATAAAGCAATAATAATATCCATAGTTGTTTGCCAGAGCGGAGAAAAAGGTATACTGTAATACTTTTCGTTTTTTGTGAGATCTTCACATTCAGCCATTGAGAATGTAGTGCGCCGGATCCGCTCCCGAATAAGCAACTGGCAACAGTGCTTGGACCTCTTTTATGGTTCTCAGATCCACAGAAGCTTGTTCCTAGCTCAGCTACTAGATGGCGACCCAGCTCCTCCTGGGCTATTGTGGAAACGTGAAGCACATTTGCTCAGAGATCTAGACCTCCTGCACTGGCTCACTCTTTGCTGGCCTCTGTACCTAAGGGATACTTTACGACCCCTGCACAGTGTCGTCGTAAGCTTCTGCGGACTTTACGGAACTAGTCAACATCATTTACCAATGGTTCAACACGGTTTCAACACACGGCTGAGTGGTACACAAAAATAGAACTTAAAGAATCTGAACCGGTTAAACTGTGTGGAGGCCCGCGCCTATGCAAAATTTAGCTGGTATTGGTGAACGCTCCTCCAGACTGTGCACGACAAACCAAGCCAGCCACATTTAAATAATTTCGAAACCACTCGGAAAATATCCCGAAATCGAAAAGGGTAAGGAATTTAGAGCACGAATGCCCAAGCTGGGAACGGTTCCGAATACAAGGATTCGCTATAAGAAGCACTGCAGGAACAGCAGTCGCTGAAAAACTCCGCCGTCCCGACGACTGAAGTTGTGAGCGGGGATGACGCATGTCGATGTTCGGATCTCTCCACGAAAAGATATAGTCGTAGATGTAGTTCACGAGTATGAGCACGATCCTAAACCTAACCCTTTCCTTCTTACGAGGCACCGTACAACGCTCCACATTTTCATGCGGTGCGCCGCATCGGATGGCGAGCGCACAGTCAAAGAACTGCTGACGCTGTCTTTCGCGTTCGCGGGCCGAGGCGGCGCGTATCCCTGTTCGCGCAGACGTAGCGCGTTGTGAGGTGCTCCGTAGGGGCGAAAGGTGCTTCAAGACCGTTTTTCACGGTTTTTTCTCGAGAGAACTGAGCGTAAACGTGCTCATATTTGTAGAAAACAACCCTAACCAAACCCACACGGGCAGACCCAACACCCTCAATTTCGTTTCAAGCTGCTTTTAACATTTCTTATTGATGTGCAACCGCCAATTTTCGGAAAACTGGCTATCCGAGATTTTCACTAAAAACTTATGGACAGTATATGTTCTGGGGTAGAGGACAATGTATTTTCTTGCGATTAATCTTAAAGAAAAGACAACCGCAGATTTTTGCTTCACAGCGGAGCAAGGAAGTGGTTCTTTTTGAATTGAGTAAATACAACAAGAAATATGCCTCATCCTCCTATTTTTATAATAAACAGTCCTTAATGTTGAAGAGTTCTGACCTTGTTAGCTGCGCCGATACTCGTTCAGTTTCGACGCTTTTGGGGTTTTTTCCGCAAATGTCCTAACTAAAGATCTGTGAGAGGACATACACAGGAAGTTGGAACAGTAGATTGGAGATTTCAGTACTCCGCGTCGTTTCGACCAAATTCGAATTTAATCAGAACGTAGCTGCAAGTGACAACTAACTAAGAGTATAAGAGAATTTTAACGAATTTTTCTGACTGATTAAGAATCCAGAGCACGCAGAGGTGGTTTAACGGAAAAAGAATGGGCTTTAAAACATTGATGAGACGATTTCAAGAATAATTAGCGGTGGGAAATTTCCTGAGCAAAACTGCAAACATAGGAAATTCTTCAAGGATTTCCTTTTTCGAAAAATTCTTCTTCATCTTCTTCCAGTGCTGCTGAGCTTCTTTGTCTCATTGAAAAGTTCATGAAACTCGATAACTAGTTTCAGAGACTCGCTATCTCTAGGCAATGCTCAAATTAGGCGACTACTTTATATCCGTAGGCAATGCTCAAATTAGGCGACTACTTTCAGAATGGAAGAAAAAAGAATACTTTCTATTTTTATATTATCTCCGATATATAAAATAACTTCTAAACGAGAAAGGTTTTATGCACTGCTGGGTATCCAGTTGTAGCCCGGATATAGCGCTTCCAAAGCAAAGAGAGAGGGAATTTTTATGAAAGTTATCGTTTGGTTTGCTGTCAACAGAATAAATGCCAATAATTTCTCAGACCTAAACCTAGTCGAATACAACAACAGTGTTTTCAAAAAAAAAAAACCATTTTCCGAAAAATCAGGAATGCTTCAGACATCTGAATAAGGTTCACAGTTGTGTACAGTTCTACTATATTCGTATCTTCGAGATTGCCAACAGAACAAAATGTGGCTGGAAAGAAATTCGATCTCCACCTAGTAGTTTTTCCCCGTCTAGACATCGCTATGCACTTTAAGCGAATTTTTTCACTTGTAGCTAAGAAAAATCTCTCAACAACGGAACTGGGTAGGATACGCAAATCCTCTGGGACTAAGAAAAATTATTTCCCTAGTACCTGAGGCTACCATGTAATTATTTCCCTATACGAAATCCCCGCTCAGAAAATACGGTAGGTAGGAAGAGGAAGGAATTTCTCTGAATTCTTATATTAAAAACACAAACAAGAATAAGAAAAGGATTTCAAAGACAAATTCATTGCGATGAATCTGTGTTAGACATCGGAAAACAAGGGAAAGAGTACATCCCGAGAGATAAAATGGTCGCGAAATCGGTGCACGATGAGATCCACCGTGGGAAGTGCAAACTTCGCAATTTACGAAAAGTGGAGTGAATAAACAAGGAGGGAACCGGGAATCGTTTCTTCTTTTTCTTCGGAACGTTTTGTCTACATGGTAACCGTACAGTTCTCTTCGGTTTTCATTCTTTTGGAAAAATGTTCAAGTATGGAGCTGGTTTTGAGAGTTATACGTGAATGGATAGTTGGAAACAAATAGCCTAGTTTTCTGGAAATTACAATAAAATTTCTCAAATCTGAGCTTTCTTCTTTCTTGTCAACGCCCCTGTCTTGTCCCGAATGTGTTCAAATTTCAACACATCTTGCAATTATTGTTCTCTAAGCTCCAACAAAGATCGCGCCCACTGTGCAAACAAAAAAATTTGTGCAACCAAGTTAAAATTCTAAAATATTCAGCAAAAATTCACATGCTTACGAACATGTAGACGAGCAATACAACGGATCCAGAAAAGAATAAGTTTTGGAGAAAAAAACACACAGTGTTCTAAACAACATCGAAATGTTTATGCCAAGTGGTAGCGAGGAATAAGCAAAAGACGAGACCCACATTGAGTGGAGACAGAGAGGCGGTGAGCGGATAAAAAACGAAAACTCGGACAAAACGACCAACCTTGATAAGTTAGATTCAGTAAATGTCTACCTAACATAACATTTTTTTTTGCTTTCCTAGCATTTTCGCATATTTCAACTACACTCAAAACTCTTAAGGCGCATTTCGTTAGAGATTTTATTCTCAAATTTTTGATTTTATTCTAGAGATTTTACTCTCAAATTTTTGATTTTATTCTAGAGATTTTATTCTCACATTTCGCATTCCTGCTCATTATTCTTTTGTCGATCTCCATCCTGTCAAAATCGCTTTCATAAAAATCGCCACACAATGAGAGTTCACAAAAATGTCTCTTCTGTGGTGAGAACGTGAAAAACTAAGAAAATGTTAGAAGAAAAATGAGAATATGAAAAGAAAAGGATAACTTCATTGCACGTCAACAACACATGCTGCAATCTCACTCCATGTATTAATACAGTAAAAAATCAGTCGATCAGTCAATTAACTTTAATAGTTAAACTATCATTCAACTGTCTCTGATGGTTCAAATTCTTTTATTTTTTTCTTTTTCCTTTTTTTTCTTCCTGGAATTGAGCAGTATTGTGTACGTGGGGACACAGATCGAGCACAACAGCGCTCAAAAATCTTTCCACCAGAATTACTCTAGGATTCTCAGTTTCCTAACCGATAATCATAGAATCGCAGGAAAGAACCGGGCTGCTCCAGCACCGGCGAGAGCTGTCGGAACGAACAACTAGCAGTAATGAGCAATGAATGCACTCAATCCTTTATGCCGCTGGAAATTGCTAGGAACCAGAGGCTTAGAGAAGTTAAATGTTCAAGCATCTTTCTCACATAACCCCTCCTGCTTCATCCCCATAATTCTCAATAAAAAAAGAAATCAGCATGGAAGTCAAATCCTGAATTTCAGGAATCATCATCTTCATTTCCCGTGTTGCACCTACAATATGTACATATGAAGATATGCCCCCAGGCGTAAAAAGTTCAAAAACGACCGCTGTACTAAAAGAACAGTGTACAAAAAGCTTGAGGGGTGATATTGTGAAAATCCGCGAAGAAAAGTGCTAAAATTGAAGTAGTTGTAAAATATGGTTCCTCCGTGGGCAGGTAATCTATTCTTTACACGAGGAACGAGGTTTGAGGAACACATTTTTCGACAGAAACGCTGCCGCGCCTGTCTATGTATCCTGCACTCGCCTTGTTTTTTCTACAATCGTCCAGAAAAAAAAGACGGAATCTGTTAAAACCTTTTCTGAGTCGGTTTGCTCTAGAAAGGTTATGTTAATAAACATTAAAACTAAGAATTTCAAAAAATAATCAATCTTATTTCTGTCCTAATTCATTTTTTTAATTACCAATCCAATGACTTCTCGGACTTTTTTCATGGATATTTTAATAAGCGAATTTTTTCAACAAAATCGAACATACATAAAACATAAGAATGTGGAGAAAAGAAGAAATGTGTTTTATTGCCCATTGGTTCTCAAAATAATGCAATTTGTACTAGCTGTATTCTTTCTAAAGTGTAAATATAAACAATTCTCAACTACAAATACGAACATAAGAACGTTTCCTTGTAGTGGTTTGTAAAATGCGAAAGGCGATGCTTTTCCATACCTGTCAGCATAAGCAAGAGATTACGTTTGCAATTTTTCATGCACAAATTTTCAAAGAAAACAAAACACAGAACACAAAAGAGACGTAGTCACATCGTTGAGAGACAACGAGAAAAGAGCAACAATCATAAAGGAACTAAACGATCATCATTTTCGGAGCATTTTCGGTCAGGAAAAAAATGAGGTCAAGCGCAAGCAACAATTTCAAGAAACGAACAAATCCAAACGAAGAAAAACATAAAAGCAGTCACGCCGCAGTTCTTTTTTCCGCCAAACGCACTACACATTAGTTCACATTGTTTGCGGCCGTTCCCACGAATACCTGCCCTCAACTAATTTTCTGCGAAAAGCAGCACAATGCTCTGCTCAGATAAATCTAGAAATTAAACTTTTTTGAGGGGAAAAAACCAGTCGAAATCCATTTCACGCCTGCATCCATTCCGATAAAGAGTGCAGAAACGGCACTGAAAGAGTGTCGTAAAATAGACAAGCAAAACCCAAACTATTGAATTAGCTTTAGACTAAATTTGAAAGAAGGAAAAGCATGCAGTCAGGGATTTGAATGAATTGGACGAAGCAAGTTTTATTACAGGAGCAAGTGGTAGAAATAAATTATAAAGGAAAAAGCGTCTGGCGTCAGTAAATCCGCCTGGGATGCGTTCACTCCAATTCAGAAACGTTTAAAGGCATCATCCCACCAATCTGAGGTGGTACAGATTTCACGGGATTATGGGGAGGAGGGTGAATCCGTCCATTTCTTGCTAATTGGCGTAAAAAACGGCCCGGAAGATACGGCGTGTGCACGCGATTGGCACGTTCTAGTCGAACTCCTTGCTCGAGGCCGTATGTTCCGGACCGTTTTCTACGGCAATTAGGAAGAAATGGACGGAATCACCCTTCTCTCCATAGTCTCCCATCCCGTACACGAATGCTCCACCTGAAATCCGTACCACCTACCAGATTCGTGGGGTGATGCCTTTAAGGTCTACGACCGCGTAACAAGCCTGTTCAGTGATTTGCGGGGCCTGCCCAATATATGTATCAAGTCAGTGTTCTATCCTCTCGGACAAATCTGATACTAATTTTACAGACTCCGGAGGGATGAAATGTTTGGTTGACACTAGGCCGGTTTCGAACCATCGACCGACCGTTGGTGCAGTCGCAGCGGAACACTCGCCATGGAAATGAGTAAAATGATCCATCTGGGGTGATAACTAATAACTAACATCTTAATGAGTGGATTTTTTAGAAAGCGATAGCCGAAAGCGTTCTCTAAACAAAAGATAAGAAATTGGAGAAGCAGTCAAACAAAGGAACATTCAAAGATTCAAAAAATGGTGGAAATGTGCCAAAAAAATAGGGATGTGGACGTGATGAAATACAAACAGAAGGATATGACAAAAATAGAGACTTGAAGGAGGAGAAGAAGAGATAACGGGAATGATTATCGTTAAACTATGCGAAAAATGGAAGGATATATGAAAGGTTTTCTAATCCTTAGCATTTTAAGTTATGTTCCAAGTGGTAATCTCTGCCCAGAAGTTTGATACATGATGAACAATGAACGAAAGAGCACGGACCTCCCGTAATTCACCATTGAATTTAAAATGGATTGGAATTTGCGCATAACTCTATTATAATTTATAGGTTTGAGGTTAGACAGCGAGCTATTAATGATGAAGAGCGTAGTTCGTAAAATACGAGAAAAAAACTCAGTTATAGAAAGGTTTTCCTTAGCAACATTATTGCGGGGAAAATTAATGCGAAAGTCAATATCTAAACAGTGAAATTAGTGTTGAAGAGGTGAGAAAAAACTAATGATACAACGAATGAACAGAAGTAAATAAATGTGAAAAGTAAATAAATAATTAAACTAAATAAAAGCGAAATGAAAATCTGCTAGAGTTTTTCACTCAATGACAAATAATATACAAAATAAACCGCTGAGAATTTTAAGGACCCTTATGGGACCGAATAAGTCAACCAGTCTTCAAGAAATGAGTTCGTGTATGAGTTCTAAGCTACACAGAAAGATTTTATAAAATTATAATCTACTGCTTGTGGACCTCCGTGATAGATATCCAGAGACGCGTATATGTACGTGAAGTCGTTATGTAGAGCGGCGGTCATGCTATAAATTTAGACATCGAGCTTATTTGACATGCATTTTTCAATGAAATTCGTGAATTTTTGATGCAAGAACGTTTTATGTGTGCACGATACAGAAAACCTATCGGAAAGCATAATCCACACTTTCGTTCTCGTTTCCATCATGGGCGTTGCCTTCATTTTCCAAAAAAGGATAAAAAAAATAAAGTAGCTAGAAGAATTTATTGAAATGGCGACTGGAAATGTGCGAGTTTTACTCAAAAATTAAAATTAAGTTTAAAAACCAAAAAATAGAACGAAATTAAAGCAAAAAAAATCGGAATTCAAAAAAATCGTATTCAAAGAAATTGCTGAGAGAGTGGAACGAAAAGGTAGAATTGAAAGTAATGGAGGTGGGCTGTTCAATAGTTCTTCATTGGTGGCTTCCGGTATCACAATCGTATGCGAGAAGATTTCTAAAAACTACGTACACAGGAGCCGTTGTGCCGTGATGCGTGCGACAGCAAAAGAACAGCACGATAGAAATAAATTTTTAAAATTAATGATGAAATTTAATAAGGGCTCAGTAGCATTTAGTAGCAAACAAAAATTATAATAATACAAACAAATAAGTATTAACGATAACAATATTTAGTAATAAAATTTAAAGATGGCTCAGGGAGATTTTCCAAACGTTGAGACCACGATCACGCGCCGATGAGGAAGAACTCAAGAACTATATTAAGCTGGAGCACAAAAAGCTGAAGCAACCGAACTTCTATTCGGACTTCTCCATTCATTTCAAACTCGTTGCCCTCTTTCTCGACTATTCTAAATTTTTCTTCAGATCCTGCTCTTCACAAGTTACTAAACTCTCCTTAGAAAAAGGAAGTAATGAATGTCAGATTAAAGGCACAATTTTCTCCATAGTTTTAGAGAATTTTAAAGGGGAAATGTATAAAGGAAGGACAAGAGAAGTGCATCTGGAATTGGAGACCGTTTCCTATCAGTCACATAAAAATCATTGAGAACCACAAAAAAAAAGAGGATAATGCAGTCTTCATCCACTTTGATATAAATCCGCTACATATGTTTTTTGTAGCCTTATTTGTAACAACGCTAAAATTCTGAAAGTAAGCTCTGAGAAACCAATAACTCCACCGGATTAACATTAAGAATTCAGCTACTGCAAACATGTGAGAAAACAACTGCTTCTTCTGTCTATAAATGATTTTTCGAAAAAAAAATAAAGCTGGTGAAAGAGTTGACGGAAAACATCCATCGCAAAAGAACTACCTATGATTGTAGGAAAAAATGATGTGAAAAAATTGCTGCTAGGAATTAAATAATGGCTGAAATTAAATAAAATTCATTAGGGGGCTGGCAATATCAGTTTCTGGGGGTTTGAACATTTGAAAGGAACGCGGTTGGGAAAGTGTATGCAGCCCGGAGCCCATTGAGCAAATTTTAACCAGAAATATCATCAAACAGTTGCTTTTCTTCTTTTTTTTCTCTACTTCTTTCCTTTCAGAAGACTGACTCCAGAACAAGGTGCAACTCTCACGCACATATTTTGGCTCCAACAACGCCAATCCTTAACATTTCCTCAATAATGAGCTCGTTATCGCTATTACAATCAGCGGTGAAGCGTTTACGTAGCAATAGTTGTATGTAAAGAAGAACTTGTTTATTCAACAGGGACGAAAACACTTCGGATCCTCGTGGATCCACGTCGCACCCTCCAGGGAACGACATAGGCGAATATCAAGCTATACCGCTACATACATCGCATTCAATTAGTCATCCGACGTTCTTCTCCTCAACCTTTCATCCAAACCAGAATTTCAGATGTCCATGAATATAAAGACGAAGGAACGAATCCGGCAACGAGTTCTCTAACCACGGAAGCACGATAGCCAGAGAAATTTTGGCTCCATAGCACTTGAGAAACGTGTAAAACTAGTAAGGGAAGTTCCAGCGCCTTTTTCGCATTGACAAAAAAATATACCCAACAGTATCCGAGTGGAATTCATGACCTAAATATGGACGCAAGCGCCTATCAAAAGCAAAACGCTCTTTTGAGACTCGCTTTAAAGTTGCTGGAAAGGCACTAAGAGTAACGCGAATGACTTTCGTGTGAGTCGTGGCTATATTTCGAAAAATTTCGACAATTGATCGAGTTTAAGTTTTACAATTTGTCAATGGTTCGTAATACGGCTTTCCTATTTTAGAAACCTTAGGATAGACAGAAGAAGCCGTTTTGGCCGACTGCGAATTTCTTTCGAAAACTGCCGTAAGCTGAATGCTTGCTATGTTCATTCTCAGTCTTTCAAATAATTCTCGGAAGTAGTTCCGGACAGGTAGAAAGTTGGAAAAGTAGAAAAAATTGGATGCCTCCAACTATTTTTGTTCCCTCACTTTATAAAAAAATCTAATCTGGAGATGGTGATACTATGGCGCCGACATTGTGATAATAGGTGATATTTTCGATAATACATATTGGATCAACTCATAAATAATGCTGGTTTTTTTTTTTCGAGTTTCACTTTAGGAGGATTTTTCATCACATTCAATTGTGTTTTGGAAGATTGAACGCCTATCAAAAACCGCCATCAAAAAGATTGAAGAGAATTGTAGGAAATTAAAAAAAGCTTAAAAATTCAGAAAAAAATTCAAGATTAAAACTTTGATAGGATCGCGGAAACTTTCGTTTTTTTTTCAAAAAGTGAAACAACTATGAAATACGAGGTTATTTGGTGAGATGATCAAACAAACCGTCGGTGCTTGACCTGGTAAGAAATTACTTGGAGGGGATTAGATCACATTATAGAGGAAGTGCACAAGACGTCTTGAAATCTGTCCTACCGGTGGTGGTCCTATGTCCTCTCAAGATCTCGTATACGTAGGTTTATGATTATTTTTCTATTACATTATGTTTCTATTTCTATTTATTATTTTTATTTCTCTAAATTACTTTAATATAACTAAGTGTTCTAGGATATCATCTGTTTCAGAGCAGTGTGAACAGCTTCCACATCCCGACGAATACTTCAAAACAATTAATTTTTTTTCCATTTAAAACGTTCTCTTCCAGCAGAGGGAGTATAGAATTCTTCTGGAGCTAGAACTTCCATGAGTATTTTTCACTGTTTTATCGCAAGTGCATAGTTACCCAGTGAATACACCAGTACAGTTGGAAACTCTAAAAAATACTACGAAGAGGAAATCTGTTCAGTGTTTGAATTCTGAGTGCAAATATACCAGAATACGCCATTGGTGAGGAGTTCCTGACCGATGTAGCGAAGGAGGGAAATGTGGGATGAAAATCATTCGCACACGTTTAATTTCGAAAATATGTGAGATTGTAGAACGTCAGAAATATGAAACATTGTTCAATTTTAGCATGGTATTTTGAACCAAAGGGCGGGTGTAGCGCAGTCGCTAAGGGGTTTCGCTGTCTGCACGATCGATCGAAGGTTCGAACCCGCCCTAGTGCTCACCAAGCCTTTCATCCCTCCGGGGACGATAAATTGGTGCCAGACTTGCCTGGGAGGATAAAAACACTGATGTGACCCGATCAAGTTATTGTATAGGCCAGTTACAGGTTCGTAAACCTCAAACGATTCAGAATTGAAGTGAACGTAGTGGCGTATCCCAAGCGGATTGATTAACAATGATGCTTTTTACTTTATCTTTTATTTTGGACGACAATATATTGGGTTTTCTACTGCAGACGCAATTAATTGGAGTGAAATTTGAGATTGAGGACATATGATAGTCCAAGCGACGCTTAGAATATGCACACACCTAATCTAACCGTAGGATCGGTGAAATCATCCCTTTTTTTGAGTTTGCCGAAATTGTGCCTGACATTGTTCCAAACACTAGGGTATGTAAACGTTAGCAGCAGTCCTGATCGAAGTGCACTACGGTAAAGCTCAATTCGATCAGGTTTCTGGATTTTGTTGGTGCAGTGAGCAAATATACATGTAGCGACAACTACTTACGAAGATGCAGACACTGATAAAAGTGCTAACCATCAGAATTTCATTGGGAGATGTAGCGGAATGAAAAAAAAATGATTGAACTGCAGGATACTCTATGAACTCATAGAAGGCTGAAGAGGCCTTCTGAACCCTCGCCGGATCTGCTTAGATCCAATAGCTCTCGCCAAACATTGTTGTGGAATATTGCTCGAGCAGCTTTTGCAAACCTCAGATCCTGCAGGAAATCTTGAAAATCACTTTGAGCCTCTTTTCCCCATTGCCTTGTACCAGACTCAAACGTAGTGATGGGACACGACCCTCACGGATCCCCTCCCCTTCCTTCTCCTCCTCCTCCTCAAATTCAATACATCGGGAATTTCATGTGTTTCAAAAAAGAAAAATCGAAAATTAGCCGAAGAACAAACGGTAAATGAGAAAATCGGTAGCTGACAGAAGCGAAGATACACCAAGCAGCAGATGAAGCAAATTGGCTGAAATGCTTTTGAAATATTGCTATTGAAATTATTTAATTTTTACTCTACTTTATTTTCAGCCTAAAATCTATAAAATATCTTTGAATACTAATCAAAGAACATAATACGACAAAAAAGGAGGAGCCAGCTGGATAGGTAGAATTAGAGAAGAAAGACGTAAAAACCGAAAAAAATCAAAATTTTTTTCCACATTATTATAATGGAACAACGCAGGTTTGACTCCATGCTGAGAAAAGGTTTTGCAAAAGAGTCAAATGTTTGGAACCACTTTTAAAAAATAAAAAATTTAATTATGTATGCTTTTCAGCAGTTGGCAGTTTAAAAGTGGGTTTAGTGGAATTTAATGACCAACCTATCGGTCCGGAAGGGACAAATTTTGCACATAAAGGTTCTACTAGTCCGAATCCGTATGTGAATTTGTGAAATGCGGTCCCGATTTTCTGGGATGGGAAAACTCGCCAAAATCCTTTTGGTCGCGGACAGGAAAGTGTATTGATCATGAATAGAGTCTCATAACTCTGAACAACTTGAATCGATGCAGATCCCTTTGAAACATGTTGTATAATACAACAAAGTGTTCCTAAGGCTCCGTCGTTTTTCAAAATTTTTGATGGGACAAGATGGGGAAAATGCTGTTTTTCACATCATTGTCCCATCTAATGTTCCAAAAAGACTAGGAAGTGGGAAAAACAGCGATAAGATTGCTCTGTAGCGCTAATCATCTTCCCTGAAAAACTTTCTGAAATATTTCTCTTGGTCCTCTTTTCAAGAAAATATTCGCCATCATCCAGACCTAACAATATGCACAGAGTCTGAACTTTTTTGGGTCATTTAGTTCCATTAATTAGAGACAGCTGCGAAATCCAGTTTAAATTTGCTCTAACCATGGCATAATCAGACACTCATAGTAAATTGACAACAGGAAGACATACATCGATGAAATATCGGTCAATGTGTATGTTTCTTTCTGGAAAAAAGAGCGAAACAACTTTGATTGTAAGAAAAAATTTGCTTTTATTTCTACGGCAGAAGTTTACGAGGAGTGTTTCTGCTTCGAGCTTTATTGATAACTGAAGACGAGCGTAGAGAGCACTACAAGAAGTCCGCCAGTTGCAGCACGTCCAGCCTCGTTGATTATAACGTAAGAAAAAAGACTTCAACATTGTGTAGTAGATCTGAGCTTTTCGCACAGTGGCAGTGCACAAAAATTTGTTGAAAATGAAACGAAAACGTGTGGATGATGATTCATGGTCCATTTCTGGTGGGACCTTCGGACAGTTCTTCTTTTTCCGGACCTACAAACTGCGCGTTTTCAGCCAACTATGATACTTACACACCCCCTACGAGCACTTATACAACAGCTTACTATGATTTGAATTAAGACCCATCCGAGACTTAGTCATATCTCTCAAAAAAGTTGAAAGGATGAAAACGTAAAGAATTTGCTGTTGAAAATAAAGTCCTGAACATATTTCTCATTTTATTCAACCCTACGTCTTCGTCTTCTCGAGAATGAAACGAAAATCCAAGCAGCTTCGTAAAAAAAACGCACCTGAAATTATGCATTGTCTAGCCAAGTCTATTCGCTAGTATTATCAATAAAGATCGATCAGAATTGATCACAGCTCATTAAAACTCTACGGCGTAGTAAATTTAGCACTAGGGGATGAAATGGGTGCTCCCTAGTGCAAAGTGTGTCGTTATTCAACTACCCAAAGAACGGTCTTCTTAGTTTGAAAAAGGTTTCCAGTTCGGTCAATAGGGAAGAGATCACAGAAATCAATCAATGCGTTTTTAGTCAATACATAGAAATCTCTAAGTCCTCCGTTCTGCAGTACCTTTTCCCTCTTCCTTTCTAAATCTTTGTAATATATATTCAGTAAGATAACATCGACCCAATGAAGTAATTTTGTCTGTATCTCTTTCAAATTTTTTGAAATATATATATCCACAAGTACGAACTTCCGATTACCCTGATGCATTTCTAATCACTCATAACGAAAAACTTGTAAAAATGATGTGGGTAGGTGAAAAGGCGTGCATTAATGTGAAGCGCAGTTGTCATGGCCACGACACGGTTCACAACGTCTCATTTACTTTTTGACAAACTCGCTTAGAGTTATCGTGGGGAACTTGTGTGACAGTAACCTCTCGATTCCAAGTTAGTGCGACGTCGCACCAATCCTCTACCGGTGAAACCTCAGTGCTTTCGGCGCTTGCGCAACGATTAGGCACAGCTAGAAACGTCTCGTAGTTCACTGCTTTCTGCTATTGACGCACCATTTCGACGCCGTGAGACCCATTTCAGGACAGAAACACCGAGCCGCGATTTCAATGCCTAGTATATTTTCATAACACACAAACACACATTAAGCCTGCCGTTATATAACACCAATCGAACTTCCGCCTAAAGTCGGACTTCAGACTTCTTTTTCGCTTCATTGATCAGGAACTAATCAATTTCCCAACATTGCTTTCTTTCGCTTTTCTATCACAAGCATATCATAGCATATCATAGCAATCGCCGATTGAAGATCTCGTTAACTCCTTGCTAAACGTAAAAGCACTACATTCAATGAACATTCAAACATAATTTCACACTTATAACCCCGATACCGACTACAATAGAAAAATTCAAGTATTAGTTGTCCTAGACTAGCACTTAACATAGAATGATGTGCTAACAAGAAAAGCAGTTATTACCATAATCACTGAGGAAGATAAGAGCTCTATACTATAACATATGAACCTCTAGCTACTTTTTGAACAGTTGTCTGCGTGCATGCATGCAGTTTCTGAAGAAAGGAAATGGGAAACATGAAGAGAACAACGCATGGGGGAATGAATATGTCGAGGACAGGATAGGAAACAGTAGCCAACATTTTGGTTGATCTGACATAGAGCATTGTCATTATCGGTGCAATGATAACGTTCACGTCATTTTATGTAACCACATCATTTCGTTCTAATTGTTGGAACAAAAGAGAAACCCATATTTTTTTGGATAAAACTTCAACATTGTCGCGATATCAAAGAGATGTAGATGTAAAACCACTATACCTTTCCCAAGGTAGAGCTGAGGCATTTAGGAACACCGAAATCTTTCAAAAGGACTTTATTTAAAAAAAACGTTGTTAGAAAAAACAGAATTCTAATTTTACAGAAAAGGAGACTACTTTTAATTTTTGTTGATCACTGAAGGTAAGCGGAGCGAGCACCCACAGGAAATTTGGCTTTAGCTGGACGTTCAGACTTTGTTTTCTACACCAACACGAAAAAATGAAAACATTGAAGGGCTTGTAATTCTTAACAAGAGGAAAAATATTCTGAAAGAGAATGCGGTAAGTTTGTGATTTGTGGACCCATTAAACAAAAACTTTACTTATTCTTTATGTTTTACTCATACCACTTGAACTGATTTGTAAAATTAGAAGTGAACATACTCACTACGAGCTTCCCTTACACATAATTAAAAGTCACCTGCACTATCACGTGTTTTACATGTCTTATTACAACTCTGAACATTTGTTTAAAAGGGACGGCTCCGGTGCAGGGCACGTGACGCTGTTTCGGTTCCCGCTTACGGACATTTCTCATCTTTCTGGAGTGTTTTCGTGACACACAGACAATCACACATGTACGAACTAAGCGCACATGACCGTGTTATACCACTCTTAATGTCCGGCTGAAGCCTTTCTGTGATGTTCGCTTCAGTTGCCTCCACTGATCAATGAAAATTAATAGTAGTGGCATTTTCGGTAAAATTAAGAACGGGTTTTTCCTTTCTCTTTCTTTTTTGTTTTTTAAAGCTTTCTTCTCTTTTTTTTTGTAAATTTAGGCAAAAAATTTCATAGTCTTCCTTCTAGACGCATCAGATCTACATTTACAGAACATTCAAACTTTAGCTTCAAACACTCTTTTGACACCAATATAATAGAGATACAATTTGAAAGTATTATTCAAAGTGTGGGTTTTCGTCCTGTTTCCACCCAGCAGTTATCGCAGAATGATGTTCTAACATAAAATGAGGTGAACGACATCATCTGCTGACGAAGGCAACGTTCCACATCAGATCATGTACACTGTTAACTACTATTTAAGCAGTCATGTCACCAACCTGAGCCAAACGTGAAAAGAAATAGCACGAGCTATGCAACACGTGTAATGGTCATGGTTAGGAAACGGTTACAACATCTCATTTGCCTCTTGCGATATGCTTACGAAGCTATCACGAGATACCACTTCACCACAGTGCACCAATTCAATGCCGTGAAACCCGTCTCCCTCCTACTTTTTTGGAATTTCGTAACTGACATACAGAGACACACGTGATAACCGTTATTATTATAATATATGATTGATAATAACGCGCTTAGTCCGTGTGTATGTATGTGTGGCTTTGTCTTTCGGTCCAAATGTGTCAGAAAGGTAGGCGTTTGCCAGAAAGCTATAAATGAGGTGGGACGACTCTCACGGCGTCAGATTAATGCGTCTGCGCCAGAAAATGCTGCTGCGGATTCCACAGCCTTAGCGCATTCTGGCGTGACAGAATTGGCGCCAAACTGGAATCAGGAGGATTATTATGCACCAACTCAATAATACCAAGCGGTAATTGAGATAGAGTAATTGAGACATTGTGAACCGTTTTATGGTCGTGATAAGTGGACCTAATGTACGCTGTATGTCTGCTCCCCTGTAATTATCCTCACGAAGTTTGCTGGATCCTTTCTTCAGAAATACGTGCATGCAGACAGCTGCTTAAGTAATAGTTAGCAGTTAACGAGATTAGATGTAGCACCCTTACAGTAGAATCGCTAATTCTTCTTCAGAAGACGAAAAAGAGACGCGTGCTTTTCGTAACACACCTCGATTTGACGTCTATTGTAAAAGCTATAAATGAATAGATTCGTGCGTGCAAGCTCTATTGATTGAATGTAATTAGAACTCTTAAAAGCAACCACTGAAATATTTTTTTCAAAAAAATTTATTGAAAAAGAAAATTTGAGTGATAAGGGATTTATTAAAATCAACATTATTCAGTAGATCCCTTCCTCCTCAAAAACATAGTAAACTTGATGTTTGAAAAAAAAAACTTCCAATAAATCGTAAAAAAATAAGTTTTCTGTGAAATCACATGAAAAGTTTCCATCTTTACAGGTTCAAAACTGAGCCGCAGCTGAGACATATTATAGAAAAATCGAAACAGTAGGACGAATACTGCACTTTATTGCGTTGTGCCGACAGAAGATAGACCTGATTTGTTAGCGAATTACGAACTGTCAAAAATCACAATAAGTAATGTAAGGCACCGAAGTTATAGCTTTAGCTGCAAAAAACCCGAAAATTCTCTTGAACTAGAGGGTCGAGGGAAGAGGGCGTCCTACAACAATTAATTTTCTTGTAGATTTCCTTAAAAAATAATAATTTCTAAGCTACTAATATCGATCATTGGTTTTGGCAAAGACCAAATTAGACGTTGTGAGGCGTTCGTTTTATAGCCATCACTACTGCACGTGCTGTCTTTCACATCTATAACTCCCCCGCGTGTCTATTTCCTTGCACGTTCTTCTCATGTTAATGAAATGTTTTCTTCAGAAAGTGGAAACTGCAAACGGTAGCTAGTTTAAGAGCTAACAGTTTACGTAATCTTATCCTTATTAGAATGATGACGCCGTTCATGTTAGTTCACGCTTGCATTCTATGTTAACTCCTGAGAAAAGACACAAAACTTTGTCTACTACCTCGAAATATGTTGTCAAATTCCTCACGGAATCGAAGGACTATAGATGAAAAACAGACTTGAATATTCTCCAGATGTAAGATAGTCAGACATGCAAAATATTTACAAAAAAAAAAACCATCCATCAGTGCGTATTTTCCCTTGAAACAAAAAAAAAAACAAAATAAACTTCTTTTGAAAAAAAAGCACTTTTAATTCTCCGGCAAAAATTTACGGGAACTGTTTTTGGTTTAAATTAGTATCCAAACCGATGGGAAGCTTCGCTTCGCCATCATTAATCAATAAAAATTAGATGTAGGGGCAATTTCTATGGAGTTGAATCTCTATTTCTTTAAACAAGCTTTCTCAGTCCTTTTTTTAATAATTCCAACATTGATGGAAGTGTTTGTAAATCCTAGATATCGCAGTTGAACATTTGAAGAATACTTAAACTTAGTTTAACACCTACATATGTTCCTTCGATTCAGCCACAATTCAAGAAACGTTACTCAGAGTATGTGCTTTTCTCCTGCATTACCACGAGCAGCCATAAGCAAGGAATGACGTGCCAACATGAAATGAAGTAAACGCCATCATCGTATTGATAAAGATAAGTTTCCACCTTTCTCCTTTTCCAATCAATAATTAGCACAAAGACGATGATGTGCCGAGGTAAGATGACGTGATCGTCATTTTGTTTACTAATAAAGATAAGTTTCTACATCAGATCACGTAAACCTTTAGCTATTATTTAAGCAACTCTTTGCATGGATGTTTTTAGCTTTTAGAGGAAGACTCTGACCAACCTTATAAAGGAAGCGTGCAGGGAAAGAAGCGCGCGGTGACGTATATAGAGGTGAAACGCAGCAAGCGCAGTTTTCACGGCTATGAAACGATTCGGTTCACAATGTCCCATCTACTTCTTAACAACTTCGCGTGGAGTTATTGCGCTGTACTGCGTCATCATGGCGCACAAAAAACATCGGGTGTTAAGGCAACGGATTCTTCCGCCGCGGTGCCGTAGTGCCGCACAATAAGTTCAAGCCAATACGTTAAGGAGTAAATGAAACACTGTGAACCGTTCACTGGACGGACTCCCTGGACGCGTATTCCCCTCCACATTCCCTCATCAGATTGGTCAGATTCTTCCTTAAGAAAGTGGAAACACGCCTGCAAACGGCTAATCAATAAGTAACTGGCTGTTTACGTGATCTTACGTAGAAACTTATCTTTATAACCACGACGACGAAACTTCATTTTATGTTGGCACATTATCCTGTTTCTGCTAATTATTGATTGGAAAGGGAGAAAAACCCACAATTCGAATAATGCCTCCACATTGTGGCGCCTTCAAAGGAGTATGGGTGTAAAATCCAGTTTGAATACTCTCCAAATGTGGTACTGATGCCGTTAGAAAGATGACTGTGAAATCAGCACTTGGCGAATGCTTCGATCTCTTAAAAAAGGACGAAAAAATACGAATTTAATACAGCAGAAAATGTCATATTCTTTAATTCCTATGAATCAGTGAAAGCGAGCACCTCAAAAAGGCTGACGTCTGGCGCTACTTGTTCAGGCTGCTGTAAAAAAAATATGCTATACAATAAGCTCGTTATAATATAGTATGATGGTTGCTGCTCAAGCAGAGGAACATTGGGCTGGATCTCTGTAACCAATTCAGTGTAGCACACTTTGGCTACATAAGGATAAAGGGCAAAATGTATAGCATCAGTAATCTCTACCGAGATGCGCCACCACGTTCCCTTTAATACAGAATCTTGTGAGGTCTAGGCTATACAATATCTTGCGGGGGCTAGCCGATAAGTCAAGTTAGTGTTTTTTATGACGATGGTGAAAGATGAGAGGCTTAGTTGGCTCCAGGGCAGTCTCGAACCATCCACCGTCGCAGCGAAAACTCTTACCGCATGCGCTACACTCGCCCACACTAACTACATATCTTTTTATTTTCGTCTTGATCAATACAATTTTGTGCGTTTTTTAACTAAGATTGAAAACTTACGTTTAGGTGACCAATGAATATCTTTACTTTTCTACGACCATGTGCAAAATGCGAGAAATCCAACGACAAAGGCATGACTAAAATGTTGGCTCTGTCCTTTGGATAATTCACAATGATGTCTTCAAGTACTACTTAGATTCTCCAGTTGCAATAAATCGCAACACTACATCAATTTGCTCTTTAAACATGGAATTTTCCACTTCCGTACTTTCTCGTATCGCTGCTTAAAGGCATCACCCCAGGAATCTGGGGTGGTGCAGATTTCAGGTGGAGAGTTCCTATACGGGGTAGTAGATTATGGAGTGGAGGATAATTCCGTCCATCACTTCCTAATTGCCATAAAAACGGCCCGGAAGATGCGGCGCATGCACAAGACTGGGGCGCTCCAATCGAACTTGTAGAAAATAGCGCGCCGGAACGCTCGAAGCCGTATCTTCAGGGACGTTTTTTACGGTAATTAGGAAGAAGTAGACCGAATCACGCTTCTCTCTGTAATCTACGACTCCGTATAGGCACATAACCCACCTGAAACCCGCACCACCCCAGATTTGTGGGGTGATGCCTTTAAACCAAACAAGTTTCAATACATCCATTTTGGCTTCATAAAAGTTCTCCCTCCCCCCCCCCCCCCCTTAGCCCTTATTTCGTTGCTTCAAATGACATTTGATTTGTTTCTTCGGACGTAGACCCATCAAGTTTGTCATTGCCACTAACTGACGCATACCCAATTCGAGAATTTTGCCCAACAACTCAACAAAAACCAAAAAGTTTGCAAATAATTGCAAATAGATGTTTATATTGTTTGTTCCTAAAGCTATCGTAATTATCCCTCGCCCTGAAACTTACAGTAGGTTCAAAACTGTCTAAAAACTATGGTGCAATTACGTGGGTGGCCCCCAGGCGCGCACTCCTGATCACCTCCGCAGCCCGATTGAAGGTAGTGAGAATCTCTTTGCTGCCGCAAACTCTTACACAAATCCACCACAACTCAGATCATTTGAAACCGTGTACACCTCGCATTTCTATGAATGGTCATTCACTAAAATAAACTAAATAAATCCCCCGATTCGCAAAATTTTCGCATGTGAATCTCTTGTGAAATCTCAGCTGAGTGATTCTTGAACCTCTACTTTTTCGACAAGTAATGGTGTAAGAACACACAATTCTGAAAATGCAATCGTATACTTATCAACCGAGCAAATCACAGAACGCGAAGAGAAGGGGAATTTCGGATAGCAGCGAAAATGAACAGAAATCTTGCACCAAAATTAATGATTCTGATAAACCGCAGTATTTGAAGACATATCATTTTTTCAAAAAATGTGACACTTCACTGTAGGTAGCGGGATCATCACTTTAATAAAACCGATAACATAACCACCGTAAAGTTAAAACTGAAGTTACCTATGGATTCCTATTTAGATTAGCTAGGTGAACGATCACAAGAGCATCGATTTTGAAAAAAAATCTGGTTACACTTTGGAGAAATATTGCACGTCGATTGTCTCACGGCAATAACTACAGTTCATTTATTTCATTTCAGACAAAGAAAACAGGGATTTAGTAGGTGGTGAGAAAAAAATCACAGAAGAATTTGATGATGGTGGTAGCATAGCAATGAGGAGCAAAAGAAGAACAGTTAAAATTTTGAAATTAAAAAGTCTATTTTAAAAAAGACAAAAACAAGGTTAAACAATAAGAAACTTACGTTAAGCACAACAATGGAGCCAGAAAAATAGAAAGCGGCCACTGAAACCTTCACATCCGTTTGAATTTAGAAACCAGATTCTATAGAACGTTCCCAAAATTTCGTCGCATGAGAGAGAGAAGAAAGGACACAGCACAAGAGAAAGTAATTCTTTGCCAACTGCTGAAGTGTGAAATGTTATTGTTTCTAGAAAGAATCTGAAAATGTCAGCAAAATCCCTTGCCTCAATGTCTTTCCAACGAAAAAGTCAAATTTGTTATGCAAAGTCGATGACGGATTCCTAGGCAACATAAGTTTTACCCGTGCTAACTGGTTTTCTACATTTTTTCCTCATTTCATATGTACACTGATCAAAATTATCAAAACTATATGCATAACTTTCTTTTCGACATCAATTAAATTCTATTTTAATTAATCAAATTTATTTAATTTCTCCCCTATTTTAAATAAATAAAATGCGTGGATATGTTTATTAGAATTTATTGAAAGTTCTCTTTTCTTGTCATTTCCGCTAAAAACGAGGGTAAGCGTGAGTCTTCAACAATGACGTTCACAGCCTATCGGAATCTCTGGTAAGTTTCCTTTTTTTTCGAATCGAAGGTGAAAGTTGAAATCCCAAGAACTCGATTTAAGAATGTCGTGTGCCTAGGAGGCTTTAAAGTTAGTAAAGGTCAATCTCTTAAAAGGTTGTCTTCCTGAAACGGTCATTCAAATAGGTTCAGTTCCCATGAAACTTCAAAAAAAAATGACATGCGATATTATAGAGAAAAACGTTGAAGGTTAAAGAATATTCAGTATAATATAGACGAACCACTATGCAATGGGTGTAAAATTGCTATGGCGGCAGAATAAATTGCTCTAGACAATGCGACATCTCATGTGAATAATGGAAAGTCGTGAGAAACAGAGGCTAACCCCTGAGGACATGCAACTTTGCTCCTTTCTTAGAATAACCGAGAGTAACAGAAGATTCTTAAGTCTTAAGCAAAATGATGGCTTCGAATCGGAAAAATATTCTTATCAATATCCTGGAAAGGATAACAGTTGTGAGGTAATTAAAGAAGACATAGAGGCTGAGGCGGCAATGAAGTTTGGCGCTTCCTCTCCGCCCTACGGCATTCAAAAATCAATTGGATGCACGTTCAGAAAGGCCTCTTTTCTTTCTGGGGCCCAGCACCATCACACTAACACAATTATCAACTGGCCATCATCAGTCACCGATCGTGGAAAGTGCATTCTGGATCTGCGTACTAGTTTTACAAACTCTTCTTTAACGACTTTATACAACTCTTCGGATCTTAGAGACCTAACTACTGCCAGACGTTTCTCCTTCTGCTGGAAAAAAAAACATTTTAAACTGAAAAACGTTAAAAAAAAACTAAGAGACTCTAAGGGCTCTGTTAGAATCATAGTATACAGCGATAACCTGTTTTCTATTTTTGATAAATTTGGATGGAAATTCCTGGAAAATATCAGAAAATTTGTAAAGAAACGCACATCGTTGAGAGATGGTCAAGTATTTAATGCAAGGGAACCACTAGAACGTTCCCATGAATAAATATGTCTTCTTCTAGACGCACTCTTAAAATGAGCGCTAATCCATTTATCAGATTCCTTTGCAGTAATAAATCTTATATGCGCTCCGCCAATAATAAAACTGGTAGAATTTTGCCATCGCAAAAGTCGATTTTTCTGTCAAGCTGTTGCAGTTTGACGAACTCTTTCCTTCTCTTGAAAAAAGGAAGAAGATTTTGGCAGCATGCTATCCGGTCCGTCCATTTTATAGCAGCCTATGTAGCTACCAGATCTACACTTTTGTAAGAATCAAACAAAAGTAATCTGAAACAGGCTCATTTTGGCAGAAAACTTTTCTAGGTCTTGAAAACTATCGCTCCCAAACGATCAGCAGCTTAAGTGAAGGCAATGAGCAGATGCCTCTACGAAATGAGAAGAAATCCAGAAAAACATTGTGCAGCATTGCGAACAGCAGGAATTTAAAACTAGCAAAACGACAAAAAAAGCTAGAAGGAAATCACTTTAGAAAAATAAGGAAATTAACTCGTGAAGAGTAAAGAAGTAAGAAATTATAGCATCCATAGAAAGAAGGATAGAATAGATATTTAGAAAGTTTGTAAAAATGAGTGTTAGGTAACTAAAACAACGGGAGAGTTTTCACGTAAAACTTTATGTTTTCCTGTTGTGGTAAGAGATTTTTTGGAAACTTTATTGTTGGGCTGACGTTTCGACAACTTCGTTTTTATCAAAGGCCTAAAAATGGTCCGGGGTCTAAGAAGCTGTCGTTAGCCTAAAAAAACATAATTACAGTTTCCAGTCCGAGGTTTCAAGAAAAGAGAACTTGGAGATTGTTCCACGTAAGAATTGAATACAATAATATGATGATATAATTATAGTATAATAATATATAATATATAAGAAATTACCAATACAGGAAGTGAAAGTTCCACTAAACATGACAGGGTTCCCAGCAAGAAGATGGCTAGAATCTTATATTAAAAGAGAGGTCACCGTGACCAGCCAAATCATAAAAAATTTAAAAAATTATCAAAATCGAACAATCACAATAATTATTCCAATAAATATTCGGAACAACAACTGTTTATCCAGTTTTCGGTCGGTTATATTTTGAATATAATGCAAAGTTCTCGCTCTTCCGAACAGAAGTGATTGGGAAAAGAAGTACGCATATTTCTACTGTCTTTGAGAACACAATCAATACGACATCAATGTTTTATTAGTCATCGCGTTAACAAAAAAAGATTGGGATTCTTTTATTTTCATCCCTAAAAGTTTAGACACCAATTTTATGGCGAAGAAGAGCCTCATTAAAGTCATAACATATTCATTGTTGCTAAAAATAAATGCTTCTTTCTCTAGAATTAAAGCGTATTTTTAGAAAGAATCGATTAAGAAAAAAGCGTCCGTTTTCAACATCTCCTCGTCAAGAACCTCACATGGATTTTGAGCGTCGTAGGTAAGCGAAATGCTTCAGTAGTCGACCCATAGCTGGTTCGTTTCCCTCGGAGACTCATTTGTTTTGCACGTATCAAATTTTGTTTATGGTTATCTCGCAACGCTGTCACAACAATCTGTAAGGACGTAGCGGTAGTGGTAGGCAGGTTGACACTGCACGCTGCGGAAAGAGTGGTCACAGTAGGTTTATTCGCAGTCTACTTCCACATATACTTAGGGAAATCAATGAGGAAAATAGCACGAGACAAACTCTCGAAGGATCAAAATGATCAGAGAAAAATTGTACATTTAACTGAATGATAATTGAAAAAAAATCGTGAACAGAATTTTCTAGTAAATTAATAGTTTTCACTAACCAGTGTGATTGATACTTTAAGGACATCAACAACAATTTAAAAAAGATGTCAATTGGAAAGACCAATTTTGACGACAAGAGAAGAAGTGAGAAGTAAAGCGTCATTAACTTTGTTTTCCATAATTTTTCTCTACTCAGTAAATTTGATGGTTTTTCTTGGTGGTCTTTCTTCTCGCACTCTTTCTTTTTTATTACGTTCTGGATTCCAATGCGGGTTACCGCTTCTCCTTCTGTCTACAAAAACTCACCTCTTCACATATCGTATGACTTCTCTTTCTCAGTTATTTTCTCCGAAGATCTCTGATTTTCTGGATAGCAGTGATCTTTTGCGCATTATTTTCCAATTCAATAATGTCTACAGATTCCCTATCTGCGGACGATTTCACTCGCCCAGCGATGGGAATACCGCCGTGGCGCTCAACTCACTGCACTGCGCTTCACACGCTGAAATTCCTTACTACTTCCGAAACAGTTGGATGCCTCAGACGGTAAGTTGTCGATGGGGCACGCCCGGGCACTTCTTTGACTGCCTTCTGCTTAAAATATAAAAGAGATCGTACACCATCCTTCATATTTCGCATCCCCACTTGCAACACAAAAATGTGCTCAGCGTGAATCAGTCCCTTTGAAAAATGCCGTCACGCTTAACTTCTCTGCTAAAAACCCCTTGACGCTTATAAATGTGTTTCTAGTTCACAGAAAGTTTTTCAGGAGCCATCCGTTGTGCCAGACCAGTGTTGTTCGTCTCTCAAAGAAAACAAATGTGTCTATTCCACAGAGGCTTGGCTGACCTGAGGTAGTCTCGTCGGATTGTCGTTCATGCTGTAGCACCCAATCCTTTACGTTGCCGCCACACCATCTTCAAAAAAAAACCCACATTTTCATCACATACTAAATCGTCGTTCAAGGTAACATTCTATCGCACCGACCGCTGTTTTGCGACCACAGAGAAAAAAGCGTCTTGAAATCATGGAGATTAAGTGCTAGGAGAGGTGCATCCGTGTTCGCATCGAACATCTTCTACGACAACGACATCCGGCAAAAAGTAGGTGAGGTTCTTATGAGGGGCAAGATGGACAAACTGTCCGATTATCGCAGAAATAATCCATCTCTCAAAAGTACTACCATTAAGCGGTGTCTGAACACAAAAAATTTAAAAAAAATCTTCTTTTTAGTGGTGAAAGAAACCGCTACCTAATCTCAAACGCTGCACATACATACGACAGCATTAACACGAGAACAAACACTATTTTTACAACAGCTAAAGCGCGAGATTATGTCGGGGACGCAGCGTAACTCTTATGTAATGTTCTCAGGGGTCTTAACGTAGTCTTGAAGGCAGCCACGAATTTAGAGTGGTGAAGGAACCCGCAGGAGAGCTAGGGATGAGGTTGTAGATTGCGGGATCCGAGGTGGTTCCGCTCGGCTCTTTTGGATCGTCGCAAAAGACGGCGTGAGAGACGTCGTCTGCAGGTGTAATGCACTTCCCTTGTGCACTTTCCGCATCCACGTGAGAGCGGTTGAAGACTTATAAAGTCTTCTCACCACCCTGTTCTAGTAAAACCAATGAATAGGCTGTTGAGAGACCGAAACGCGTACAGAGAGCTGGGCCTTAACTTATTTCGAAGGAACTAAAGGAGTTCCTACGCTCCTAACTTTGGGACGATTAGGGAGAGGTGAGAGGAGTCACGCTGGGCTCAGCAATCTACTACCCCAAATCCGCGCCTTCGCTGTGGCCTCCTCCCCACTTCAGATTCGTGGTACGTTGCCTTTAAAATCACATCATTACTCCGCTTATGCTATAGTATTCAACGTTTAAAAGAGTTAGCATAGAACTACAGTTTTTGTGAGCAGAATTTTTCAGATGAATTGCTACAATCCTATTCTGGCGACTGACAAAATGTACAAGGTGAACCTCGATGTAGACAGTAAACTTCTATATAACGATTACTAAAGGCTAAAAAAAAATCAGTGGCAGGATCTTCGATCTTGGCCGCATTTGTGGAACAAATGTTTTCAATAGATACATTAGACCACGAAGCCAAGAAATAGTCACAAAGGGAGTTAAAAATTTCATCAAATCAGAAACAAAATCTGTTCTGCCTAACTGACTCGTCCACAAAAGTAATTTGGCATGGAATCTGACAGAACCCTCAGAATTGAATGAAAAGTGCAAATACAGCATGATTTTCCCTAAATTTACTAAATATAAAATTATTATATAGAAGTGCACTGGAAGCCTACGGAACCTCCATTTCCTTACTAATGTCATAGAATCTCCACCGAGAAGTTTTTTTATTCTTTTTTTTTCTTGAAAATCCTGTTGTCACTATCCCAGGAGTGCCGAGGCTGCGTATTATATTACCTTTTCAAACAAACCCGTTTACCCTTATCTTCTTTAGTATCCACTCTTTACAAAGGTAAAAGTACATTGTTCCATGATATGCAGCACTTATCTGAAACCTTCCGTCATCTCCTTTCCTATTTTGAACCCTTTTACCATCGAATAAAGCTACATATTTTATGTAGTTTCGAATTTCCACATCATTTTCATCGCAGTACAATTTCTTTAGGTTGGATGTGTGAAAGTAAAATTTAAATTTTTCCGTTGCAGTTAAAAAAACAAGATTAGGATTGAAGATTCACTGGGTTTAAAATCTCTTCTTCTGAAATTCCGATTTTATTTTCTATTTGTTCTTATTTCTATTTGACAATGTGTGTTTCAGTTATGCGCAAAGCGATGAAAGCTTAATGGCGAAAGAAACTGTGCTAGCTGAAATAAGTATAAGAGATAGGGAATGGTGTTAGATCAGCTGCAGGTTGCGCTCTTGGGGCTGGGCTGACACCACTTCTTCTTTACAATTGTTGAGAAATAACGCAGACTGCTAGAAAACAAACTGTGTCCCAATGTGAAGCTAAAGGCAGCATACCACAAATCTGACGTAGTGAGGAAATTCGCTGGAAACGCTAGAGTTAAGGTTGTAGATTGTGGAATCCGGGGTAGTTTCGCTCAGGTCTTGCTGATCGCGGCAAAAGACACTGTGAAAGACGCCTTCTGCAGTTGTAAGGTGCTCCCCACGCGCCGCGCCCAAGTGCGAGCGGTCGAGGATCATTAATGTATTCTAACCAGCGTATCCAAGTGGAACTAATGATTATAGTCTCATGAGGGGACTCGAACGTGTACATAGACTAGCGTTCTAACGTGCCTCGTAGGAACTAAAGTTGTTCCCACGCTTTCTTTTACTACGGTTAGATAGAGGTGAGCGCAACCACCCCGGATTCCCCAATCTGCAACCCCATCTCTAGCTTTTCCCGCGGATTCCCTCATCACATCAGATTCGTGGTGTTCTGCATTAAGTTCGATTAGCAGCGGGGACGAAGGCTTACAGTGATACTCGAACTCTGTCGCAGAATTCGGGCACATGGTCAGTTAGTTTTTCCTCCTAAGCGCTAATGGGCTGTATACAGGTTCTGCACAGCGAGAGAGTCTTTCCCGTCCCCCGTTTCATTTTCCCCGCCTCATTTCATAAAAAGCAAGATCTTTTCTAGCCTTTCCAGAAAGATTTGGCTTGACATTATCCATGTAGTTTGAGGAATACATTCTCGAAATGCATATTTCTTCGTCAATTTTATGACCATTGCGATGAATATAGCCATCTCGGCCGCAGCCTTGCTCTGTCACCCTTTCTTATATGGACCAAAGATCGAGAAATTGTTGCATTCGACAAAATTTCTACGGTTAACCACTCCGAAACTACAGCATCGATGTCATGTCAAGAAATTTTTAATGAGTAAAAAAGTAAAAGTGCGATATAGACAGGCAGATAGGTGACTTCGCACGAAACATGTAAGTTGGATCCGTGGAAAATGAACCAATTTTTTAAATCTCTCCACTAATGTTTGAAATAAATGATCACATTCAAAAATCCTTGTTGTCAACAATTTTTAACATCAAATCAAGCATTAGTTGTGGTGCAGACATGTACATACATAGATTTCTGGAACCTTTCTGACCTTAATGAACCGCTATGGCCACTGAATGATTTCTGAACGTTTTTGACCCAAAGAAGGTGATTAATGAGAAGATTCAATATTTTATTATATATTTATTATTATATTATATATATTATATTATATTTATAAATAACAATATTATTATAGTAATTTATATTAAATTATTACTCGTTATTACTTAGTTTTCGGATAACAAGAGAACTTTTGGCTGCTCCTTTAACATTTGACATAATCTGTAGTTTTCCATAATTTTCTACGACGACCCCAAACACCTGATCCGCTCCGACCATGCTTCCGCCTAAGTACTGCAAGTTTCAAAGATCTCCTCCTTAAATGGGCCTGAATCTGTCACACTGCAGAGATTGAACCTCATCCGCAGATCGAAGCCTGCCCACGAAAGGGCACTGTAGCACATAGCCGGTGATCTATGAATTGGATTAAAAATCGAAAATGCGTGGCGCTGTCGCAATCGTTTTGGGACGCAGAAGCCCTTTAGGACACAATTAAGGCTTCTAGATATTAATGACATGATGCACACCTACAGAAAGGCTTGCAGGGAACAACCCCTGTATCAAGTCTGCCCCTTTACCCTTCCGGAGAAAAACTTTCACCAATTCGTTCACCATAAGGGCACGAAAACTTGATTGGGAGCGAATCATGCTGTTGAAGTTTCTTAGCTTTGTGGTACTCCCCTCCTTAAGCATACAGTGTTGAAGACTTTTCGTTCTAATAGATCCCCATGCTCTATTTCAAGGATACAGAAGTGAGGGGCGTGAAACCTGTAAGGTAGACGCTGGACTAGAAGTCATGGGTATGTTTATGGTGTCATGGCTGGAGCAGGTCAGAAACAACTGACCGGTTGGCTGCGTTACCTACTTTGTTCCAGTTGCGGCAAAGGATGCGGCCAGTCCGGTCATGCCGGGAGCATGACCGCTCCCGGCATGACCGGATTCAGGCCGGCCGCATCCTTTCCGCCTACAAAACAGCGAAAAAATGTGTTTTTGTTATGCGCGAACAAGCGACTCCGTTTATGCTATGTAAACACTGGACAAGAATGGATGGTGTTTACTCCTTCAATCTGCCATCTCGTTGATAATGAAAAAGAGAAGGTTGGGATGCTCTGGAAGAGACGCGGATCTAGCCCCTCGAGAGAACGGTGGACTTACTCTTTTTGGGTTTTTCAAATGAGGAGAAATCGGGGAAAACGGGAGAAAAATTGCCGAGAAGTGATGATCGATAACATTGGAGAATTGCCATTCCTATATAAAAAATCACCACTTGCTATACTGCTAACTTTCTTGACCATTCTTTTCAAGAGACTTAATGTTTTTTTTTCAGATCTATTATGAACTAATACCCTTAACTAGCCCCTCATCGATCTCTTGCTTAATCTCATTGAACAAGATTTTTATGGAGATCAAATTCTCCAGCAACTAAAAATTGGGATATAGATAATTGTAATTTCACGTAAATACCATAAACACTATTGGGAAAAAGGTGGTGAGGTCCCGGCAATCTTTCGTTATTTTGGTAGATTCCCTGACGTTGCAATGAAAATATGCAGTAAAATAAAATATATTGATTAATTCTTCATTCTTTCAATTTCGTTTCCCTTCAATCCTCTTTCAGTAACACTTTGAGAAATACTGTTTATCAAAGTCAATATTTTGCCAATATGTAGGTTCTTATTGGTTGATGTTTGCGCAAAATGTCTTAAAGTTTTATAAGATTGGTTTTTGCTGGTCTTTGAACGTTTTTGAAATCCTAAAATCGGCGCTGAGCTTTTTTTATGAGGCGCTGCGTCATCTAAGCACACCGTGATGGTAACTTTGGAAACATCAGCTATTTTTACGAGATGATTGATTGCAAAGAGAGTGGAAAGAAAGTACCTAAATGAGAGGAAGACTCATTCGTGGGAGAAAAAAAAGAACTTTCGAATTCCATACAAATACTTATAAAATAACAAAAGAAACTTGTCTTGTCAACTTGTCACAAAAAGAAAATAATAAGTCAAGTCGAAGTAAAACACATGACACAATTTTCCACCAAACTCCTTCCAGAAAGAGAATCTAGACTGCTATACTTACCTTAGACTTTACACTGTGTATTTCTATTATTTATTCAGTTTTTGTGTAAATGTTTCGAAAAAAATCCGAATAGACGAGCTCTACTAATCGTTTTCGAGTACTCAAGTCATAGGTTATCTAAAGTTCCAGTGATCGAATATGCAACTTCCAATATTTTTAGGTGGAGCTTCAGCTTAATTAACTTAAAAGCTTAACTTCAGCATTAGAATATTTGCCAGAATCTCGACCAATTAATATTCAAATGCTTGGACTCAGTGGGCGAATATCTCAACTATTTTTTCTGTCATTTGTTGACAATTCGCAAATATCAAAATATTCTGCTTTTTGACAATGTAATCCTATGTTACATAATTGTGGGTACCATGCTATTCTTTTTCTATGTAAAATGATTGTTCCACATTTTCTGTTCTGTTCCATATCGCGCGCACGCACTTTTTTTTCCATATACTGTAATTTTGTTTCTACCTACATATAATCGTTTTCCTTTTTTTCGTTTTTCGTGATTTTTTCACTTGGAGTGAGACATAGCTATAGCAGTTTCTCTGCAAAAGTTCGCATGGATCATGTTTCTGGACTCTCTAATAAAAGTAATTAACGTTTCTTTTTCTCACAAATTTCTTACTAAATTACATAGAGGATTTGTTCGTACTACGAGGACGTGAGCAATTCCAATCGAAGGTTGTTAGTCACATCCTCTCATTTTTTATTTTGATTTTTTAACTTTAATTTTTTTTTGTGGATGGGTTTGGAAAGACAATGAGTACCATCAAGAGTATAAAAGAAGACTTCAATAAGTTAGTCAGAAACCGGAGTCCCGTTTCTAAGGATAACACTAGGTGGGATGGAGAATGGGGATTTCGGGATTTCAACCCATATTCGTGCTCTTCCTCAGCCTGTGAGTCGCGGTGACCTCTTGGTTCAAAGATCACGCGGTCTCCACAATGCAACCGCACCTGGACCTCAATTATTTACATAGGATAGAACAAAATCTTCCTTGTTAGTGTTGTTTTTCTTTGTACGAGACCTATCAAAACAACGGGCGTTACATGTGTGTATGGGCAAAAAAAAATTTTCCACAACAATAAGTGGGGGATCAACGTATGATTACAAAATCGAACATCGGCAAACATCGCAGCGAGTTCCAGTTTGCGGACTGACTCAGTCACGGTGATACTGTCGGCATGCTGAGGTTCTACTATGCTATTTGCTGCCTCGTGATAGCATTACAGTTCCAAAGGTCATCGGTAAGGTTTTTTCTTAGAAATCAGTTCCTCGGAAATGGTAAGTCATTTACTTCTCAGATGGTCCAAAGAGATTGTGTAGGAGAAATTTTGGCGTTTAGGATCTCAACACCACAATTGCAAAAATATTACGATAATATTCCTCCCCTTTTCCTCTTAGAAATCTGGGAGTTTGAGGCAAGACCTTTGGAGCATTCAGGGTCATGAGTATGTACGACGTCTGCGAAAGCAAGTCCGACGAAATAATCTAAGAGCTCTCGCACAAAATGAGTGTAGAATCAGTAGAATCTTCTGTTAACCTTTTCATAACTGGCTTAAAGGCATCACCCCACGAATCTGAGGTGGTACGGATTTCAGGTGGAGTATTCGTATTCGTAGAGGTGGGTGATTCCGTTCATTTCTTTCTAATTGCCGTAAAAAAAGGCCCGGATGATACGGGTTCGAGCGTTCCGGTGCACTATTTCCTACAATGAGTTCGATTGGAGCGCGCCAGTTTTGTGCGCGCGCCGCATCTTCCGGCCCGTTGTTTACGGGAATTAGGAAGAAATGAACCGAAACACACCCTTCTCCATAATCTACTATCCCGTATAAGAATAGTCCACCTGAAATCCTTATCACCTCAGATTCGTGGGGTGATGCCTTTAACCCATTGACGACACCACACTTTTTTGCCTATGTGACGCCTATCTATTTTTACAAGCTACATATGAACAAAGAAAATAATAAGTATTAATGAACCACGAAAAACTTTTTAAAAAATAGGACACGCGACCAAACTGGACGGCTCACCGGTGGCAGCGCTGTCGTCTGAGGGTTAAAGGCGACGTTCGTGGAAACTTTGCTAATTCTGTGATTGTACGAAGATTATGTTGTCGAACGTGTTTTGCGGTCCTTGATCTGAATGCTCCTCATGTCTTAACTTCCTGGATTTGTGGGATAGAGATGTAAGTTTTCTCATTGGGATAGCTGAAAACTACGTTCCAGCCCCTTCCTATTGTTGAGAAATGATCCGGATCTCTGAAATCTTCCAGAACTCGCCTTCAACTAAAATGAAGATTGAGGATAATGAAATACAATTGAATACAAGGACTTACTCAAAGATAATAGGAGTATAGGAGGATAAAGTAAAGCCCAAATACAAGATTTTTGTAATATATTTATAATTTTATTTTATAAAATAATCGATCATTTTTATTTTATAATTATCAAAATTTTTATAATATATATTTTATTTATATCACATTTCTGTAGCTTAATTTCAATTGATTAACATAATTAATACGGAATCATTTCAATTCCAGGCCATCACTTTTGGAGAATTATTCAGTGGTGCCATTGAATCAATAAAAAATTCGAGCACCGTGACAAAGGTAAGAAAAGCATCAAAAGAGTTCTTGCGCGCTTCAGCATTTCAAAAAAATTCAGATCAGAGATTGGGCAGCAGGTCTGGAACAATGGTCCAGCACGGATTGGGAATGTGGTGCTGATCGTATATGGCCGACTAAGCTTTTTTCAAAAGCTATGGCACAGAAAAAATGTCCGACGGTACTTGGTATGCGTGTTTGCAGGGTACACACACACAGAAAATCCAGTAGTTCATTCAACGTTGAACCGATGCTTACAGAGCAAATCAACAGCGCATGTCGATGGCATGATATTTGCTATTCACAAGGTTTAGAAGGGCAGAATGCATGCGATACGAAGTTTGTTAATATTTTTTATTTTCGATTTTAATTTTTGTCTTTTAAAGATAAGCATTTTCATGTTAACAACTTGAATTAATCTTGATCGTGCTCAGCTCAGTAATTCGATCTCTATAGTCTTCGATAGTCTGCCATTCATTCTTCTCCGATTGTCTGCCAAAAATTGTGAATTCAATGGATTTTCTGGAAAAAGCAACGCTTTCATATATTGCCTAATTCGACTGTTTTGATTACAAAGTTGGCCGATGGATAGACTGCTGCGATTAAAGGCATCACTCCACGAATCTGAGATGGTAGGATTTCAGGTGGAGTATTCGTATACGAGATCGTAGATTATGGAGAGGGGGTGATTCCGTCCATTTCCTTCCTATTTGCTGTAAAAAACGGCCAGGAAGATACGGCTTCGGGCGTTCTGGCGCACTATTTTCTACGAGAAGCTCGACTGGAGCGCGCCAGCCTTGTGTGGCGCCGCATCTTCCGGGCCGTTTTTTACGGCAATTAGGAAGAAATGGACAGAATCACCCTTCTCTCCATAATCTATTATCCCTTATAAGAATACTACACCTACTAGTAGTACACCTACTAGTACTACAGAATACCTGAAATCTGCACCACCTCAGATTCGTGGGGTGATGCCTTTAAGCCATACACACGTTTATCTTAGGGAGAAAATTAGGAGAGTCCTTTGAAATCGTACCTTACTGCTTAAACCTCGTTTTAATTACGCTAACAATCCTCACTATGGTGTTATTACTATCACTTAAACTAAATAAACCAACTTCCCGTTGAAGTGAAAACATCGGTATATCATAATCATACTCATCACATGGAATGGAAAGATGGTCACAGCCATCCTTCTTTATTCCTTATCAGATCCCCTGTTAGAATGAACATTTTTAGATTAAGCATAGTACCTCATGAACGTATGAACCTATATGTAGCCTTATGAAAGTAGAAATGGCGGTGTACAGCAGTCATCACCGAAATGTTTCTTTTTCAATCACTTGCAAGTCACGTTTGTTTACGTGTGTCTACTGGTGTAAACGAACGAATTTGTATCATTTTCATAACTCTACTCCATCCCTTTATCCTCCCTTTATCCGCTAAATAATGCTGACACTTCAACAGTTGTTCAAAAATAAAGGATAAAGCATAAAGTGCATGGCGTTGATAAATCCCAGTGAGGATACGCCTACGAATTCCACTTCAATTTGGAGTTGTTTGAGATTTTTATGAAACCTCAAAAGGAATTCCGGAGGCGAGCCGATGTGTTTATGTTTTTATCCTCCTAGATAGTAAACCAATACATTGATTCTGGAGGGACGAAAAGTCTGATTGAAAGGCACTGCGACGGTTCCGAACCATCGGCCGTATAATCGCAGTAAAACCTCATACCACCTCTACCACTCCCGACGCGTATCCAGCGATTGTACAGACAACTATTCTTCGACGGTTGTAACTGCAGTGACCTGCCCAACCTATCAATTTCGTGACTCTGATTAATCGCCTCTCTGAAAAAAATCGACATCACAGTAACATAGCGAAAATTGAAAGTGAAGCAGAGATCATAGACGAGGCCATTTACTTGTCAACACGGATCCTGGCAAAAGAATCACATTCCCACTACACTGACTTTATAATCCGGTTATGAGTGGAAATAACGCAGTGCGATTGATGTAACCACCGTGAATTCAACGTTGTCACGCCTCTCTTCCTCAAAAAAAAAAAACTTTTTTTCTATATAGCACGCCTTTTTTTGCGGTTATTATCTTTGTTGCATCCAAATTTATAAATTATTAGCAAATTATTAGCGCAGTAAAAGTAGGATTTTCAATCGTGCACCCTATGAGGACCAGAAAAGAAACAGAACTCTGAGGCATGACTCGCAAAAATTGGGGAAGTGCCATGTTTCTGGCCTCAGAACCTGCGTTGGAAGGAAATTCCAAATCCTTTGATACGATCTTCCACAGCTTTCCCTAGCATCGTCTAGCTGAAGTCTTTTGACGATCTCTCATTAAAGGGATCCCATCACCAATCTGAGGTGCTACGGATTTCAGGTGAAGTATTCGTATACGGCATAGTAAACTATGGAGAGGTGGGTTACTCCGTCCATTTCTTCCTAATTGCCGTGAAAAACGGTCCGGAAGATGCGGCGCCGCACAAGGCTGGCGCGCTCCAGTCGAACTCGTTGTAGAAAATAGCGCGCTGGAACGCTCGAATCCGTATCCGTTTTTTTCCGTCCGTTTTTTACGGCAATTAGGAAGAAATGGACGGGATCACCCCCTTCTCCATAATCTACTATACCGTGTGCGAATACTCCACCTGAAATCCGTACCACCTCAGATTCGTGGGATGATGCCTTTAATCATTTGGAAAAAAAAAACAAAAAAATCAGAAACAAAAACATGAGAAAGGAGTTTATCATGTCCATTTAGGTCATCTTATCTAGTAGAAATAAAGCTCTTGTAATCGCTGTAATCTCTTTTTAAATCAATTCATAGAAGTTCATGAAAATTTCCAGGTTCTGCGATGCCCTGCACGCTATAAACTACTCCAGCGAGGCGGAAAAGAAGGCGTGTGACTTGCCGGAAACAATGTGCGATACGGTAAAACTTGGTGGAGCACTTATCTACCGTGATAAGACGCAACAATGAAAGAACCGACCGGACCTCCACTTTCTTTTCTTGCCAATTTAGAACGTGTATCCTTCCAATATGATGAACATTTACTATCTTAATTGTTAAATCAAAATAGTAACTTCTAATTGTTTTAAAAAATTATTGTTGAATGGAACAAACTAGCTGGAAATGAATTTTTTTAATTTATCATTCGATTGTTGCGGAAGAAGAAATTAGCACTGGAAGAAAGAGAAAAAAATTAAAGTGGATAGCTCAAAAAAATGCTTGCGTTGTACTGCCTTGAAAGATTTCCAGGAATCAAGTGAGTTGGGCTCTTCATAAAGGATAAAGGATAAAGTGTCTCGCGCTAATCAATCCGCTCGGGATGCGCCCCCACGTTCACTTCAATTCAGAATCGTTTGGGGTTTACGAACGTGTAACTGGCCTATACAATGACTTGCGGTGGCTAGCCGATGCGTCAAGTCAGTGTTTTTATCCTCCCAGACAAGTCCGGTACCAATTTATCGACTCCGGAGGGATGAAAGGCTTGGTGAGCACTAGGGCGGATTCGAACCTCCGATCGATCGTGCAGGAAGCGGAACCTCTAGCCGCTACACTACACCCGCCCTGGGCTCTTCATAGAATTTTGTTATTTAGCAATAAATCACATATTTTATGAATTTTTGCTATTCTGCTTTTTCCACCGAAAAAACATCCGATGACATACTCGTTCTGAAAAAAACACTAAAAAAAGACCCAACATCTACCAAGAATCAGTTGGTTCTCATTAAAATTTAACCTCTGTATCAATCCCATCTATTGTCGGCGCCAAATGTTCTCGTGTAACATGTCCTCGACTCGGAAAACGGCAGTGAGGCGAAACAATGCGCGTTCGACAGAGAGCATGAGCATGCGATGCGGTACATGCGTTGCGTTCAGCTGGGTAAATACATTCTGCGGCGACTACATACATACAGTTGTTAGTACGAGTGAGAAGGGAGTTTGACGTGCGTGGAATGTGCACAAATATTCCAGATTAAAACCCTTTACCACTTACTGCTTATCTTGTGCTTCCAGTACTATCCTTCCTTGCACTTGTTAAAAAAAATTTCCTTTTTCCAAATTTAGCGCTTGTTTTTTGGATTTTCTATCGAGTCTTCGTCTCCCAAATAGTAAATTTGAAATTTTCTGGAGGTATACGATCTAAATCTTACGGCTGTTGATTCAGTTTTTTTTTTGTGAAAGGAAGATTAAGAGTTCATAAAATTATTGGGCTAAGAAGAAGAAGCTTTAAGCTGCTCTTTTTGTTTGAAGCGGTGGAGCGCATTATCTTCTAAGCGATTAACTGAGAAACGCTTCTTTTTATTTCTAAATTTTCAAGAAAATGCAGAAGCCAAGTCTTTTCCGGAAAGTTGTGTTCGTATTGTGAACTATTCCAGAAGAAAAATTGTTCCGACACAAATATAGATTTTGATGTTTGGCTTCTCTAATTTGCCTTTTCCCCTAAAATTTTCCATAGTATTCAGTTGTTCTCCTGATGAGTTTCTCAGATGTTTTACTCTTTTTTGCTCTACGCTCGTCCTGGAAAATTTCCGCAACAGCCACCGATACAAAGCTTACATTTGTTCAACTGCGTCTAAATTTTGCTTGAAATTTTTGAGATTAGTGTCAATTTACTGCCCTCAAACGATTCTTCCTTCTCAAGATGATTTAGAATGCATTTCCTCCCAAAAAAAAGTCGCACTTCAGCTTTCTCTCAGAAGACTTAACAGAAAGTTTCTGTTAATCGTAAAGGGCTAACATTCTATACCTCTCTCCCACAACCTGAATCTCTTTCGAAGAAATTTTTTATGTAGGTATATACAAGGATGTATGCATAAAAATATATATTAAAGACTTATAAAGATGTAGTCCTGATATTCTAAGATGTATGAGAAGAATTTTTTTTTTTGTGGAAGCTCAGTTTTCTCCAAGGATTTTTACAGAACGATATAGTCTCGTTACTCAGCTTCAGAGGTGAGAAGAGAGGAAAAGGGAGGAAAACGTAGGAAAGAAGGTACTTCTCGTGAACGAATGTACTTACGAAAGTGGGGACATACGCATTGACGAGAAGTAAGGGAAAAGAATGGGGAAACGGTGAGAGTGCTGGTGTCAAGATGGGTGGGTGTGGATAATCAGTGTCCATCTCTTCCGGGGCAACGCACTCCCTCAACTCCCATGAGACGAAAGAGAGCGCCGAATTGCCACTTTGACAATGGCATGAACAC
Organism: Necator americanus; assembly: GCF_031761385.1. Classification (NCBI taxonomy): domain Eukaryota; kingdom Metazoa; phylum Nematoda; class Chromadorea; order Rhabditida; family Ancylostomatidae; genus Necator; species Necator americanus. The sequence continues at coordinate 12,937,223 of NC_087372.1, read as the reverse complement.
CGAGATTCCCGTAATGTATAGCAGAAGTAGAACACGAGGGAGTGTTTTTGGTAGAAGAGCTAGAAAAGTGCTAGATAAAGTGTTGAGAACTTTTGATTTTGATGAGTTTCAAAATATTTCGCGGAATAACGGAAAATCAAAGGATTTTGTAGGAAAATGAGTATCCCTAGAAGGATTGCTGGTGACCGAACTTAAAACGCCTTTGGAAACACGTCTGAAAAAGTCAATGGTACGAGAAAACGTTGAAGTAGAACCGAATCATAAGGAATTCTTAGGAAGCTAAAGAATTTCTCTTTTTATGAAAGAACTCTGTAGATACATAAACAATGAGTAATTCAGCTGCAAAGTGATTGCGACGTGCGATCGAAATTACACCAAACAGGTAGCGTTGGAAGCGGAAAAAAGTGTCACAGAGTTTCCGAGTACAAACAGGGCCCGAGAAAATGTATTTGAAGGATGGAGGGGGAGGGAATTCCGTGGCGCTCTTAATTCTGGATGTTCTATCTCACTTTTTTCTCTTAATAACTTTAGCCTACATGTCCTAGATCCTCTAAGACTAATTCTTAGGTTGTAGGGCCCCGCCTCGTTTAGTTATTTACTTCCAGAAATAAGGGCGCTACTTGGTGTGCCCCCCTCCCCTTAACTTCATTTTACCCCGAAGCAATTCACCCTGTTTTTGTGAGTTTCAGAATTATAGTAACAAACCGACTAAGCGTAGCGAAAAATAAACTTTTCATGTTTGTCGCGTTTTCTACGCCTAAAAGATGACAAGTACTTCTGCGATCACACAAAAAGTTTTGAAAAATTCCGCAAGAGTTCAGGAAACAGACGTCGTTACTTTGAACATGTCTGCATCATGAAAAAATTGATGCCATTAATTTTATCCGCGGAAAAAGCTAAGGTGTAGAATCCAGGATGAAAGTAACGACTATGACTACTTACGTCAAGAACGACATCTAAGCAGCTTAGGTTTTTACTTGCAGTTTACGTCAGGCCTCTGAATGTAAACGCTTTGGAGCGTATAAGAGCGATGAAATAAAAAGTGCTTGAAATGTCGAAGCATTCCAAGTAAAATTGGAAAGATTTGGTCGTTGTCCGTAATTTTATAATCGTTAAAATGTGGAAGTGTTTACGGGAGGCATTTTGAATAACCGCCAAAAGTCCAAAAATGAACAAGAAGGATCAGTGCATTGCTATCACAAACGAGTTATCCCTATATCAAGACCTATGCCGGTTTTGATCTACGGGCGGGCCGTGGGGTCCCTATATAAAAACCCTTGTGACTCGTAGTTGTGGTACGTGGTGGTCTGCTGCGTTAACAAGTCTAGCTAATGAGGTAAGTGCTAGCCAATGTGTTGCTGTTTGAGTTTGCCTACCGTTTGAGTGCTTTCTGTAGGGTGATGAGGCGCTTTCAGAGGATAAATCACTAATGGCTTTGAACTTTCCAGGCTCTGACGGAGGCGATAACGCCGAAACGGTAGCCGTTGTTTAATAAAGACGATCAATACCAATTTTAGCTACAGCTCAAGGAAATCAATTTAAAACTATGTACCTATTTAATTTATAATTTCATTTAATCAATTATCATTTCATATTTATTAATTTTTCTTTAAATTTCACTTCTTAATGGGTGCAACATTCGTTCTCACCGTATAAAATAACCCTGAAGAGTGGTTTCGGACAACTCAAGACATAGAAGAAATTGAAAAATCGGTACGGACCATTCGCCAAAAATAGGGCCATGTAACCAGATACGATTGCTTCAAATCTTTATCTTAAATCTTAAGGAGGACTTCCACGAGGAGATTTTTGGTCATTTCAATCATTGTCAAGATACGATTGTTTACTGTAAGATCCTGATTTCTATAGATATAAACAGTGCACCGATAGCCTCTCTCATATTCGCTTCGTGATGTCATTTGACCCATCACGAGTCTGCGCTCGCTGTTTGCATCAGATATCCGTCGGTTTGATGTAAAACCACACCACAAAATACTCAATTCAACTCCCATCCCTAATCCATCACCGGTTCTTATCTCTTTTTTCTTTGTAGGCGATCACGGGGGGAATTCTTCAAACTCAATTGTTTGAGAATTTTCTTCCACACTGCCAAGAGTTACAAAGAGCCATTTGGAACGAGCAGCAATCGAATGAGCTAGGAGTATCCAATCCAAACATTTCTTGCCAAATGAATAATAAAAGATTAGGGATGTTAAACATATCCTGCCCTTATTAGGAGATATTGGGGCTTATCATGGATTTTAAGACTGAGGGTTTTTGGTATAAGCGCTATTTGTTTATGTCCTAAGCAACTCTTATTGGACGATGAACATCATCTTCATTTCTTCTTTTTTTCGATGCTCAGAAATCAATCAATAATGGAGCTCAGATGTAATAGTTTGTTGATGTGAACGCTTAGGGACACGGTTTTGACGTAATTTCGTATTTTCAGTCCTCGATACTTAACAGCCTGAAGAGAATCTTCGCTGAAGCTCTCCATGTCGGGTTCTCCCTACTGGCACATAACGTTCAAAAAATAGTTTTCAACGAAGACAGCAAAGAAAAAAAGATCCTCCATAAATCGTGTGAGCAGAAACTTCAGAAGCTCCAACTTATTCGAAGAAACAACTGTTTGCACTTAAGGGAATGAAGAAATGACAGTGTGTGAAGTGGATTAGTGGTGAGAATAGACAACGAAGCAACATCTAACGCTCGCACATAGGAGTGATGAAATCCACTTCACATTCATCCATGTCATCACTTTTTTAGGTATAAAAGAAGGCATAAAAGTATACAGGTATGAAGAATTGCTTCTTGGAAAAATCTTAAATTCCTGGATTTGTAAGAGATGTTTTGCGTTTTCGCCATAATATTAGGTGAAGTAAAAAGTTCTGAGAGTTTTCGCTAAATGTCTTCAGGGAGCACCAGCGTCACATCACGGTGACACTACATGAACAAAAACTGAGAAAGATCTTGGTCAAATCGCGGTGACCCGGTCCAGACGATCACCAACCCCAAATGAACGCCCAAGAAGGTTTTGCCGTGTGTTCGACAGGATTGTAAGGAAATCATCCACCGTGAGTTCCTCCCATCGAGCCAAACACTCAATTCGAACCTCAATTCGAACCTCTACTCTCAACCGCTAACCACATTGAGGCAGGCGACCACAAGCGGCCAGAATTGGCCATAAAGAAAGGTGTAGTGTTCCCTTCAAGCGCCACCCTTCACACATCCTTAACGGTGCGTCAGAAGCTCTGAGAGCTTGGATGGGTGGTTCTACCGCACCCACAATATAGTCCAGACCTCGCACCAAGCGACTATCACCTTTTTAAGCGTTCGTAAAAACTTATTTAAGGTACAAAACTAGCCTCAATAAGGGCTTGTGAAAATGAGGTGGTCAAAGTTTTGCCAACAACGACGAGGACTTCCTCATTTGAAAAAGTGCAATTATGGAGTGGACTCAAAATGGACAAAAGTTAACGAAGAAAACGGCGTATATTTGATCTAAACCGGTTCGTCCTAGCTATGTTAATGCCATCGTTGAAAAGAAGCTAAAAAAAATGCTCAGAACTTTTTACTTCACCCAATGTTTCATCTCACTGAGAAAAAGCGTTGTCAAAATTCCCGCACAGTTATCCTAAATTTCGTCCTTCCGTGAAGGTGCCGCCCGCTCGTGACTACATATACATGTGGAGACACAATTATTGAATTTAGATTAAAGGCATCACTCCACGAATCTGAGGTGGTACGGATTTCAGGTGGAGTTTTCGTATACGGCATAGTAGATTATGGGGAGGAGAGTGATTCCGTCCATTTCTTCCTAATTGCCGTAAAAAACGACCCGGCGCGCTATTTTCTACAACGAGTTCGATCCTCCTCTCCATAATCTACTATCCCTTGTAAAAATACTCCGCCTGAAATCTGCACCACCTCAGATTCGTGGGGTGATGCCTTTAAGATAATTCTTAGGATTCAACTTCCTAAAGTACATGTAATACAGTCACTTTTGGAGGGTTTCAATACATATAAATGATTCTTAAATGCAGAGTTACAATGGCGAAAAAAGGAAAAAAGTTGTCAGTCGGTCATTTTTTGACAAAGTTGTTTTTCTTTGTTGAATTTCTGAATGAATAAAAAACACACGAAGTTTAAGAACTATTAGTCATTCTAAAATGTGGAACTTATTAAAATATTTTCCTACAAAATTCGTGTTTATGTATTATTTGTGTTGTTATGTAATGTGTATGTATTATGTGTTATTATGTTTATGTTTATGTATAGGTCATGAGAATGACTTTTGAAAACAGAAATGTAGAGCAAAGCTTTAAAACCCGTAATCTGTGGTGACAAAGGCAGAGATTTCAGAAATCTCTCCAAAAATATTATCTAAAAGTTCTATATTCGGCAACTAAACCTTGTTAATATCATATTTTATTTTTATTGCTCATCAATCAATACATGAAATGTGAAAGAACTCGTGTTCGTGGAATGTGTCGAGGAGGTCACAAGGTGCACTACAAACTCAAGCAATTGCAAGTGTTCAGCAATTGGAAGTATTTTTTTAGCAAATTACAATTTTTACAGCAATCACCAGCATGTCTTGCCTGCCGTGGACTCCTCTAGATCTCGATTTTTAATCTGAGGTCACATTTAGGGTGGATTAGGCACGTCTAACACCTGTGGAGGATCGTTGCATTTGAGGAGGTCTGTAGCGAAGAGGGTTGAATTCTTGTGGTGGTTGTGTAGCTTCTGTGGTTTCCTGAAATGATGAAATTAGTAAGGATCAGTTTAGGAGATGATGCCGTACGTATCTCGGCTGTCTCTCTGCCGCCTACAGTCGCCGACAAGCGCGTTCAACCCGGTTAATGCGATCCGCACGCGGCGAAGTTGCACACTGGTGTTCTTGGCTGATTATGCCCCTTCACCAGTTCCTGCATTCGGTGCGTACGCGTCGAGTCAGTGCGGTTGAACGCACTCTGCATCGGCTATGTATCGTAGATTACAGCTTTGGTCATCGCTTTTTTGCTTCATTCTGCGCAGGAGCAGAAGAAAAACAGTCAAACTTACTTCCTCTTCCTCCTCCTCTCCCTCCTCATCTTCACCTTCCCCTTCCTCTGTTTCTTCTTCGTTTCCCTCGTCAGTCTCCTCAGCAACCTTCTGTTTCGGTTGCTCCACAACTCTACAACAATCCAGTTTTCGTCCTGTGTTATGTAGACTCGAGTGCGTATAACTTACTCCTCCTGAGGAACAACCGGGCGTGGAGGAACAGGAGGAACAGGAGGAACAACTGGTGCCTGAGCTGCAGCGGGCTCAAAGTCGACTCGACGATCGTCGTCACTGCATGCTACTCGGTACACCCACACACGAACACCTCCTCTGGAAAAAAGTAGGTGCTTATCTGGAAAAGACACACAGCGATGTTTCACTCGGCCAGTCTATACCATACCTATCTGTATTTTATGTATATCGTATTTACTCCTTATTTATTCATTTTCAGTATATATTTAACAGATATCTATTCCATATCTAAAATGCACCTAAAATTCCCGGAACGATGTCTAGTCGAATCGTCTGGAAAAATATCACAATGTGCTAGGAAAATTTTTAGAAATAAAGGTCTTTATGTATAAATAACTATGTTCTTACCAAGTCAGAGAGCTGATGTTCAGAGAAAAATTATATGACATAAAGAAATGATTTTTCAGACGTCTTTTCTTGAAAGATCTCGAGGCAAAAGATTACAGATGGGCTCTCGGATCTTTTACATTCAGTTTTTTCCCTGCAAAAAGCTAGTAACTTATATATTAGTATCTTGACGTTTTCCTTTATCTTTTACCATTAGATAAAAATTTGCGGAATTTTTTTTTACAAATCTTGGAGGATACTTATTGCACAAAAAAGGAAAACATAATTAACCAGCACATTGTATTGATTGTATTGATTGTATTCTTTTCAGGAATGATAAGAAATGTTTTTCGATTACGTTGGCATCTGTTTCAATATCTGGCATTGTATGATAAATGTAATCAATCTAGTTGACTTCTTGAAATTGAAGAGATAATTTCGCATTTATGAGAAGACGAGAGTGGATTTCTCCTTTGTCTTTTTGTGAAATTTGGATGAATTTATTGAATTCTACGTTCAGGGAAGATAGAGAGTTAATTTCTCAGGGAGAATACTTTTCTACTCAGTTTTCACCATAAAAACTGCAGGTTTAAAGGCATCACCCCACAAATCTGAGGTGGTACGGGTTTCAAGTGGAGTTCTCGTATACGGGATGAAAGACTATGGAGAGAGGTTTGATTCCGTCTATTTCTTCCTAATTGCCGTAAAAAAACGGCCCGGAAGATGCGGCGCCGCACAGGGCACAGGGAAAACACTATTTTCTACAAGGAGTCCAATCGAACTCCTTGTAGAAAATAGTGTTTTCTGCGGCAATTAGGAAGAAATGAACGGAATCACCCTCCTCCCCATAGACTACGATCCCGTATACGAATACTCCACCGGAATTCCGTACCACTCCAGCTTCGTGGGGTGATGCCTTTAATCAACAATCGTTCACTGCAGTATCGCTGTTTTACTGTATTCTTCAGACAACAGCAATAGAAGCTGGATTGAATCAGGGATTGAAGAACTCACTGTTCTGTTCGTACGTTAGCAATGAAGTCGTATTCTCGTCCTTTTGGGTAGTACATGTCTTTTTTAGCGATCGGTCCTCCTTCATAGTACGATCCGGCGGTGACCAAATCGGTTCCAACGTAGATCTTGTTCGGGACCTTGATCGTGCAACAACGCAACAAAACGCTGCAAAAATAGCATAGTTGATCCTCTCATCTCAGAAAAATTAGCCTTTCCTTTCGAAAAAAGTTCTTTTCTATAGAATGTATGCACCTCTGCCCATTAGGAGCCCATCGCATCCCGGAGAAAACATCTGTATCAGCGCGACAGCTCGTCTGATCCTCTATACATCGCCGTCCAACTTCTCCACATGGAACTGGGCCACATTCTGCTTCCAGGACTCCATCTTCGAACACAGTCAGACGGGAGATTACCTGAAAATCTTAAAAGGATACGAAGAAAATGAAATCCCTTCGATCTGATTAGGGGTTGAGGCAATTTACATGACTTTTTCAGGATTGTCAAGAAATCCTAGGTATTTCTTGTTCTTTACAACATCTGCGTTAAATTTTCAATTATTTATTCTTACAACGACTTCATACGCTCAGGCAAACTACGTCATTCATAGAGAAAAAGTATGGAATACAGGTTCCCACTGTGCTCGGGATAGCAGTCCCAACCATCAACTAATTTTCGAGTTACAGTCAGGTCTAAAGATTGCAACTTGCGAAGTGGATCCCATTCTGCTCCGATGAGATTATGGAAGGTCTGTGCGCGGCGGGACCATTGCTTGACACCGCCGCCGGGCAAGAAGCCACCTATTCGCAACGTCGGGTCAAAACTAGCTAAAATGTGGCGCAGTTGCGTAAGCGGCTGCGATTGAAGTTACGAGGTAGAGCTAGCGGTTGCGAACGAGGCGTGATCCTTGCTTGCTGCAATCGAACTGCAGAGATCGGTAAAGACTCAACCTCGATAGCAGCGTAACTGCAGCAGGCTTGAGATCGTTTTCACCCGACTACAGCAAACTACAAGGTATTGAAAATGGATGCGTGTGAAGAGGATCCCGGCGGATTTTCGAGCATCCCTCGGCAGAGCAATTAGCGATGTTGCCTATCGTAAAGAAATTTACCTTCGTTGCTACTTAAGTAACTGACTGTGCATACCTACCGCTGTGTGCTAATCATACGCTGCATCACCGGCTAGGATTTAATTCACAAGCTACTAAACTGCTTTAGAAAATCAGACACATCCACTGGAATTTTGTGATGTGAGGTGATCTCAACGTTGTAACCATACCAGAAACATGATAATTCCTCACGTGAAATAAGAGAGGAAGGTGCATCTATTAGCTCCAAATTACGTACAAATTTCGTTGAAAAACGGAACATTCCAACTTTCAAAAGTAACGGGAATGAGAATTATCGTCTTGTAAGTTCCCATCTTTTTGGTACCCTAATTCATTTTCGGATAGAGGTACCTTGTGTATCTCTGACCTCTTGGAAAAAAGTTCGTCCTGTATCGCGGAATCTACGCGAGATAGAACTTCTTACGACGTCTGTTAAAGATTTAAAAGACGCAGCGTCCTTTAAATTCTCTTTCTTACTCAATACTGGTCAAAGCGTGTAGCAGAAGGAAGTCCGGAGAAATCCTGTTTATTCTATCAAATTCCGTTTAGTTTGATAAGATTTCTGGACTCCCTGAAGTTAATATCTAGACAAACTCCCCCACCCCCTTCCACCCCTCCTCATTAGAAGACCACACAAAATATCATGTACCTTTAACTACATTGTTCTTTAATTCATTCGATAATTCCGACAACTCATACCATTCTTCTTTGCAAATTTCTGTGATGTGAATTTCTGTGCATAACTGTATAGTTCCTTGCCGCTCTATGACCAGAAGAACATCTAAGACGGTTGTTTGCGTCTTCGTGAACGAACGGACCATGACCTAGTCGAGTTATGTTCGCATGACCCCCCTTGATATCCACTGGACACGTAATGTTTCAGAGGTTTTCGCGGAGATTCTGCAGAGACCCTCTTTACTGTTCCCCCTCTGCGCTAAAGATGTTGAACCGAGGAGACGCTACGCGACTGCTGCAATAAACGCTTCTTCTAAGCTTGAATAACAGTCTTTTTTCTCTTGTTTCTGTCTGAATCGAATGGTCACTGAACTCGGATCTAATTCGGCGCCGGTTATGGTTGCAGCCATATTCTCTTTTTTTGGTAAATATATTCATTTTCGTTATTCATATGCTCGACAACAAAAAACATAGAAAGCAACAACAACAAGTGAGAGTGAGACAACATGACCATGTTTCTCTGGATTGCGCAAAACGAATGTACGTATAGTACTTAATTATTGTACACGGTCCAGGGATACTCCTGTGTCAAAAGGATTCCTCAAGTATAATTATTTCCCTAAATCTCCTGAAATCAATCTCATTCTCTTAAAACATGCATTTATCAACTTTTGCTTGCTTTCTGTACATCCATACTCTCACAACTTTTGAATTTACAAGGAGAAAATCATCAGCACACCCGAATTTTCAGTCTTCATCGGGTTCCTCCTTAGAAACAGCTTTAATGTACTTGCATAAAACACTTCCTGGCACTACTGCCACGATTCGGGAGCAGTTTTCGTGAGGTGGGGACTTCTGGACGATTGTTAAGGATAAGCATTGAGTAGGTAGGTGACAACCCTAAAGTCTATAAATGAGCCCATATTGGCCGTCGTTCACGAATGGATCGGATGGATCTCATGTCAAAAGGCGTAATGACCTGGCTGCGATGTCGAATTGAGGTCAATACACATCCGACCGTGTTTAGATGACAAAATTTAGTGTTGACGACTAAGGTTCCTCGGATCATAAAGACAGTAGGTGAAATGACTAACTTTTCACCTACTGTCTTTATGATCCGAGGAACCTTAGTTCCCCATGTTCCGAAGATACGGAAGGAAATAACCCAGAGAACGGAAATTGCAGAGACAAAATGCTTGTTGCCGAAGCTTGCGGTAGATAATTTGTGGTTTTTTGTCAAAGGAAATACGTCCTCAAGATACCTGGTTTTTCAAACATCGTGTTCCATTGACGGCTCGCCTAGCCGACACAGCTGAGAAGAAAAGCAATGAGGTTAAAGCTAACCGAAGCATCTGAAAATGGAAACTCCTACATGGATTAGTAATTTAAACTCCGAATAATGCTGTCGACATTAATTAAAGGTGAAATAAAATGAAGATGTAGAAAAAAAGTCGTACTAAAATGTAACAATGAAGAGATGAGTGGCGCGGACTTGAAGAGTGTGAATAGGGGGATCTTATCGCCGGTTGTCCTTGAGCCTGACCCAGCAACGCCCGAAAAGAAGGCCGAGAATCTGGGGCACAGCGGTTGTCACGCTTATTGCGACCGTGCTTCGAGCGGAGTTAATATTAAACCGATCAAATATGGGAAGAAACCCTTTTTAATTGCTATGGATAATGAAAATAAGTTGATCTCAAGTGATCGAACCAGCGGTGTAATTAAGAAGACATTTTTAAATTAAAAATTTTTAGAATTGAATTTATGAAAACTTCGCCGTAAGAAGTAGGAAATTAAATAACCACTACAAAGAAAGCATTTTCTTGATTAGCCAAATACAGAATCAACGTTCACATTGTTACAGTGCTAAAGTCAATTTTTCGACGCCCTAAACTCTGAAGCGTTTCTTTTCAGTTCAGTTCCCAGTTTTCGTGACCGCATGGTTCAGATCCTCACTTCCTCTTAGGGATTGAGCTTTGTTGTAAGGAGAAGAATATCTAAGTAACGTTCCAAAAAATTCTATCACCACTTAAATTTACCTTGGTTCCTGTACTTCCGCACACAATAAAACTAAAATAAAACCATCTCAGAACCCAAGCCTTGACATTTACAATTGTTTCCTTTGACTGTGAGACTTGAATTTTTAGCAAACTTTAATCTTTTTTTTTTTTTCCATGTCATCGAACCATTTCGGAATTTGCTTTGCAGTAGAACTGCAGAATTTGTTCACTGGGTTGATTTTTTTTTTCAAGACATAGAATCGAATAAAACTAATTTGAATAGAGCTTTTGGATAAATACATAGTTCCATCATTATTGATTGATTCGGTGTATCGCACATTTATTATAATACAACAAGAGAGGTGCTCATATAAAGGAGGTAGATTTCAAAAAAAGAAAAAAAAAACAGATCACAATCACGTTATTATGCACAATTATTATGTGGGAAGTGTCATTTTGAAAGACTATTGCACTTCAGACACTTCTGAGACGATTGCACATGCAAAAGATGTGGTGAACTCAAATACATCACAACTCAAACTTAGATCCCGTGGGAATAATGTAGTCAACCATATTCAGGAAGAACTCTGCAGTAGTGGGCAAATGACCGTCTTCAGCTCCTCCAAATAAGGACCGCATCTGCAATAATTTCACTTATGCATTCATATCAAAAACTCAAAATAAGCCATTAATATAATGGTTTGCTAACCTTTCTTTGAACTGTGGATGCAAAATCGAGGAAAGTATGCGATAAGGTGCTCGTTTTAACGACATTATGACAAGAAACGTAGATGTCGTTCGCCAATAGATCTCCAGATTTTGTCATGGGAGCGTACACTCCTCGTTCTTCGACTACAAACACCGAACGGATGTGGATTTTGTGCAAAGCTGAAATGTTTCGAAAAATCAGGATTGTGCCAGTGAAATGTTGCACGAGGACTCACAGTCAGCTCTTGATCGATAGAGGCAATCGCCTGCTCTAAGATTTTCAGCATATATCATTTCCACGTTGAAGTCATCGTTATTGCAGTCCACCTGAATTGTGAAAATATAGAAGGAAAACGCTCTTGTTAGTTTCAATAGATGCTTCTTCTTCTTGCTTGGTCTGCACTTCAGAGGGGTGATAGTTTCGCAAACAGGAGGAAAATGCGGTCAGCTTCATTGAAATCCTGATTCTAGGCGTATTCAGCTTCGCAGAATTAAACGAGCGGATTCGAGGTCCTCTTTCACTTCGATGTTCGAAGAAAACAAAAGTTCAGCTTGGTCACACCGTAGATTTGCTTATTGTTATTGTTATTTCTTCGCATGGTACCCTATCTACGACGACTTTTACATACAGCCATGTCTGTAACCCATGAAGTCAAGTAACTGCCGTAACTTAATCTTATTGCGCTTGTTTCTCTGTATTTTATCAAAAAACTGGATGTGAAACAATATATTCAACTTTTTGAAAACGATAAAAATGCAATGGAATGGAAGCAAAAATGCAGCAACCGCGCACTCGGATGAGATGCCCCCGGATGCGTATCGGTTTGACATAATTCACGTTAAAACACTTAAAGATACTGCGTTGTAAAGTGGGACTTGATTGAATTTTCGTTTCTGGAACCTCAACTCTTCGATACATATCGCATATCATTCTTTTCATTACATCACTCAGAATTTTAGCGCCTCAACCTATGGAACTTGAAATATTTTCAGTTCTTTCTGCTTTGCAACTACGTGCATACATATGGGAGTATAATATTCTTCTGTTTGCTTTGAGCTTACGTCAATATGTAGATCAGCACTCGAACAACAAGTGTAAGGCCTAAGTGTAATTAGATCACAAAATTATGATTAGTAGAAGGGCGTGGAGTAATGATCGAAGTCGTTTTCCATCAATGGTAGGGCATTCTACTATTTACAAACTTACCGTACTGGAACTCAAACATTAGAATGCACCATACATCTTGAAATTCAAACTGACTATGTAAGTTTTCACCGTTTACGTCTGTTTAATTGCAAGATAACATTTGGCATCACTTGTAGCACTTGTGTACAGTTTCATTTAAGAGTTCCAACATGAATTATATCAAGGTAAAGGACTCGACAGGACGCTTATCGCATTCAAAGGCATCACCCCACGAATCTGTGGTGGTGCGGGTTTCAGGTGGATTATGCCTAAACGGGGTCGTAGATTGTGGTGAAGAGGGTGATTCTGATCATCTCTCCCTCTATCATTGTAAACGGACGACGGTATTTCTTACGACGTCCTCCATTACAACGTGCCACCCTTGCGCCCCACGCCTACGACTCGTCCGAATAGGTTTTCAACGAATCGCAGGCGGGGCAGGGAGCAAACGTCGCGCATTGCAACAGAATCTGTCATAAGAAAGTCGTCCGTTTCCATTGATACAGGGAGAAATGGAGGGAATCACCTTCCTCACCACAATCTACAACCCCGTATAGGCATTGTCACAAACGTGACCATAGATCATAAAAATAAAGAAGTAAAGAAAATGTGTTTACTCTCGGTGGGAATGCTCAAACAAAGAGCATTTGAATAACAGGCAATCAATGGGAGTTGTACTCTCGCGCAGCCTGCGCATCTGGCGGGCAAAAAGTACTCGAGCACAATCAGATTGTGAGAGCAACACTGTGCCGACACCAGACAAAGAAACTTAGACCGTATATAAACAGCCCAAGAGTGTTTATTGCTCAGAGTATAGTCGAGCATTGGCCCAAGCATCTCCTAATTTCTTGCTTCCTTCCCGTGTATGTGTGTGCATATTTTTACCTCCTTTTTCTGTTCTTTATGCATTGCGCACTTCTGTTTGCGCATTGTTCGTTTGTTATTTAACATGATTTATGTAACGTGCCTTATTTGATTGTTCGCTGTACATTATATAGTTCACTGTGCATTATATTGTACGTGATCAATAAAGTTTAATTACCCAAGTTTGAAACTAAAACAAGTGGCATATTCCAAACAACTGAACCACCGTCATCTCATTTGGTGCATCGGCAACTACGAACAACCGAGCCAACAAAGCAAACGGACATACTACCACGACCCATCAAGAAGGTGAGCACCACAATATTATTGCATGCTCATAATTACCTTTGCGTTTGCACTTCTCATTATCGCCTCAGTTCGAACTTGGGGAAATATTCCTCTTGCATATTAAGCATTCTCTTATCCTTATAACGGTTGGACATAATTTTCTGAACATCATCAGTTCAAAAATAAAATTATATTTCAACCCGACCAAGACAGGAAAAATGGCAACATCTCTCAAAACAAGGAAGAGAGTTTTGACTAGGCACTCCAATTCATTAACGCAACTTTTGACAAAGCACGCAGAATTGGGAAGCGACATCAATCTTCAAGAAAGGGAAACATCGAACTGGTCAAGAGTTCGCTTGAAAAATTGCTGACGACTCCTACCTGTAATGCACCGATAGCAAGTCAAGACCAAACTATGCAGAAGGAAGTGGCATCGGAAAGGACAAAATCCAAAGACTGGACAGAGGACCCTAATTCGGAAAATTAAGATCCTGTAAGACAAAGGAATGTCGGAGAGGAGAAAGTCGTAGAAGACCTCTTGGATCTATATGACGAATACGAATGTAGGAAGCAAAAGGATGCAAGCGAAAAAGCTTCAACCTATACCAATGAAAGTATTTGACAAAAGGGGAGCATGCAGAGAAGGAGCGGAGAGAACAATTAGATGAACGAAGAGACAGGATCGAAGAGTTCCTCAGATACAATAGGGACGTACCAGAAAGGAAGATTCGACGGCTTGACCACTTGAGATCGGAAGAGCGCTTTCTAACATGCTCATTCTGTTTGGCCAAGGGAGAACATTACTCAGACAGCTGTCCAGAGTATGCAACTGTGGACACGAGATCGAGAAGAGCACGCTGTGTCTTATGTCTCGACAGCCGTCATGACACAGACCATTGGTGGAGCAAGGGCAAGGCATGCATGTATTGCAGCAGTACGCACCATAACAAGACCTTGTGTTCTTTGCCAGAGACGATAAATAGGCGTAAGGAACTGGAAAGAGTGAGGGAAGAGCTGCAGACGCTCAAGAACCACCAAAAGGATCAACCAGGGCTCTCGACTTCACAACCCTGGAAGGAGTGTTACAAACGTGACCATAGATCATAAAAATAAAGAAGTAAAGAAAATGTGTTTACTCTCGGTGGGAATGCTCAAACAAAGAGCATTTGAATAACAGGCAATCAATAGGAGTTGTACTCTCGCGCAGCCTGCGCATCTGGCGGGCAAAAAGTACTCGAGCACAATCAGATTGTGAGAGCAACACTGTGCCGACACCAGACAAAGAAACTTAGACCGTATATAAACAGCCCAAGAGTGTTTATGGCTCAGAGCATAGTCCAGCATTGGCCCAAGCATCTCCTAATTTCTTGCCTCCTTCCCATGTATGTGTGTGCATATTTTTACCTCCTTTTTCTGTTCTTTATGCATTGCGCACTTCTGTTTGCGCATTGTTCGTTTGTTATTTAACATGATTTATGTAACGTGCCTTATTTGATAGTTCGCTGTACATTGTATAGTTCACTGTGCATTATATTGTACGTGATCAATAAAGTTTAATTACCCAAGTTTGAGGCTAAAACACCTGGCATATTCCAAACAACTGAACCACCGTCATCTCAGGCATAACCCACCTAAAACCCGTACCACCCCAGATTCGTGGTTTGATGTCTTTAATTAATGCCAAATCAATATTTAATAGATATCGGTCTACCAATTCCTTTAAGAATGTACTGCAACTGTTGCTACAATATTTGCAGATTTGGCTGATATTCTATATGATAATGTCAGTGAAATCCATCTCCAGAATTCACAAACAAAACAAGGACCTAATTGGGCAATTAAGCTTATTTTGCAGGCAATAACATTTCAGATCGAAACGGTCAAAACTAATTTCGCTATGATAGTTTATTAATTAAGGACTTACATAAAACAATAAAGAATTGGGGAGCTTATCTTGTAAGATGCCCTCCTCACACCGAGTGTACGAGGAGGGCATCTTACAGTTTAATAGCAGTTCAATAGTTTAGGCATCTTACAATTTTTAATAGCAGCAGTTTCTATTATCAAAAAAAAAAAAAAACTGGGTGAGGATATTTTGTTTTGAACACCGGCATAATATGATTTCCCTTTTTTGGTCCACCATTGATGAATGTGAGCAAATAAGTAAATGAAGAACTTTTTAAAAATAAGACTTACCTTGAAGATGAAATGTTGAGGCGTAAGTTTTAATTCATCCGCTTCTGTTTTGACACTAATGAATGAGGCAACAGTGTCCGGTAGGCGGTGAAGGAAGGAAATCACAGGAGTGAACACCGTCTGAAAGGGTGTTCAAATGAGTTTTGAAGTCACGCGCACCCCTTTATTCTCATTTACCCTTTATTCTCATTTCGTTTTCCTTCTTTCTTTTTTCTTTCTACTTCATGGTATCTGCGACTATGGAAGACCCACCCGAGACCTATTATATACTTGAGTTAGTCAAACGAATGGAGCGGATAGTTCTTATTATTAATTAATTCTTTGCAGCAGCTACAGTAGATTCAGTTTTGTAGAGCTCAAGAATCACAAAACTATGTTTTTTTTTACGAATTATTCCAAAATTGAATCCATATTTGTAATTCCTTTGACAAAAACGCGGCTCAGCGGTAAAGTGTGTTTTTTTAGCTCGCGTTAGACACTGCAAGTCACCTGTAAGTAGTTTTCCAACTGTTATTTTTCATGACCTGCTGATTTTTTTCAAAGTTATTGAAATCCCCTACATACAAACACATTTCTTGGGTCTACTGATTTTTTTGTTGCGATTTTTCTAATTGTTCAAAACTGATAACTTTAATTCTTCCCTTCCCCGCTGTGAAATACAGTAATCTTCAAAGCGAAAAACGACATACCATTCATGAAAAAGAAGGATCAACTGACCGAGTTTGCCTCTGCCGTCAACACAAGGTCTCCAATCTTGAGCTCATCCATTCTCTTCTTTCCAGAAGGTGTTTCAACCACAGTGTCTCCTGTGAAACAAGCCGGCACTCCCGACGCTACAGGATAATAGTACCCGGCCGAAGTCACTGGGATCACCTGTTCTCCGACCTATGACAAAGAAGTTTATCGCTTAACCTCATTTATAGCTAAGTTTCTTTTCTCCTCACTTGAACTATTTCTTCACCATCTTCGGCCTGAGGAGGTTCCTGTTGAGGTACGCGATAGCTGTCCGAACGATCAACTGATTCTGATGGTAAGTCATTGTTGGGTTCCTGGGCACGCACATCTCCAACTTTGTCAAGGATGCGGGTGATGCTGCTAGGGTCCATGCTGACTGCAAAACAATATTCGTTAGAATTTTGCGAAATTTATCTAGAGTATTGCATTTTTGTGCCTTTAAAGGTTTAGCCTTCAAAGTACCTCTGTGGGAAGGTCTTATTATAAATTCAAGAAGTACGTACAAGATACACGAGCAAGCAATTATCAAGATTTTTGTATGTTAAGTAGAACGTCTACCCTTTTTTTCCAATTCGCACACTCCAATAAATGAAATAAAGTTCAATAATCAAAAATGTTACATGAATAAAAACACTTGGGTAATAGAGACAAAAATTCAGAAAGTAGAAAATAAGTTAAATGAAATTTTTTCTTTTTTCAGAAAAAAATCGAAAAATTCAGCTTTTACACTTTTTTCTTGGTGGTTATGGAAAAGGAACCAGCATTAGCAGAAGTTCCTTTGTTGGGATACGCAGGACTGCAAAATGGATTTAGATAAAAACGAGGGTATTTTTCCGTTCTTGCTGTAGGTCTCAGGTTAGTAGTTTCTACATGTCTCCATTCCATTTTTTTTTTCAGGAATTTTCCCTTTGTTCGATTAATGGGGGCATTTGTGAGAAGATTCAGCATAAAGAATAATTTGTTCTACTGAACCTTAAAAAAGGAAAAATATAAAATGTGATAATAAACAATCATAAAGTAAAAGTTATTCAAACACAAAAATTTTTAACCTATGAAGGATCAGAAGGGTGGAAAACAAATGGGCGAAAATCAAAACTACAGGAAAAAAATTGGAATTCATATTAGCTTTGTATTTATTCATTTCTACGAAAGTGGGGTCTGAAGTTTTCAGCAAAGATTCCGATTAATAGAAGTGTTACTTTCAAAATAATCTGTGCATTTCTAAGCAGATTATCAGCAGGAACAGAAGACTCTATTTACCTGGCAGCATCACATTTATTTTGCAGGATGGCGCGAATTATTTTCTAGGACGTGTTTTTTTCGTGCTGGCTGATGATCCTAGTGCTACCGATATCCAGATTCTTGGATATGTACAGAAAATTGTGCATTTTTTTGATGCTTGTGAGCCAAATTGAACCCATTTCGTTCTAGTAGAGAAATCCCAACCTCGAGAATTTCCCTCGAAAAGAAACACTGACCCTTCAAAGTTGCGTCCATAATATGAACGGTTGAAATCGCCTTATTTCTTGTGTACTGGTTATTTACCAGTTTTTTGCTAGAACATTCCAAGCTTGGGCTCATTTCATTATAATTTCATTTATTTCATTTTTGAATTCCTGGAATCTTATTTCCTTATAATTCCACAGCAAAAAAAAGAGTAAATAATATAGGACAATTAATCTCGTAATTTATTCCTATTCAGAAACAAAAGTTAGCAGAAAATTGCTTCATCATTGCCGCAAATATTCTGAATATTCCGAGACATCAACTCTTTTTTGACTGTGACAAGAATTGTTCTATCTTTCATTGAAGAGTGAGCTCTTTCAGCTCAAATAAACATGATTAAAGATTACCGTCATTAGTGGTCTCAACGGGATCCGGAAGACAGTTCATGCGAACAACGGTAAGTTCGTAGCCGACACTGAAAAAAAGCAGAAATAACTGCGAGACGAGAAAAACAGGAATCCGCGAACGTGCGCCTTTACCTTTTCACATCAAAATCACAAAATTTTCCTCCATTTTTCAAACATGAACATAGACAAGCACTAATTTATTTGGAATAACCCACGTTCCATCGGCTGAATCAATCTTCCTCACATTTGAAATCAAATCAAATCCTGTCTGTCGACCATCACGCAGAACTTCCCCTAAAGATATTGTTGCTATAATATTGGTCTAATTATTTACAAAAATAAAATCAGCATAAAATTGTAAAAAAAAAGCTTTGTAGAGAAGAAAGTGCTCTTTCAAATGACTTTTACATAAAGTTAAACTGTCCTTTTTCTCTGTGCGCGAACTTAAATTTAATTTAAAAAAACGCCACTATTTATGCATCAATCTAATATTTATAGGGAGTTTTCACCACTAAAGAAATTCCCATCAGTGATGTTGATGACAGTCACTGTTTTTAACTCTCCGGCGAAGAAATTTCTCAGAGTAAAGGAGATAAGTAAGCAGAAGATTCGAACCAGAATTTTTTCGTAGTTCCCAACAAAAATTTGATTTCACAAGAAACAATTCAGGAATAGGACACTTATTATTCCAGAAAAGGCTCACCTCCACTGTAAACTTCGCCACTGTGTACAACCGGACGACCAACTTCCTCGGCTAACCGTAAACCGTCGTATTCGCAGCATTGGAGACGAAGACTGAAATGTTGCTCCACAAATGTAAACAAAACATCATGGTCTGATTTATCCGCTTAGTTCACTTGATCTACGTTCTATAGGACGGAAATCTCAAAAAGAAACTTAGCCTTCATATGAGAAATTTCAGAGTTCAGAGAGTGACTAGATTTTAATTTTAAAAAAAACCCTTGTTCCGTCGGGAAATTCTCTCATTTGACGCAATGGCCCTTGTTTCTCTTTGTTTAATTTTCTTTAAATCTTCCTCTCTCATTTCCAATAACATAACTTTTTTCAAATCGGAGTAGACCCTATATTAACATAACTTTTTTAATTCTGAGTAGACCCTATATTCAGCTTCTTTCAGATGTCAAAGTTGAAAATAAAGGAGAAAAATGTTCCTATAGAAGGGAAATTCAGAAATAACCACGAAAAACTTATTATTTTCTATGAGACTACTGTAGTTTTTTCGTTTGACTGTTTTGAAGCCTCAAAAGTCCTTCTCTAAATTTTTTGAATCTAAAAGGATGGCTGAAATAAACTAAGAGTAGCATTCACCTTCCATCAGGGCTAGCCAAAAATCCGCCGACCCATGTGGTGGCAGTTGCACAGGATTGCGAATCGAATCCTGATGGACACTGGGCTTGTTGAGCAGTGGCGGAATCATATCGAGATCGTGGTCGTTGTAGATCACCTTCGCGGAAGAATCCATCATCTCCCTCGGAAGTCAACTGAAGGCAAGAATTTCTTCTCTTGGACTTGGAAAAAGTAAGGTGAATAACGACGTTAAAGCCTATTTCAAATCATAGTCGTACAATGTAACCAAAAAAAAAAAATACTCTCAAAGAGAATTTGAAAGTAACCTGGAATTTGGAATCGTGAAGAAGACTGTTTCCTCCTTCACCGGCACCGAAACATGTTGGAGCAGCGCAGCCAAGCACTGGACTGCCTGTGGGTAGCACCTAGGAGAGTTCAAAATCACTCGTAGATCAATTTCCCTCATAGGCTCCCTCACGAACCTCAAACCTGAACGGTATTCCGGATCCACCGCAACTTGCTGCTAAACTGCTTGGTACTCCCACCAGTACTAGGATCAGAAGGAACATCCTGTAGAAGAAAAAACACCCTATTTAAATTAAACCTGATGATAATTTATTCAAGAGATGGGATTAAGAACGAGAACCAACGGGGAAAAAAACCGAGTTCAGAAGCGAAATGAGACTGATATGCGGTAATCGCAATGATAGTGAAAGGCATCCGTCGGATGTTGCGGCCAGCTCTCAGCGAAATGAAACAATGGAATATGGCCTCATTTCTGGAATAATTCGAGAAACAAAAGGAGATGATGTGAAACTCGGATGAGGGCGGAGCGTGCACGGCGAGAGAGTGAACGTATCATTCGAAGACGGATCATGCATGGTAGAAAGAGAGATACTCCATGAATGAGAGACGTTCTCTTCTAGTTCTTCGAAACTGAAAACATGAGATTCAGAAGTCGTATCTGGACGCTTTAGAAGCAGCATTTTCGCTTAGCATTGGGTTTGGTGGCCCATAACTTTCACACTTTCACTTTGCAGTAAATGAAGCATAGACCCTAGATTTTTAACGTCACGTTATTTCTGTATTTATTTCTACTTATTTTTATATTTCTGTATGCAATTTATCCTCCCAAACACCTCATCACAACACAAGTTGCCGTCCAATTATTAGAATAAGGCACGGATCAGAAAAATACTAAACTATTAACAGATCTTAGTAATCGTGTCGCTGTAAATGCTAGCGGACTGCTTTGCAGTAGAATTGTTCCGGAAGTAATAAATGTTCTGCCCATCTGACCTGCATCTGACCTCCTCGGTTGAAACCAGCAAAGCCTTACAACTGATCGCTGTATTGACGATGGGTTACAGTCGTTTCTCTGACCTAAAGCCTTCAACAGCTAATTTTCCCGTTTATAGCAATGTTCTTTGTGTATTCCAAGAATAGAATGTTTAGTTACGACTATTATATCCGTTTCCTTTCAGCGCAACTTTTCGCTTCCACTTGAAACGTACCTATCTCTTCGATACTCCGCTACATTGCTCTTCTAGTCGGAAAAGATTTACTTCACTGGTTTTTTTTTCAGTATCACAAGAATAAAATGTTAGTCTATTAGCTCAGAGTAAGAACATGGAGCGGAAACGATTAAGTTCGACTCCATTTAACCTCTTTAAGGCCATAAGTTGAGGTTTTTTCCACTATCCATATCCTTTTAAATAGTGATGGCTTCACAAGTCACAAGTAATATTGCATCTGCTTTGACTGTACTCATAAAATTCCCATAAAAATTGCTGTATGTATCAAACCATTTTTCGTACAAAATATACATAGCATATAAAAAGAGAACAAAATAGAATAAACTTGACTTTCGCCACTGAAAACATTGATACAAACAACATAAAAACAGCCTACAGTCCTCGCACTGCCATCGGCGTCGTCGTGATCTTTTATCTAAGAGGTCGTTTCTATTATACACAATTTATTTCGCTACAAGAAACTACATGGGCGGGTGTAGTGTAGCGGTTAGAGGTTCCGCTTCCTGCACGATCGATCGGAGGTGTTCACCAACCCTTTCATCCCTCCGGGGTCGATAAATTGGTACCAGACTTGTCTGGGAGGATAAAAACACTGAGTTGACACATCGGGCAGCCACCGCAGGTCATTGTGTAGGCCAGTTACACGTTCGTAACCCTCAAACGATTCCGGATTGAAGTGAACGTGGTGGCGCATCCCAAGCGGAGTGATTAACGCCAGAAACTTTGTCCTTTTAAGAACAAGAAACTACGACGTTTCTTTATAGGGAACCGAGGGAGTCACTGTTGAGGTTAAAGGTTTCCTTGGTACGAAAGCCTGAATTTTTTCAGCACACCAAACGTTTGGAATTACTTGATACTTTTGAAGTTGCCAAGTGGCTTCTTCTCGTTTTTTTTCATTTTCTCAAATTCATCTCCATTCTCCATAGCTACAAGTGTAGTAAATTGTCGGGGACGAATCCGGTTGTGACGCGTCTCCTTCTACTATGGTCGAGTCGAAACGACATGAAGCTCAATGCACTTGCGTAAACGGCTGTGGTCGAAGCGGTTAAGATCGAGGAAGGACCTTTGCTGGTACCACTGACCACTGTAACTCGCGATATTCCTAACCCGATCCTAACCGCTACGCTCCACAGCTTCAAGCGCAGCCGCTTACTCAACTCCAACGAGCTTCCTGACGTTTTGACCCGACTTTACGTATGCTCCCAAAGTCTATGTAAGGGACCGCTAATATGTCTCAGACATAAAAGTCGCTTTCGAAGTCCGCTCTCATTATCTGTGCCCCCCCCCCCCCCGAAAGAAGAAAGAAGGGCTTCGAAGTGTAACATATCGTTGTAATAATACGGAACTTAAGTTGCTTAGGAAAATGTTGCAGTTGTCTTGTACAGAAAGTTGGAGTGAACCGTAGCTTACTTAGTTAACTCGAAGGATAAGGGATAAGATGTCCGCGTTAGTTTGACGCATCCGCTTAGGATGCGTCAAGAGTTCAGTTCAATTCAGAATCGTTTGAGGTTTACGAACGCATGTCTAGCCTATGAAATGACTTGGGCTCGCTGGTGTATCAGTCACGTGTTTTATTCTCCATGGGAAGTCTGGTACCAATTTATCAACTCCGGAGGTTTGCAAGGCTTGGTGAGCACTAGGGCGGATTCGAACCTCCGATCGATCGTGAGGGAACCTCTTACGAAATGCGCTACATTAGAACCGTAATTAATTAGCATACTAATTAATACCTATTATTACTCTTGTTTTTATTATTACCTACTATAAACTACTTAGTATTTCAAAGGAAAACATATTACAAACAGCTTCATGTAAACTGCTTTTACATTAATTATTATTATTCGGATAATTTCGAGATAGTCGAAAAGGCATTATGATGAGTAATTTTCACGAACGGAAAGAAAGAACAGAACGTCACCGCCTCACTACTAACTCTTGATTCTCGGAGAAATCTGCACCATACACTGAGACGAAACGCTGTTACTACTATTCATTATTTGTTTATTAATGTTATTTGTATTATTTGGAAGTTTCATACCATTAACTTCTCTTTTGTATCCACTCCAGTTTTGTTAAGTTACATTTGACCACCCTCCCTTATTCTGTTTGAAAGGTTTCCACTGCTTGTGATTGGATCAAAATGAAGCTAGATGTTGTCAGCATTGCAGGAGTTACAGGATGCTACAACGGTCACGCTTCCCGCCTCGATTGAAATGCATAAGGTCCGAGAGCCGTGTGATTCTAACTTGTAACGGTAAAGTAGGGTCAAAACCACATAAACCTCGGTCCACCAGCGTAAGCTGTAGCTGCAGCGCGGTGTGGTGAAGTTAGCGGCTGGGATCGAGGTGAGACTATCGCGAAGTGCAGCGATGAGTGGTACTAGCAAGGGCACCTCCTCGATCCAGCCGCGTACCCAACTGCACTGAGCCGCAGGTGGTTCTGATCCGACACTATCATCTTCTATGTGGTGCATAACTTCGTAAGTAGTACTTACAGGACAACTCACTTTCTTCACTAGGTGTTCTTATATTGCTTTTGATTTTTTGGTTGTGGTTTTAGTAAATGAATAGGATTTGCTAGTTTCTACACATCTAACAACTGTCGCCCGCAGAGTCAGATCTTTCTTTTTTTTCATGATTTGACATGAACATCTGAAAATCACATAAATAATTTATTTAGCATTTTTAAAGCTGAGATCATGGCGACTGAAAAATAACAAATTGTACACTGAGGTTCTTCCAAAAGCACATTCTAACACAAATACAAAGACGCAACTCTTAAGAAAGTCTTCTTAGTCTTTGATTTCTCATCATTACCTAGAAATCAACATGTAGTCGTCGGCTGTATACAAAAACGGCAGCTGAGCGTTCGGGGTCAAATAATGAGAAGAAAAGTGAAGAAGATGGAGATACACAATACTACGGAACAGTTACGGTAACGAAAGCAATGCGAATGGCTCTTGGAAAAGGAAATAGACGATGTGCGGACAGCGGTAAGGAAAGGTAGACGATGATGAAAGTGTTCGAGGAACTGGGCACAAGGCAGTGTTCGGATATATCACAACAACGTCCTCTTGAACATGCGCCTGATTCAGGGGACATTCGCAAATTTGGTCAGCGAGAGTTTCGGGAAAAGTCGAGTACGTCCGCAATGATTCGCACTCGTCTGGAAATGTTCAGCGAATAAACGACTAGAGATTCCTAGGCAAACTAGACGTCAGTGATGGTTGGCGCTCGTGAGAAGACAAGCGGTCCTGTCTCCGGAAGCGGCATCGGCGGCGGCAATGACACCACTGACGACGGCGGAAAACCATCCTGAAGCAGAATTTGGGGATTAGTTCCAAGAAACGTGGTCTTAGCCAACGGTAAAAAAAACCTTGGAGCAACACGGTTTCCGAGGTGGAGGAGGTGGTTTTGTTTTCTTCAGTGTGCTCGTATCGTTCCGGTTCTCCATACGATTTAGAGTGCGATCAAGACGATCTATGTCTCGCTCAGCTTGCCTAAACAATTGATTCTGATTGTCGACGGAAATAGCAATAAATCAATGATCTGGTAAAGAGGTAAACCTATGTGGACGAAATGATTCGTAGTTTATAGACTGAGTACGCGAAGTTACTAATGGCATCAAATCCCAACCCCGAAAACAAATCGATAATTCCGAGTAATGCACAGAAATCATTCGATTGTTGTGCAGACATTCTTCGCAAAGAAATCTAGTTGTGAACTAAGCTATCTTCATTTTTCAGTAAATATTAGAGCTTCAAAACTTTTCTATTCCCATTCACTTCAAAAAAACAACTGTATAGTTCTTTTAAAATATCTATGTACGGAACTAACATAGAGGTTCGTTAAACGCCGCCCGTTCTGGGGAACTTCGAGAGTAGAGGAATATATGTAACTTGCAAGATATCACACAGGAGATACGGAATCCCCTTGAATCCAGAAATTAGATGGATTAGAAGTTATAGTGTAACTAGTTAACCATTTACCACAACTCTCTACACCTATACAGATGACTGACGGATGAAAAACATGTACATAGATAGGAATGAGCATGAGGAATGTTATGCTTGCATAGAATTTCTTTTCTTGTATCTCGTATTGGTGTAAAGAATTCAATTTAAAGAATTCCTGCATCAGGTAAGCTGATCCATCCAATGCTCATGATCTATGTAATTTCTGGAATTGTAGATCACTTCCATCGTTTTATTGTTAAAATAGCACAGTACGCCGTGACCTGTTTTTACTATAGAAGAAAACCGAACATCGAATGGCAGTGCTCTATCATTAAAACACAAAATATTGCAGATTACATTACAGTATTTTTTGTCCGAGTTTTTACAATTGTTTTACTTTGAGATTTTACGACAACATCGGCTAGTGATTAATTCAAGGCAGAGAAACTTCCAGAAAATCCTGAAAATGCTATGAATAGCGCTTGTTGAGAACTCGTGCTTACATCAAGCTATTCAAATTAATGCTTTCATTATAACCTCAATGGTGTCGTGCTTGGAATTCTATGAGCTTCGACTTTCTTGGGAATTTTTCGAGATCCTCAAAGTACTCTGGGCGGCAAAATGGAGAAATATCGATTGCTCCTATTTGCAATTTGGATTTTACCTTGCCGTAGCCCTCGTGAGAGTCGATTGAGGTCGTGTGTCGCCAAGTTCAGCTGCTGCTGCTACAAGTGGAGTTTTCACCGCACCAGAAGGTACTGGCATTTGCGAAGCTGAAAAAGAAAAATTTTTGTTGGACGCACAAATCTGTGTGTTCGTCACAAGAATCCCAAAAAAAAATTATGATGCTGGCAAATTAATCAAATTCCGCTGTCAAATTCGAGTGCAACATTTCCTACATTATAAATACAATATTAGAAAGTGCAGCGCTCACGAGTGTACCGTACCACATCCTGGCTAGACTATGCAACTCCAATGTCTGTGGTTTCTTTGTTTTCAATGTTTGTCTGTCTGTCAATGTTTTCAATGTCAATGTTCAAGCAATGTTTTCCCTAAAAGTGATTACTCGATTCAAAGTTACGTTAGGGGTAAACTCACACGCTAGAAATTCACTTTTTCAAATCTTAAGATAGAGAGTTTTGTCTGTTTTAAAAGTGATCGAAATTGATTGATTGAATTGTCAAGTCTATAATCTCATAGAATGCTCTACTTTATAACTTTTTTTTAAACCAAAATTCATTTAAGAAACCATCTTAGATAAGTTTTCTTTTCTTTTTGTTTATGAAGAAAACCAACCTTTGGAAACTAAAGAAACCAACCTCTATAAACATAAGGAACCATTAAATTTCAAGAAAACACTCCCTGTTCTAGTATCACAGGGTAAGAAATCGACCAACACCACGTGCAATGGAGTGCGTGGTCTTTCACAGCTTTCAGGATGAAATGATGTTGACCCATCGTTTTCGCTCATGTACACTTGGGGGCTTCACATTCATTGGAAATATCTGATTACCGTTAACAATCTCTTCAACAAAAGGATGATTTTAGAAAATCCCTACCTCTAGTCAGTGAAATGAGAAAATTCACAGTTTCGCATTACATCATCGGCTCATGGGGGTGTCGGAGAATCTTGTAGGCAAAGTAGAATTAGGCTCAGTGAACAGACGACAATTTTATCGATGAATATTCCACAAAGTCCACAAAATCTGCTAGTTAATGGGTTTCACGATAGGTTCTAACGATAAAAATTCATTACGGAGCCCTTCAAAGAAATGTATGCTGCTCATTGTCCACTTTGAGTCCACAGGGTTAGTAATCATTGACCTTTCGCTGACCCGAATAGGAAGAAAGCGGGAAAAGCAGAAGATAAGCAGAAGACAAAAGAAAAGATGACTTAATTGTTATGGTTGTTGTTATGATTTTTATTTGTTATTGTAATTAATTAATAATGGTTCCTCAATTCTGCTAGCGTCCGAAAAATGTTTGAACGGTTGCGGCTCTTAGTCACGATATATTTTCAATATCTCAATTCTCAATGCAGCATGTCAGAAAACAATTTTCTAACCACCATGACATTTTCAACCACCGTTTTTAATGTAATTTTCAGAAAAATCTGGACAGCACTTGAGAGTCTTTCTGAAAGTTGTGGTTTCGATGGTGTCTCCTTCTTTAAAACCGTAGAATTGCCGCAAACGGTGATATCGCTGCCAGAATCAACACCACACCGGAAAGTTGACCTCCGGCAAAGTTGGATATTTACTAGCTGTCATTTTTTTTTGTATTTATGATCAATCCAACTATATTGAGCCAATTTTGAGATAAATGAGTTCTCCTAGTCGTGACGCCGTCTCTCGGCATTAAATGAAATTTTTCCACGTGACAAGAAACAAGTAACATACTGCTTGGTGACTGTGCGTCCACAGTTGAGCAAATGCTTGGCGTCCTCATGGAGATGTTATCGGATACAATTGCTCTACAACGACACTTTGGACATGTTTGATCTTCGCGCTCCAGGAGGAATGTGTGAAGGCATCTGAAACACAACAAATGCACACTACATGACGTTATAATGCAATAAAACCACACCTTTCATGAAAGACATGTGAACACCTCAAGGCTTGTAAGCTCTCGTCCTTGATTCCGTACCTAAATGATCACCTAATAAACAAAAGACAGCGGATCGAAGGAAAGAAAGAAAAACTCGCCTTTGCCCGCAAAAATTACAGAAAAGCTCCATTTCCTGTGTGAGCTGACTGGCCGCCCTCCGCGCGACTTCCTCGCTGTCCTCATCGTTCAGTTGTGAGTAGAGTTCGGCAAGGCGAGAATGGCATTTAAACATTACATGCTGGAATTATGAGCAATACCTATCGTGTGTTCTGCATTGTTTTCCTTGTAATTAGTTTTTGTTTATTTTTATTTCTATTATTTCACATTTTCCTACTTGTGGTTATTCCTTTTGTTATTATTTGTAATTATTTTCACCTTGCATCCCAGTGATCTCGCGATATCTAAGCATTTCTTGTTCAGTTGAATCGCCTGACATTCGCATTGCCCAGTGTAGTGTGAACGACTTTCGGATGCACTTTTAGCCATACTGGCCAGTACCAGGACCTCACCCATACGATCTTGTGATGCCCGAAGCACTCGATACGCTTCCTCGTATCGAGCCCAAGACTTCTGCAAGAAAAGGGAACTGGAACGACCTCACCTATTTATAGTTTTCAAAAGTGTGGATGATAACGGAAGATACTAAGGACTTCGTTGATGACTTCTCCTTCACAATCACAAATACAAAAACTCACTGTTAACGTCTCTTTTGCTTCCGATTCTCCTAATTCACGGTAAATATCAGCCAAGCTGCACATACATCTAGCATGGAGCGCCCGATTACCCGTCTCTGACGCGAGTTGCAACGCTTCCTGAGAAAAAAATGACGGATTGGGTTTCCGAACAAATACTTACTTATTTACAGGTAACATGCCACTAAATTGACATTTTACATGAAAAAGTACGGTTAGAAGAGTGAATCGCGAGTTGAACGCGAGCACGGCAAATTTCGCCTAAAAAACGGAGTGAAAAACGGCACTGGGAAACGACAATCCCCACGAGGCACCTAGCAATGTGTAACATCTGCTAGCGCAGGACTCACGACAAGGCGCGTCGCGTACGCCTACGCTTGCAGATGTGGACGTCACCAGGTGCTTCGTAGGATATTTCAATCGCCAGCGTCGTTTCTCAAGCCATTCTTCGGTACAATTAGGGGGAAATGGAAGAGATGAAGGGATCTCGACATCGTAAGTTTTGGGATGTGATGCCTTCAAGAACTAAAGAAGCGAGAACACGTAAAAGACCGTTATTTCTGTGGCAAAACTTCATTGCAGTGGATTCCGATCTAGAGAACGAACAAAACTGTGAATTATTCATGAAGCTGGTGTTTTTATACTTGTTCATCGTCAGTATATATTCGTACTCGTATTTCATTACTTTCATCTTGAAAGGAGCAATTCACTTACATCACAAGCTTCTTTTGCCTCCACCAATGATCCACGCATCCGTAAAGCCACTGAGAGATGGTAAAGAATTGTGCACCTGAATGTTTAATCTAGATCACAACAATTTCTCGATCTCGTGGAGCACAATGGATTCATCTATGATGCCCTTGCCTTATTCGATTTATCAAAATAGCTTATTCTGGTTTACGCCGTCGCTTTAGTACAGTAGCGGTCCGGATCATAATAGGTGAATTATGGATCTTGTTAAACTCCTATGGAGGTGAAGATATATGTGTGGCTAACCAAAAAAACACTCTGCTCTATAAACGTGAGATAAAATGAATTCTAGCTACCTCGTCTTACCGTAACACAGCTGTTTCGACGTCAATTATAAGGTGTACTTTGTGGAAAGTAAAACGCCCGTGTGAAATCAATGCATTTGAAAACAAATAAACACGCACCTGTACTTTGCGTGGACGTCGTCAACCGTTACAGACTGGATGATGGCTAAGGCATTCCGCAAAAATATCAACGCTTTCGACAGATCCCTAAAAAATCTCGTTGTAAGTATTAGTAGAAAAACTAGTGTTTTCTGAGAAAGCAAAGAAAGCTTGAACGAGATACCTCAACAAAGTGAATAACGAGCCAAGTCCAACGCAAATCTGCAGTTCCAGCAGTTTGTCGCCGGTCTCATTAGCGACGTTCATCGCCTGCTCAAATGCTTCGAGACAGTTCTGGAACTGACTGAAGCCTAAATGGGCGCATGCGATCGCTGGAAAGAGATCGTTTCAGCAACGGTTTGATAACGTTCATTTTTTGCACCCAGATCACCTAAATGAGCATATCCCGGTGTCCTCGGATCCATGCTCGGATGCTGAAGACTTGCTTTGCCATAGCTTAACGCCTGAAACGACAGTGTTAAATGAGGAGCACGATAACTTTTACACCTTCCGAAACGGAGACAATGTGTCACCTATCGATATATCGATCGATATCAATAGGTGACACATTGTCTACATATGGATATTGTTCGTGCAACAAGTGGTTTATAATTTTTGGGTAGAATGTGGACTTTCAATTTAGCAAATTCTAGCAAATGCTTGCATTTAAATGTCATATCTGCAAGATTTTGTTGTATCTAAGGACATCAAATTCAGCAAACGGTCATCCAGAAATTGGCGAAAGAATGTTCAATAGAAATGAGAACATGGAATTAGTCAATGGATTCTTCAGGATCAACTAAAGCTGAACAGATACGGATGAACCTCTTTGAGCAAAACAAACGCAAACCTTGCTGAAGTCGGCGAGCCGCTCGTAAGCCTTGGCTAAATTCAGGAACGCCTCACTCTTCATATATTCGTCGTGACGCTCGTTGGCGAGTTCCATCTGCTGCAATGCGTAGTGAAGCATCGCCTCGAACTCGCCACTGTCGCAAAACGCCTGCGCAAGGTAACCGAGCGTGATGAAGCGGTCTTCGGCGTTTCTGAAAGGTATTCAGAAACGTTACTGGAGTTGGCATCCAGTCTGGTCTCGAAGGCCGAATTGAGGACAAAGGTTGTATCTCAGTAATATTCCACTACGGACAAGTGTCCCCTGTGTTTGGATTTGACGGTAAAGAAACGCCAAACGAATGATGAATTCTTTTTTTTTGTTGTTTTTTTGTCTGGGGTGATCCTTTACATTTGCATGTGTCACTCGATATTGACTTATTTAGAAGGAAGAGTGTAGGATTCAATGTTCTGTTCCAGCGACAAATTTCTGCGCTTGAGAACAAGAAAAAGCGATTTAGAAAACAAAAACATGTAAAGTAATAATATAATGCGTTTCCTAGGGAAACAATCTAAAAGGCACATTATAGCAAATATACATAGTTCCCAAAACGTCATCTGGATATAACTATCCTTAAATAGTTGCTAATAGTTAAATAGAAAAATGTTATGAGAGGCAGAAAAAAACCTCTATTTTTTCTACTTCTCAAACTTTTGTCCCATAAAGTTCTTCCTATCCATCAGTAACAATCAGGAAATTGTTGCAAAATAAATGAATTTCAATCTCCGAACAATGTTTTGCGACATTTCTTTGAACCTCAAAGATATTGCTACAGAAAGTGATTTAGAGAAAACAGAAAAGAACATCTCAATATCAGGGTCCGTCTTTTATGCGAAGAGATATTTTCATTCCCACGGCACAACCTAGATTCGATTCGTCCGAACAAATACTTTCTCCGGACGCTTTGCTAAGCTATAGCCGCCAATCAATGTTAACTGATTTGAGAATTTTGCCTTATGAGGACTTTTCACACAATGAATTCCCTACGAAATAGGAGAATTTGGTTTCTGACGGAAGACGGAAGTGAGAGAATGCACTCATGAAAATGTCAAAATATTAAAATTGATGCTCAGAACTGACGTCAACCGATGCAGGGCTTGCCTCCATTTGTGAATCGCCTGCGCATGGTGTCGTTGGTGATATAGTCGAACGCCCGCCTGAAATATAAAGTATCTTGAGAGTAGTCCGGGAAGAATTCGAGAGAGAGAAGTTGGTCATAATAGTTGATACTAGTATATCGTTGAAGATTGATACTTAATTCTGTTAGTAGTTTACCTGAACGAGGTTACAAATTTGTTTTTCTTTCGGAGCAATTTCGTGAACTACGTATATGTACTACACTACGGAAAACACTCGGAGTATCCACATAAAGGATCTGGGGTTAGTCACTCCGCTTGGGATGCGCCACCACGTTCACTTCAATTCAGAATCGTTTGAGGTTTTACGAATGTGTATCTGGCCTATACAATGGGTTGCGGTGGCTAGCCGATGTGTCAAGTCAGTGTTTTTATCCTTCCAGACAAGTCTGGTGCCAATCTGTCGACTCCGAAGGGATGAAAGGCTTGGTGAGCACTAGGGCGGATTCGAACCTCCGATAGATCGCGCAGGAAGTGGAACCTCTAACCGCTACACTACATCCGCCCATGTATGTTAAAATTATATAAAAATCTACTGCAATCAACGAAACGAATGCGCTACACCTGCCCCTACTATCCACATCGTCTTTTTAATCCGGTCCCGGTGTACGGTACTTGAACAAACAACTTATGCTTGAAGCCGCCTACTTTTTTAACGTTTATCAATTTTTCCAATCATCCTAGTCATGATATACTCTTAGGGCATTATCTCTTGAAGCCAGTGTAATACGGAATTGAGGTAGTGTGGATAGCAGATAGAAGATATAGAGTTCAGGATAAGAGCGCGTGTTCCGCTCAGTTCCTGCTAATCGTCCTGAACGGTTCACGGTTCGCTCAGCACTTTATTTAGTTGTTTCACTTCAACAGCAAGGAGATCTCAATGATCTTCGACCGCTCGCTCGTGAATGCGGCGCCTGCACAAGTGTGGAGCACTTCACGTAGGGTCAAACGCCGTTTCCCAGGTGGTTTTTTAGAGGGACTGGAGGGAATTCAGAGGAGCCTCGTTTTTACTCGTAATCTACGCCTCAAACTCTATATATCCCAACTCTGTTTTCACACCACGTCTATTTTTTGATATGCTCTTTAAATTTATCTTAAATTATCTCAATTTCTTTAAAGAAGAAATTGAGAGGAATAGGCAATGAATAGACGCCGTACCGAATGATGCTTACATTCTTTCGCCTTCGCATCCTATAACGTAAAAAAAGAATTTTGTTAGTGCTTTAATACCTGCATGTTGTGCTTGGCGGCTCTCTGTCCCATGGATATCGGTCTGCAGTATGGTATGGTCCGCCTCCCAAATTCACCCATTGACCTAAAATTAATCTTCTATTTTTATGTTTAAAAATATAAGCAATATACATTACATTTTAGCAGTAATACACTAGTTGCCAAGAACGTACAAATGGTAATTTTCAGAATTTTGTTTTGCAAGTGCAAGTGAAGAGCTGTTCGCATCCATAGATTTTCTTTTACTGGCCTTATGACCTATGACTTAACCTATTACTTATTTCCTTGTTAATTGTTCCAGTAACCATAAATAGGCAGATGGGTGTCTTCACAAAAAATCTAAAGTTTCATTTGTTTAAAAGGAAATGTCTTGCGGTACGGACTCATAACTAATCAGTTGAAGCGAAATGAGTGTTTTTTTAATCACTACTCAAAAAAGTACTCATCAGCATGTCCTTCACATAGTTTAGGCTTCACTTCAGATTTCCTAAGTATCCTTTGCCTTTGATTATCCTTCAAGTATCCTTTGCCCTAAATTTTCCTTCAACTTTTTACGAAGTTATTTTTGCTATCGTGGTGAGTTGACGAGCAAAAGTTCTTAACCATTGAGCACAACCAAAGGGAACCCTTTCTCTTTCTCTCCGTTGTAACCCTTCATTGTCCATCGGTTAATCATTGTGATAACCGCTCTATCCATCATTTTAAAAAGAACGATCATGAGCGGGCGTGGCTCCAAAGAAAATGTTGCAGAGCAGCAATTCTGCCTTTTCTTCGAAAAAAAAACCCCACAAAAATTCCAACTTGGTTTTAAAATGGATTTAAATAAGTACCTTTAAGAGCTAGAAAGTGCATGATTGTCTGGTTTCATAACTTGTAAAAAAAACTCAGTAAATTTGCTCGAAACAAATTTTTTGGGCCTAACCTCATTAGCATCGAACACGCGAGGTAAAACTGCTGTCTGCTCTCCGAGTGAACGATTAGCGACCAACGTTAAAAAGAAGCGAGATGATGTGCTAATCAATTTTGAAAGTGAAGGGACATGTTGGATGGCGACTGAAGAAGTAACATCAGTTCCCTCAGAGGAAAAAGAGGATACGCAGCGCAGCAAACACTGCACTAAACCACAAGGAGAAAGTTGCATGAAATAAGCCTTAGTTGCGCTGGCGTGCATTATGTATCCCGTCGCCTTCCGCTATTGTCCTCGGCGGATACACTTTGTTTTTTATTCGGACACTTTCCTGATGTTTTATTCCGTCAATATGACCAAGTACGTCATACGACGTTGTCAGTAGGAAAAATTCCCCCCGGGGAGCTTAACTCGGCGATGAACTGTCAGTCTTCGTGAGAGACGTCTGGACGTATGTCACCAACCCATACACTCAACTTATCTAGCTGTGATCTGTGGTAGGTGTGGGCGCAGTTGGAGAGGAACACAGTGGGCACCGAACGAACGGTCAGCTCGATCAGCTCATTCTGTAAGTTGAAGAATCAGAAGATAAATCGAATAGGAACAAATTCGACGACGTAATTCTTCGAATAAAAAAGAAATGTTGATGAGAAAAGGATGAGGAAGATAAAGAAAGGAAATTTCTCCATTTCAATTTTGTTCAATGGCTTTTGAAGGACGAGCGGATATTTAATGTTCAAATTCTTGATGACGCAATGGAAGAAGTGAAATTCCATTGAAAAGATGAGGATAGAAATTAGATGATAAGAAAAATAGAGAAGCGTAAGGAAAACATTTGGAATTAAAAACGTCATTAAGAAACAGGATAGAAGCTAAAATTGAAAGCGTGGATAGTTTCATCTTAGTCTGGACGACCCACTTTAGATTAGCCGAAGCTGACCAGCCGAGACAAAACAAACCAAGAGAAAAAAATCAAAAGTCATATTCACCTTCAAGGCTCTGAAGAAGGCGATCCCGACGAAATATGAGCCACGAATAAAGGATTTTAACAAGCTCGTGTCCGGCTCAATTTAAGAAAGCAAACACTGAAGCGTCACCATGTCGAGGTTTAGCGAAAGTCGTACATGGACAATCAAAATTCTTCCCAGTGTTCTTTGTGACATATTTTAAGAGTTTATTTGAATTATGTACATCAGTAATTGCCAGGTTTTAGCAACTTCCATTGAGGTAGAGGTCAGAAAGAAAATTTCGTGAAATACAGTAAGTTTTCATATGATTTTAACATCTCTAATCCAATACATAATCTCTGTGAATTGACATTTTAAAGTGAACTCTGTAAATTTTTGGTTACAAAAAATATTGCCGTAGTCGCTTGTGATAAAAACCAATACATTTTTGAGAAATGTTGCTACATAACTCCAACAAAATCCTAGGAACTTAAAACAATCTAGGCAAAAACAACAGAAACTTCTAGAATGCACAAAATTCACATCAGCAAATCAGCAATCAAGATTAATTTCGCTTTGTTCGTGATCTTCTCAACCCACGTTATGGATCCAGAAACGATTGCGATTTCCAGCGAATTCAGAACCATAAAAGTTTCACCATCCAAGTTTCGAAGCTGTTCGAAACTAATGTTGATGAGGACGGCAGCAACAGCCGGAGCAGTGAAGAAAAAACTTTCGCCTTAATTACTCAGCAAATTCAATGACGACTGCGCATAGGTTCCCCATGCATTGATTTTCACTCCAGAAAAACCTTGAATGTCGCTCTCAGAAGCGGGGAAAGGAATAAAAATAGCGTAATCCACTGCGCTATAGTCTACCGTATTCCATGACCACCAGAGTTGTTCGGAATAGGAGTGTATAGACGAGTTTTTCCTTCCTCCGTTCTAGCGCTGTTGTTGCCATTATTATTATTATTACTATTAATGTTATTAATTTTATTATTCTTGTTATTGTTAGTATTAGATTGTCTGTAAAGTAGACTAAATTAGTTACTTTCACTGAAAAATCGTATTGACATTTCCTTCAGCTTTTTTCAGAGATGAGTCCCGGAGAAGTGCATATTTTTCAGCGAAAAGTCTTGAAAAAGTCAATGTTTTTCCAAATAAAAACATACTTCTCGAGTTTTCATTACAGTCCGAAGTACCGTTCCGAGGAAAGAGGACTTATCGTAGAGAACGAGCAAAAATCGAAGACAATTAGCGGATGAGCTCTGCCACTCAAAGTTTTTGGTTGAGCCTTTTTCGAAGCTTCTAATAGTCATTTTTGAACGATCTCGAAGACCAACCAAGGCGAAAATCAAGCACAGACGCAGAGGAAATAGAATAAGGATAAGCGGCCCTGGTGGGCGATTGACATGTAATAATGTGAGGGAAGGATATGACAACAAAACAGTAGAACCTTGCCAAATTTTTACGAATTTATAGTAGAGAACGAAAAGATGATCTTAGAAAAACAAAAGCTCTCAAGACGGGGAAATCACAAGCAAGTTATAATCACATATTCCTAACCTTTTCGAAAAAAACTTTATTAGCGAGTAAATCCAGGATTTAGGTACGCAGTGCGCGGTGTCAGTTCCTCAGTTGACGGGAAAGACTCGATCTACACAAGATCCTTCACAAATATTCATAGAAACCAATCCTAAGTGAGTCAAAGGCTGTAAACTGCAAGAATTTCTTCGCTCATTCACCATCTAAGTATACCACCTATTCGGAAAAATCTTTAAAAATAAAAATAAAAAAAGGAAGAAAAAAAAGCGATTTGATTGATTGATTTGATTGGAATTTGTCAACGGAGCCGACTTTAATTCTAAATTCAAAAGGTCCACTTAACTGCACCCTGCAAAAATGATTCGCAAAACAATGTTTTTATCCATCTAAGCAAGTCATTGGTATTAATTTATTGACCCCAAAGGGACGAAATGTCCAGTACCTCTCACTACTTCTCTACTCCCGCCGGAAATAATATCAAGAATAATTCGCAAAATAAATGGTGTAGTTTTCTATACTTTTTTATTTATCGAAATCAAAAAGAAGAAAAGTTAAACAAAATTTTAAATCTAAATAAATCTAATACGTATCCTCCTTTATTATCCACAATCGTCTTCATCTTTCCGGTAGACTTTCAATGCTCGTCTTTCGAAATTCGCTTGTCTGCGAAGAAAGATATTCCCCCAATACAGTAACAATTAGAAACAGCAATAGTAACACTAGTAACAATGTGATATAAGACGTCATAACAGTGTATTCCTTACATGCACACACCGCTAAGAAAAAGCTCTCTTGATTTTGGCCTTTAGCACGAGTAAACACAGCGTGACCTATCGATCCTCTAATCCAGATAGTTTTTGGTGAGAGGTGTCAGAAAAGTTGAACCCCCGCTCGTCCCCCTCCTCCCTTCCACCCTCCCTACAACCATCTCCTCCCACCCTAACGGTAACATTAATTAGAAGATTAGGATACATGGATTGAACAGTTGAAAGGGATAAAGACTTTAAGTACGCCCAGAAAAATGGATAATCCTTTTTCCAACGAGGGGCCAGAAAAAAAGCCAAAAGGAGGTAACACTTTTCGTTTGGGAAATTCTTATTGTTCGATTATTCGAATCATTTTCGGAATGGCTCTAAGCCAACGATACTGGCTACAGATACATAGAAGTGGTAGCCTGACGAGAATGTAAATATCAGGAAGAGACCGGGATCACGAGGATCCACCATGCAGCACGAGGAAGTTCCCACAAAAAGATACGATCCTTCCATAAAGAGGATGTACACAGATTTTCGTAAAATCCTCTAAAGGACGATGCACAGTCACCGTACGCACGTGAAAAACACTGGAGAAGTCATGTTCACCCGCATGCTTTAGTTCACGTCTTCCACTTGTCCTCAAAAATTTCAACAACAGTTGCAGTGGTTCTCAAATGGAACGACTTATGTCGGCAAAAAATTTGAGGATCTCAAGAAGTCAAGCCCTCTTGTTGTCCGCCCTCGGCGTGCATGCACTTTGCATATGAAGAGTTGTTATGTGGTTTTTTCTTTGTAGGAAGAGCGAAACAACCTCATTTTTTCAATCAGCAGAAGAAGAACTGGCGAAGAGGCATCGCGAAAAAAAAAGAATTTGCAGAAGAAAATGCCTCGAAGACGAGGGATTCGAAAAATAGCCAAATTTAAAATCATGTGACCTGCTAAAGTCCACTTGTTCTCGTGTAGTCACTTATTAGAAAGCGAACTTACAGGAATTAGAATGAAAAAGAAAATCCCCGAAAGAAATAATTGAAGTTGGGTAAGTAGTAAAGTTTAGGTTCGTTGCAGCTGAATATATCTCCATATCGCTTTTCCGCAATGCTAATTTCCTGTTCATCTCCTTTCGCCGCATATTCCCTTCTAGAATTACGGTTTTTTGAAGAGATCACGCATATCCAGAACATATCTGAGCAACTAAAAATTCGTGCAACTCGAGTATGTCAACCGACATTTAAAAAAAAAGTCTGCAAAAGAAGGGTTGTCATACGTAGATCAAAGTTTTCTTTTTTTCAATCGCCAGAGATTTGCAGATGTCATCGAGCTGGACGATTCTCATCGAATATGGGATTCTACTCTCAACTCACCCACTAATAAAAATAATGGAAAGATAATAATGATGATGGATTAAATGGTTGATTAACTCAATTTGTAATTGCGATATCCATAGAGGATTCACATGAAAAAGAGAAGGACTTAAATATATTCACGCAAAATTACAGAAAGAACAGAAACCAAAGAAAGTTTCTACAAACGGACACACATTGCGCATAAAAAAAAGTGCAAAATCGTGCAGATAATCCACTTTAAATGTCCATTCCACACTAAATTTTGCATTCGAAAATATTCTGCAACTAGTTTTTCTGTTGAAAAAGGCGGACGCAGATAATGGGCAGAACGGATGTCGACCGATAATCCAGACTGGAATCATGCCTGCGTAATAAATTTTTATTTTTATTTGTTTAATTTAATTTTTAATTTTTATTTGTTGCAAGAACATTTTGATTTAAAAGTTGTTTATTACTGTATTATTTACTTATTGTACTATTAAACTATTGATATTATAGAGTACTACTACAACCATTACTTCTATTACATAGATTTTTGTATCATATTTATGGAAGATCCGTTCAATGTGGAAAGTTCGAGAGTAGAAAATGATCGATTGAAGAAGTCAAAGAATAAAAACTTTTATTTTATTTAATTACGTCGATAGAGTGCTACAATCAGATACGAAAAATAAGTAAGAGAAAATAAATAATAAAATAAATAGTTTGTTATTAGGTCAGTGATGATAGTGTTTAAAATCGTCAAAAATCAAAAAAAAAACCAGAAATTGAAATTTTTTGTACCAGACACGAGAACACAGTAACAGACATCGGAAGCATCGCGACAATGGCATGCTCAGATTAGATTGGTGAGCCCGGAAGGGGGAGGAGGGGTGAAGGACTGATTGATTTGATCACTTTTCACCCGTTGATCTCCTCCCATCTACATACGGTGTTTTTGTCCACATCCACTTAAATTTCTTTTGTAATTTCTACATATCATGGTCTTCTTGTGCACACTCTTATCAACATATATGACTCTTATCTTCTACTAATAATAAATAATAATACATCCTCAACAATAATGCTAATAGCAATCAATGATAAGTTAGATAATTGAGAAAATAACTAAGTAAACAAGATTAGTAAATGATAATAATAATAATAATAATAATAATAATAATAATAATAATAATAACAGTGATAATAAATAATTGTTAAAAATTCTTTCAATTCTTTTTTTTTGTTTTTGAACGAATCAGTTCGCCCAAAGTAGCTAACGAATTCGTCTCCAATTCCAAATGATAAGGTAAAGCCTAATAAATAAGAAATTTTTTCAAAGTATTTATCCTTTGCATAGTTTCAAGTCGTTGTAAACAAAGGATGAACTGTCGGCATCTGATCAATCCCTCCACGATGCGCCTTCGATTCGATTTCAATTCAGAACCATAGAGGGTTGGGAACGTGTATGCAAGTTCGTTGGGGAGCGACCAATCCATTGGTTTTCTGTAGGCGAAGTCAACTGTACATGCCAACACAATACGCATTCCTCCTCATCGCAAACAAATTTGGTAGCATTTTAGTGCCTGAGCGCTTCACGGCTTGGTTGGTTTGGGGAGGTGTTGAACCGTCCACCACATAGACACGGTAGTGACCTCTTAACATGGTGCTACAGTACACAAAGCATATCACCAAAGTTGTTATCCCTCGCATTTTCCAATTACTTCGGTTCCACATTGGGCCAAACAAAAGAAGGTGCGATTCATTGTGAACCTATACAATACAGGTAACGTGAAAAAAGAAGGACGTACGATAAAACATCCAACAACAATCCAGACACGACTATTTGCCTCTACTGCATCTGCTATACGCTTTCCTTGCGTAATGTCAGTATGCCTTGTTGAGAAAACAATCCGTTGAGGAGTTTCATATTTCAAAAGCATCTTTTTTTAACGCATGTTATCGAATAATCTTTCTCTCTCACGTTCCAAGAGTTTTAGAAGCCTGGAGCAAAAACAAACGCAAAATGTGGGCGAGAAACAAAGAAGAAGAAGAGCGATACCCGAAATTCGTATGTGTTATGGCAATTTACCACTATTCTCTATTCAGTTACATTAATTTGCGTTGAATTGGGAGAACATACACATGATCATAGCAAAAAATAACAATAGTAACAAAGACGCGGTAAAATTTGATAGTCTCTTGTTCAAATTCACAGCATAGAAAAAGACATGACATGTTTTGAAAACAACATCTGAAACTGCGGAAGAAAACTGTAGTGAATTGCTTGAAATTATCCGAAAGAGACAGTTCTGGAAAAAAAATTTCCAAATCGAAGCAATTAAAGGAACTATTTTTCCAAAAAATTCCTCAATTTTAAGCAAGGGCAAAGAAAACATTCGTTAAATTCAAAATCCAAAGGAGGAAAGGAGGGGAAAGAGAAGGGGAACATATTATGCTCTCAAGGAAGGATCAATGCCAATACTCAGAGCTCTCTCTAAAAGCAGATATCTCAGTTCAGAGTCAAGTCCATTAGTCGAAGTAGAAACCGTTAGAATTAGCATATCCTTCCTTAAAAAAAGAGAAGAAAAAAGGAAAGAAAATCCTGCTTTCGTAAAAAAAAACGAAGGTGATGAGCCTTTTCTATTATGTGAAATAACCACGGTATTGTATCGTACCAACACCTCGTTCTTTTTTTTTCATTTTCATTTTTTTTTTACATTCCTCCATTATTATTTTTTTTCTAAAACAGCGTTTGCATTTTAGGGAGCGGTTTTTTAAAAAAAATTTCAACAAGAGTTCAGCTTTTCTCGGCTGCTCACAGACGAAAAAAGTGTTGATTTGATACGAGAACAATAATTATGTGTGCGACAGAAAAAAGTGCCGCAGCGTTCGCACCTCCTCCGATCCCATCTCAATTCCCGGATTATGATGAGAGGGGGAGCGTTTAGTTTAATCGAGGATTTTGCCAACGACCGTCGTCCTCCGTTTGCACATGTGTGCGCCGAGTGGTGATCCAATGGATTCGCACCTCGATCTCACCGCCATCAATCATAGAGAAACCATCACCGAGAGATGGTGATGGTACCACAAGGCACGTAGGGAACAGATGAAGTGAAAAAAGCCCAAGGGTTACGGGAAATGGGAACATTCGTAAGAGAAGGAAGCACAGTTAGCGTGAGCAGCACATCCAGAACATCCAGAGAAGGCATTAATCAGCGAGATGATCCCAGGCGCGTACGAAACAAATGATTGTGCCGCCGGAGGTGAGCGATTCAACGTTTCGAACAGTAAACACGCACATGCATCGACCGCTGCTCGGGATGTCTCAGTAGCGCCGGCGGGTGAGTGTATGTGTGTGACGTCAAAATTCCTTGCATTTTCCAAGGGCCTCCCACCACGAAAGAACCGAGCGTAAATAGGCGAATGTGACACAGTCCTCAACTCAAACATTCCACTGCACAAATTACTGATGAGCCTGAATAATACAATTTATCAGGCGTTTTTTCTTATTATTTTGAAATTTCGCCTTTTTACGCCGTTTTTTTAGAAATTTAACTTTTGCATTTCGAGGAAGTTTCACGTGAAATTTCCTTCCTAGTACTCTCCCAGTAGTAGCACTTTCTTTCCGAGAATTTCTGCAGCGAGAAAAAGATAACAGATACACTTGGATTCTTTTCTCAAAAAGTGTTTCAAACCTGACAGCAAAAGAAACTTTTCGGACTTTTTCTCGAAAAAAAAAACATTGAAGAAACAATTTACGATGCGATCATAAGAAGTGATGAGAAAAGCGCACAGGCGGATGGGTATTTAAGCGAAACAGATGGATTCCAGGAAGGCAAGTTATATTTTAGCTATTCAGCGAGAATTGTATATTGCTAACGAGGAAAATTTCCGCAATAGTTTCCCTGTTGAAAAATGTGGTTTTTCGAGAGAATCTTTGCTTTAACTTCACTCTGGCACTTTCCAGGATCGAAAGTGTCAGTTCAGCAGCGGTTCCTTATCATGCGAGTAACCCCCAAGCACATGATTGGTATGTGTGTATGTAACAAAGTCTCCCTGTTGTTAATGTTGTAAGGTGATTGAAAAGTACAAATTTTCCACCGTCTACCCCGATCAATCTATGTTAGTTGGGCTTTTTAAAACAGGAGACTGTATCGTAGTGTACTCTAAGCAGCTCTGAATCCGCTACGGATTAATATATTCTTCTCAAAAGCTCGAAGATTCTAGAAGATTTTGTATTTCGAGAAAAAAATACTCCTAAAAAGACCAAAAATGAACTTCCTAATGAGGTTCTCAATGCATTTTTTTGTTTCTTTCTTTTCTTTGTGTCTTATTCCTCAACTATCTTCATTTTTCGCGCCAGTAGCATTTGTTTTCTTTCGCTTCCTTTACTCATTCTTTTGTAGATAGCATCGAATTGTCCATTTTCTTTTTTTGTAGCATTTTACTGTACATACTGTCGCCAAATTTCATGCAATTCTTAATTTTTTGAAATGTTTCACGTTTTCCTTACTCTATTTAAAGGATATCTCCCTTTTTAAGATGCAGATGACTTGTCCTTCAAATATCCGGAAGAACTAACCGATAAATCTCCGCTCGAACAAACTATGTTCATGTGCGATTGGATGCAGACCGTAGCGATGCTAGTAACGTCAGCAATCAAAAAAAGTAATTTGTAGGATGAAAGGCGTGTGGGTAAAGAACCGAAAGTGGACCAATAAAAACTCACAACCCGCAAATCATTCAAACCGCTGAAGGTCAAAAGATCGAATATTGAGGTAAAAACATATTTGCACATACATGTGAAGCGGAAAACACCATACTCAGGTAGCAGCGGTGAATGGGCAGAAAAGAAAAGCAAAAGATTTTTTTTTTTGAAGAAAACAACTGCGGAAAACGTATGGACAATTTTTCAAAAGCTGCTACTACATTTTTGCAGTCGAAAATTCTACTGGATTTCCAAAAGAAACAACTCATACGAGGAGTGATGTTAGAATGATATAGGCCGACGTAAATATTCAAACGTCCACCCTTATCTTTTTCGAACACACGAGATGAGCCTTTTTTGTTGCTGCTTCAGTCATTTGTTTTTATTTACAAAACTCGAGTAAACTACTAAACAAAATTTTCTGTTAGCAAACGCTGATGTATTAGGGAAAGAATCAATATTTTAGGTTACGATACAAAATTCTGAATGGGTAGCGTTAAGAGATCGAAAATGACATATGAAAGGAGACGCACATCTCGGGAAAAGAGAACCTGATAAAATTGTAACGATTAATGCAGTGGTGACGTAGTAGCTGCAAGGATGGATTTTCCAGAAGGTTCTCGTCGCATAGCAAAGCTTTTTCCGGAGAGAAATTTGATAGGCACCCAAAACTCGGAGAAAAACCACCATTGAAGTCACGGGAAAAGGAGCCCCGCTTTTTTTCGTGGATGATAACTATTGGTTGAGAGTGGATAGCCGGGAGGCACAAGAGAGCTTGAAGATCGATGGACATCGCGGCCTGGAGATACATTACACCACAAATTCTCCGTCCGTCTGCACACACATTTTAGATTTTTTCCGCCCGATCCGCTCAAGTCACTCCATATGGACGATTTGAGACGCGATATTTCATGAGCGGATGTTTTGTTTTCTGGGATTCGAACACTTGGACATACGAAAGTTTACGGCGAAATTACGACAACGAAAGAACAGCTGAAGCGCCAGGAGTTCCTCTCATAAGTGCCACTCAACAGAATACCTCAAAAACTACGCGCAGCTGTAACAACCTTCCATTATAAATTCTCATTTGAAACGTGAATGAGGAGAGTGAAGAGCGGAACGGCATTATGTATAGTTTGCAGAAGAAGAACAAAAAAAAAAGCGAGCGGCCAGAAAACGCAATGTCGAGTTTATACTGTCAACATCCGCTGCAAAAAACCTTCTATCAGACGCTCTTTCTCCAGTGAGTAACACGCTCATTTTTCATGTTTTTCGCGAAGACATTTGTTTGACGGAACGCCTGTTCCGTATTAGAAATTTGCTGCGGCTAAGGTTGAGAAGGGAACGATGAAGGTTCAGGATGACAAGGAGTGAATGTGGAGAATTGATAGGGAAAGGGGACGGACATTCCTCCAATTAATACTTTGTCTCTCAAAAATACACAATCATACTGGTATTGAAGCAGCATCGACATCGTTGCAATTGATAAACGGCTGAAGTAACAAAATTTTAGGAAGTGCGAGGCAGAATCCGAGGAAGTGTAAATTGGATGCTGATAGAACTGAGAAAGTAGTATTTTTCATTATTTTTACTTTTATTTTTCCCAGAAAAAAGAATCAAATTAAATGAATTCTTAATTTGAAAGAGTAAACGATTCATGCATTTGTTTGGCGCACTCATCTTCTAGAAACGTACAAAAACTAGCAAGAAAATGTTTTTTCGGT
The DNA here is from genome assembly GCF_031761385.1 of Necator americanus. NCBI lineage: Eukaryota > Metazoa > Nematoda > Chromadorea > Rhabditida > Ancylostomatidae > Necator > Necator americanus. The sequence goes on along the minus strand of NC_087372.1, from coordinate 12,892,576 downwards.
GAAGGATGGAGTGTCAAGTCCAGAAATCTCGATTTATTTTAAAGCGTTGAATCAGATAACAGGGAAAAGAAGTGCCATTGCTAACAGACTGAGTGTTCAATGAAATTCAGGAGTTAACTGAAAAAAAAGTTGCAGAGGGAAATATGCAGAAATCCATGAAAGCGAAAAACATAAACTCGTTGGTAGCGACCTCTGAGAAAATTAGGAGCAAGAGGAAGAAAAAAATACGTTCTCAGCATGTATGATAGGATTAAAAGAGGAAAATAGATTTGCCTTGGAGACGAAAATAGGATTGAAATAAAACCATACGTGGTTTCTCGCTGCAACCGTACAATCCAAAATTATTGGTTTGCTGCTGATTTCCCTGTTGAAGGGCATCCCGTTGCAAGATCTACTCCTGCTTCGGATAAATTTATCCGGCACTAAAATGACTGGATATGTGTGTCCACTGGCTGCAAATCCTATAAATCTTTCCATGCGGGAGACACAAAGACCACGCCCACTTGTCCGCCAGTCCCTGTTCATCCAGTAGGATGAATCATACCGTACCGGTCTACTTAGAGGTAGACAGGAATGCGACATTAGGAAGGAAAATTTCACAAGGTAGAGAAAAATTGAAAACTTCGTTGAGGAATTGCAAATATGAATTTTTGCCTAAGGAAAATAATTGTGTCATTAACCACATTAAGTAGGATTGCCTCAGTTTTTTTTTTGCCAAAAATTAGGTGCGAAATTTTTTACTCGGATATGATATCATTCTGTTTTTATGCATAATTTGTGAGTGCGAATAAATAATTAAATATCGACTTAAAATAATGTATGTCAAGGACCAACATTTCTGCACAAGCACTGCGTAGCAACTTGCCTTGTGACACCGAGTAGAGGGAAAAAATCGTGATTAAAGGTCCTAAGAAAGGAAATAGAGAAATAAATAAAAATACCCATGAAAATAAATAAAAGAAATAACTGTTGAAACTCCGTACTTGGTCATAACAAGAACTTGAAAAAACGTATCAGATGTTAACAGAAATTGCAAAATTTCGAAATTATCATAAATTTCCTGAATGACAGGGAAAAATGATCGTATGTACGAAGAGAAGGATGTAAGTAGCAGTTGTCCAACGTTAATTGATCCTTTTGCACTTTCCCACAAACATTGTTCTATCAAGAATTTTACATCAATTTGTTTCTCTTCAAACATGAAACCTCACCATGCAAAATAATATTGATCTACTTACATCATTTTTTCGGATAGAAGTATGTATATACCCGAGAAAATTATTATGAGTCAACAAAAAAATTAATGTGAAGAGAAAAAGGAAAAAAAATGGTTGCATTAGAATTAGAAGAAACGAATTGCGCTTTTTTTAAAGCTTGAAGGGAAGATTAAAGCAAATAAGTACATTAGTTGTTAGTAAAATATTCTACTTTCAGAAGTGAAACTACTTCTGGAAAAAGCGATAATTCGTGAAATTTTTGAGGAATCGCGCAGTTTCCCCACGAAACCTGGAAAATCTTGACGGGGAACAATAGCGGCGCGAATTCGATAGCACTAGCACCTAATTTGTGGAAATAACGTTAAGTCGGTGAATCACACAGAGGCGGTTAGTGAGTGTACGTGAGTGTGTGAGTGGGAGTGTGGGAATCGATACAATGAAGTAGCGGAGAGGTCCGAACCTCCGAAGTAACGACGTCGGGAGGGTGGAACGACGAAAAAAATCGCTACTAGGACAACAATAGAGGGGGATAATTGAAACATTTCCGAGTGGGACACGAACGAAAGATGGAACGACTTGCACTTGTCGCCCCACTCAAAGGTCCCGTTAAAATCGGATGGCGGACGGCTACTTATTATCGTAATCCGCTCGTTAATCGTCGTCGACGAACTTTTCACGCGGTTGTAACCGGGAAAATTGCAGTGAAAAATATGCGGAAATCGATAACTACTAGGTGCAGAAGTCATAGCGGGTAAAAATAAAATATCTCCAGTGTGACAAGAATGAAGAACAACAAAGCAGATCTGATCCTTTGTCTATATAAAAATTAAACCAGAATAATTGTCATATTTTTTATACAATACAATAGACCAGCCAATACTGATGATTCCTTCCGGAAAAAATGAACTTAATAGCTTCTGTTTCAAATTCTTCGACGTGGAAGTTTTCTTAAAGAAGCGTGTCAAAATGTGTTCCAAAAATTTTTTTCCTGACATTTTACCTCATGAAGGTAAGATATCTGAAAAAAAAAACTTTGATGAATATTTGTAGAACGTCAGAGTAATAAAACAAAGCGCTTCTCTTCTCCGCTCAATAAATTCTTCTTTTTCTCGTTTTCTTCAAGCAGTTCCGCAAAATTGCATGCGTTCCATGCCTCTATTCTATTCCGAAATTGGGAACCTCTGGATGGAGATGCACTCCTAATGAAACAGCGGTTATAGCAGAACCTCTAATGGGAAATTTCCTGTCCTGGGAGAAAAATTTTAACAAGGGTGCTTCCCTCTACATATATAGCCACATTTTCTACCATTTTGAAGAAATTGAATGCTCTTTTTTTTTTAAATGAATGCGGCTATGTGCGATAGCGCGTTAATAACAGAAATACTCATGTTAATAAGTTTTTAAAATAATAAACAATGAATGACAGTTTAACTTTTAGATGCCCTAAATTGAGTGAGACCAAGAATAAATAATAGGAAATCAAATTGATATATTGAGGGAAAATTAATTTAAATGAGTATTGAAAGTAGTAAGAGTGACAGCTATGCGTTAGGAATGTATGGGTAAAATTTGTAGACAAAAAAAAAAACAATTAATTCACTGTGCTCCAATTTCTCAATCTATCCTGCTCCCAAACCGCTGATTTGTCAGGATTATAAATGACATAAAAGGCGAAATTACCCTTTCTGCAATCGAAGACTCAGTCTCGCCTGTGTTCTCTCACTAGAAAATATTATGTAGTTACTGTAGATGTTGTTATATTTAAATATTATGTCAGTAAGAGTAATTTTGTTTTCGTTTGTGGTAAACGACTTCGATCAAAATAAAAAAGCTCATCACATTAAAGAATCCATACAAGATGTTCACCAGAGAAGTAACACATATTTTTGAAGTAAATTTTATCTTTACAGAATTTCTGAAAAGAAACTGTGATGGGAGGAATCCAAAAATGATTCAACTGAAGTATGTGAACACGAAGAAAGGGTCCCATTTCAGACAGTTGAAGTTCGAATGAAGAAATTTCTGCCTTTATGAGATACAATCCCTTATATCAAGACTGCAAAACGGATAATTTAGGATTTTGTCAAGAAGCTGAAATTTCCAAGAATGTTCGCTGATTGGTTGTTGCATCCAAGAATCGTACTTCTCGCAGATTTACACTACTGATAATAGTGATTTATGTGACATCGATATTGGGACACACTTTATTCTCTATCCTGAACAAATGACTTCATTTTACCCTAGTCAGTTAGCAATTTTACGAGTCCTAGTATGAGAGCAAATTTTGCAGCTGATGCAGGCTAACATGGAATGGTGTCATTAATTTCGTTCCGGAGGTTATCCATAAGAGCATGGGCCGATATATAAGAGCGCAATAGTTAGCATACATAGTCTGTCAAGCATGCTTAATTGAAGCGTTCGCACACGAACGACAAACAGAAGTTCGGCGAGAAAAACGGCACGAAGACATGAAATGATGGATAATTGCTAGAAAATTGAGCGATGGGTGGTGGCCGAGAAAACAGCATCGGCGTCCAAGCGGCAGCAGCGGCCGGCCGGAGGTATATCGGCGGATGCGGCGGCGGCAGTGGTGGTGGTGGTGGCTCGGATAGCGCGACATGGGCCGCAAATTCGCGTCATCGTCACCGCTTCGTCCGCTGTTCAGCGCCGAAATTCAGTTACGACGATGCTCTCCAAGGTGGAAGTCGACATTTTTCGACGGCTCAGCGACGAATGCCGCATACAAGCACATGCGCACAGCCAGCCAGCTCAGCTCCCAATCGAATGACGAGCAACGACTCGGGGATTAACTTTGGCGGCGAGTCTCAACCGCGAGGATGCACAACGCCGAGCCATGAAACCCTCGCATTGATACTCTCCCCCGAAAATGCGACTCGATGAGCTGACTAGCAATTCTAGGCACATCTCGTATGCGATCGGGAGCGCCGATTCAGATGGAATTCTCAAGCACTTGAAGAGATTCGTTTGCTGCGCGAATTTGAGGCCAAAGCCACCTAAAAACCTTTCTAAAAACACGAAAAATGACTTTTGATACGAACCACTGATAAGTTATCGTAAAAAAGAGAGGTTGGGAGGAAGCAGGCAGCTTCGCGGCTAATGCCAAAACTCGGGCGAAACTACTGGGTTCGAGTTGGTGCTGGTGTACAAATGTAGAGGATAAGATCGATCACGGATAGCGGATGTGGAAATTGAACTACATGCTCGGCCATGCTACGTTCCGTTTTAATATTCAATAATCTCTTTTCTCTATCTTTGTTCAATAATTTCTTTTAATATTCCAATCAAAGCAGTTGGTTCAAAGAAATAATTAGAATCTTCATAAGAGGCTACTTTTTTAAAAAGCAAAAAGTAGGGTAGAAATTGTTTTAAAAATGTATAACAGCTAAATGAAATTACTGTTATAAGTTTGTGACACGGTAAGTATACAATTTCAAAAGTCTGCTGGAGAAAAAAAAAGCTCATCTCAAATCTTCTTTCTATTGTTTCTCCACGAAAATTTTACCTATTTTCACACATTTTATTTATTATTTAATTTTTATTTTTATCAGATATTTTTCACACGATTTAGCCTACTCTCATTTAAAACCCAAAATAATGCTGTCTTTTTTCAATCAAAGCTCACGATAGAGGAATTGTCGGCAAAGACTCTCTATTCATTTGCATGTAAATGTGCATTCGTTAGCAAACTGAGCTTCTCCCATTTAGAATGCACTTTCCCAAGTCCGGAGATAAATGCAAAGCACAAATTTAATTGCATATATGGACGTACTTAATGAATGTTTAAAAAAATATTCGCTATATATTCGAGGAAAATTTCAGAGAAGTGAAACGAATTTATAGAGGTAGCGCTGTCCGAACTGAGATTTCCCTCATGTAATGGAGACATGCAGCCAATTCCCAGCCTATCAAATAGCGAACGGCTGCAAATCAAACAGTGAACTTCAGGTGGGAAAAATCGGGCCGTCTTTATGTAAAGAATTGTTGCTGAATATAGACAGCGGTTTGGTTTTGTGATGGTGTGCCTACGAGGTTTTTAGATGGAAATCTTTATTTCGCTGACATTTCGGCTTTTTCGCCGTCTTCAGAGGCCTAAGTAGAGGATGACTGGAGCAATGCTACGTTTATCCCGTCAAGTGCCACACTACCCTGGGTCAGTGTTTCGATAATCGTTCAGGGTAGTGAAAACAGAAACCTATCTACATTGAAACTAGTCTTACGTGTTGTTCCACCGGACGTGGCGCGGCTGGTAGCACGCACTTGTCACCCAGTCTACCAGCGAATGAGTATTGCTGCGTGTAGATCACCAGCGACGATATAGATGATTTGATCTACACACAGAATATTCTGTGTTCACTGAGTGACAAGTGCGTGCTACCAGCCGCACCACGTCCGCTGTAACAACACGTACAGGATAGTGCTTGACGGGATAAACGTAGCATTGCTCCAGTCATCCTCTATTTAGGCCTCTGAAGACGGCGAAAAAGCCGAAACGTCAGGCAGATAAAGGTTCCATCTAAAAACCTCACAGGCACACCATCACAAAACATAGACAGAATATGCCGAGGTTTCACGAGAACATTCGAACTACTACGTGGATAGACAGCGGTATGACTGTTGCGTTTTTGACCGTCGGACAATAGGAGCAAAGGAACATCTGCGGTTGTACTGTTAAATGAGGGCAGTCTTTTATTATAGTATTTTTATTAGTAGTATTCTTATTTATTACTATGCTTAGTATCTTTACTATGCGATAGAGAGAGGAAAAAAAGAGAATTACTGAAAGATTGAAAAATGTTGAATTTGAGGGATGAAAATATGAAGCAATAAATAAGCAGTAAAATAACAAAATCTGAAGTATTTTGCGAGAAAAAAATAATCCCGCTGATTTTTGGGAACACCTGTGCAGCAGGATGGAAGGTACAGCGGACATCAATACCTCAAAACGCATCAGCGTGAACGAAGGCATCCTATTAGACTTGTTAAATTAGCGAATTGTAGGAGCCGTACCACTGAGGTGGTTCAAGAGGATGGGAGTAAACAACTTGGACAGGAAACGAAGTAAATTAGATCACTTGTAAGTTCTTGCTAATTACTGGATTACTGACTAACTTTCGGAAGCAGGAACACAGCCATTGAAATAACGGGTGGAAAAAGACACTACACGAATTGAGTTCTAGTAGATGAAGGATCTTCTGCACATTTCAAGAGGAGAAAATTGTTTCTTCTGCTAAGAAAATATGTTAGTCCCTATCAGTTTAGTGAATTTCGCAAAGATTTTGCTCAGTTGCCTGCCTCTGCTGAGTATGTGCCTTAAAAGATCTTATTCAAAAAAGGTACGTTTCAAGTTCTTCTGTGTTCTGGAAATTCGAGAACTCAAGAAAGCCAGACACTTTCGTCTTACGAAATTATCGAAAGTATCGGTAAGAAAAAGTACAGAAAACTAACCTGGACAACCATAAAGATATCACCGTGATTAAAATTTCTTTGAGCACGAATTTCGTTGGTAGGCATGAATTACGTGGTTCCTGAACATGCCACTTTTTACTTTTTTGAGACTTTTTTTGTTAAGAATCCTATTTTTGTTAACCAATAAATATGCTCTGGTTCTAGCACTCTCTACCTCTCTCTCTAGTGCTGCTTTATACTACTACCTCATCCTTGGGCATTTAGGTAAAGTTGGAAGCATCCGCTTAAAGGCATCACTCCACGAATCTGGAGTGGTACGGATTTCTGGTGGAGTATTCGTATTCGGGGTCGTAGATTATGGGGAAGAGGGTGATTCCGTTCATTTCTTCCTAATTGCCGTAGAAAACAGCCCGGAAGATACGGCTTCGAGCGTTCCGGCACACTATTTTCTACAAGGAGTTCCATTGGAGCGCGCCAGCCCTGTGCTGCGCCGCATCTTCCGGCAGTTTTTTTATGGCAATCAGGAAGAAATGGACGAAATCACACCCCTCTCCATAATCTACTACAGATGGGGAGTAAAATTTGTGAAATTATGGCCTATGTGGAAATATATGCATGTCTTTGTTATAATCCTCATCTCTGTGAAGTTTGTGAAATGAGGTCAATGTAGGTCACGCACATCACTCCTACCACTCTGCATTTCACCTTTTAGTATGCTTCTGATCCCATACCCCATATCCAAGGCTGTCGTGGATGTTGTCCAGCTGGTAGAACGCGCTCGATGCTGAAGGCAGGTCTGCCGATTTTCGCGGGGGCCTCTTGTCGCTCACCCTTTCCTTCTAATCATACAGCTATCATTTTAAGAGATAACTCCATTTTAAAAAAAAACTCGGAAAACAGATTTCTCTGGTGAGAGCTCAATGAGACTGAGAGAACAATGACAGACTTGGACGTAGATCACTCCCTCCATTCGGAATCTAGAAACTGCACAGTGGATAAAGTGCCTGGCGTTAATCCGCTTGGGGCCACCACGTTTACTCCAATTCAGAATCATTTGAGGTTTACGAACGTGTAGCTGGCCTATTCAATGACTTGCGGGGGCCACTTGCTGATGTTTCAACTCACTGTTTTATCCTCACAAGCAAGTCTAGTACCAATTTATCGATCCCGGAGGGATGAAAGACTTGGTGAGCACAAGGACGGATTCGAACCTCCCATCGGTTGTGTAGACAACGCAATCTCTAACCGAACGCGCTAACCCATCCTTAGCGATCTGTACTCACTGATAAATATCAAATGATCTGAAAACAGTTTCAGTGTGAGACTAGCAATGAGAAGTCTGATTATTTGAGGAATTCAGAGGGTTGAAGCGATTGGCTGGACCTATTACTGTAACTTTAATCCAAGTTCAAGAACTGTATGCGCATGATACAATTTGAAGAGAATCTTTCGCGCACTGCATAGTTTTTGAAACCCGCAACGATTGCGGGTGCGAGGCGGCGCTGTCATGTCCGGGGTCAAGGATTCATCGACTTAACGTCCATCGCAATGGTTGTCCGTCGATCGGTGCCATCCTTTCAACTCCTTTTTTTTCTTTCACCATTCCTTGATAAGCTTTGTTCGTAGCATAGTCACTTACTTCAGGGAGTTGTTTACAGCGCGTTAGAAGTATCAAGTACTGTCTGTTTGCTATATCCTGTGGTTATCGATCGATAGACTATGCTATACGATGTTGTTTGCTTCGACAACCGACAAACGAAAAAGTGGTGTCATACTAATTTCTTCTCAGAATTTCTTAAAGATTCCTATTGCATTTGTGCAGCATCTTGTTCAATGTACAGATGTTGTGTTCCGATGCATCAGAAGTCTATAAATTTCTTCACGTTGTGGTCCTGAAACGAGAAAATTTCATCACTCTTCTACAGTTACTTTATATTTCCGATTTGCTGGCAATTATTCGAGGATTGCACCTTTTAAAATCGAAATCGCCTGTGCTTTTGGACGTTCAGCTGAAATTTAGCAGTACTAAAGGTATAAGGAAGTATAGTAATTTTCCTGTGAAGGATAAATCACAGGAGTAGAGACAGAGTTATTGAATCCTGCACTGAAAAAAGAAAACATTAAGTAGCATCAGTCGCATTTAACTCATCATGTTCCGCCCGTTTCTTTTTTGAAAATATTATCTGTTCCAAGATCTTCAGCTTCATCGATCTCCCAACGTATCACATTACGTTGGAACTTCTGAAAGATATCTATCAGTTGTGTTAAAAACTCGAAAACAGGGATCAGTGACCTTGAAAATTCACTGAACACCCAATTACGAATTATAGTTCCATTTATTTTACTTCAGAGCCTGACTGCCAAACTGTTTAAACAAGTTAAAGATTTATTTAAAGTCTTTCACAGTTTTGCACTTATTCTGCAAATTATCAGTCAATTTTTCCTTCGTGAATATTCGGATGACATTCGAAATTTTATCTTTCAAGTTTCTTTTTTTTTATTCGAATCTCCCAAACTGAACATAACATCCACGTTTTCAAACCTTTCGATCGATCGATCGTTAGAGTTTATTAACTTCAACCTTCATCTGGTCCCCTGGTGTACCATCAAGCTACTTCAGCAGAATAAACATTTTTTTGACTTAGACCACCGCCCTGTCTGTCCTGTCCGACAGATCTCGTCCTATTTATTCGTCCTTTTTTTTCTTTGATAACCAAAGCAAGAACAGAAAAATTCAGGGATCAATTATGTAAATGTGAAACGAATTGGAAACATTCATGTATAATGTGGTTCTGCTTTTTGAATAAGTCCCGGACGTGTCCATTACGAGTTGAAATGAAATTTGCAGAAAAAAAGAAGACGAACGGATGTTGGAATCTGACAGCCCGTTGTGGAGAGATATTATAGCTTTGAAACAAATTCGGACGAAATAGAGCTTCAAAGGGAAAACTGGATTGGTATTGAAGAGAAAAGTGGAATCTGAGGGGATAGACACAAGAAATTAACTCTTTTTTCGATTCTCTTTGAGTAGTGGTGGTCAAAGTCGCTGAATTAATAAAACTTTAGATTAAGCTGCTATAAATTTCGTTCTTATAGATTAGCTGTGGATGCACAATTTTTTTTTCAAGTAATTTGAAAGAATTGGAGAATATTTTTGATTCACATAAAGTGAGCGTCATCTTCTAAGGATATGGTACGTAAAAATAAAATTGAAGTACCCCAGGATTAGTAGTGTAATTTACGACTATAGGCGTGATCTCACTCAATTTTCCTTATCGCCTTGAAAAAGGAGTGGGAAACGACCTTCGTGTTTGGATTCTCCTAAGAGACTTCTTCTTACTTACAACGCGTCCTGTACACGCTCTGGCTACCTCAGCAACCTGCTCATTCGTTCTGCTTGAATAGGCTGTCTTGGAAATATCACTGATTTCCGTACGCTCGCTTGCGCTTGTTGCGCGTGTGCAGCGGTGGCGCGTTATAAGCTGCCTTGTAGGAGAATTTGAACACGAAAGGTGTCCCCTACGTTTTTTCGGAGAACACCTAGGGTAAATTGAGCGTCTGATACTTGTGACGTACACTCTCAACCCTATTTTCCGTGATTCCGTGAAATCCTGCCTTTGAAGTAGTAATAGTATAATATGATGACTAATATGTAATTGTAATAATGTTATCGTAATGTTGTAGTACAGTATTAGATACAGCATAGCCGAAAGTACCATGTAACCGTAATGGGTCCTCATCAGATCTTAAAGTAATCAATAAAAGAATTTTTCGACTAGGACTATAACCATGAAACAATAACAATCGTGTACGACTGACGAAAAAAATTACTTCAAAAACAAAAAAAAAGCGCTCCGACTAGCTTATCGGCAATGTGACCTTATTGATTAATCCCATCTCATCATCGATTTGTGGATGCAGGGTAGTAGGGAACCACTGCCCATTGTCGCCGAGAACGTAACGCGTAAGGTCCACACAATACGTTCTAGAGCGACTGTAGAAATCCGACCCTGTTGCAAATTTGCCTAAAGCATTCGGCGAACATTTACCGATGTGATTGGATTTAGTTTATCTACTGAAAGAACTCGACTGGACCATAAAAAAAGTCAAATTTGATAAAGTTTTTTGTGGGGGGGGTGGGCTTTTGATGCTCGGGGGGGCCGGGGGGGATTGGGGTGGGTTTTTTTTTCCCCCCAATTTCCCCGGGGGGGGGGGGGGGGGGGGTTTTCCCGGGGGGGGTTCCCCCCCCCCCCCCGGGGGGCAAAAAGGGCCCCCTACCCCCCCCCCCCCCCCCCCCCCCAGAAATTTGATAAGATAGAAAATATTCAGGATCAATTTCTCCTTGTAATTTCATAAAAGAAAAAAATAAATCTCTATTTTCTACGCATTATGGAGTGAGCCGTAAGTGATAAGAACATCTTTTCATCATCCTTCACTTGTTCCTTGTTTTTGAGAAAAGGAAAAGTGTTACATGTGGTTATATGCGAGAAGCTTCATACACTTAATTGTCGTATGAGTATATAGTTAATTTGGTAACACGTACTATGTAATGGTCCCTATTATTTCGTTCAATTTCAAAAAAAAACATAATTTTAGTCCAATCATCTTGTAAATTCTTGATGCATTTACTCCAGTACAACTAATTTTCAACCTATAAAAAATGGGTGCAGGACGAGGGGCACCCGTGAAAATCACGAGCCACTAAAACTCACTACGGCGGCAGATTTTGTTCATGCGGCCGCGTCACGGCAGGCCTTATTGGAGCCCAGCAGCCTCGGCACAGGCTTTTACAGCTTATTATTTGCAATTGTGAGGACATGTAAAGCTTTGTCCCTGCTTCATTTTCTGTCGTTTCCTTCGATGTTGTTCTTCTCAACCGTCCTGCATGACTTTTGGTACGCTATTGCTCCATTTCAAACTTATTGCTACGTTGCTTATGTTAAAGAGGTGTTTCTTCTACAAACTCCCGTTTTTTTCTCTTCACGTATGAATTCAGCTTCTGTCGTCTCTTCAGAGTCGTTCTTTACATAAATGTAGCTTTACTTTCAATATATTACTGCTCTTTATTTAAGTTTATTTCTACGCTGCCTATATTTGCTAGTACTCTGCCATGCTCCA